>NC_057831.1:6666666-6969696 GCF_910594005.1 Cervus elaphus | reverse complement strand
TCACTTCCTCACGAGCCCCACCCTCTGGTCTCCCACGAGGAATCGGACTGAACAGATGGAAAGCATTCACTGGTGCTGGGCATGTGCTAGACCATCATTGCCTATAAATTTCCTTTCTTAGATCTGGAACCTTTGAGTTGATTTCTACAAAGCTGCATTGATTATTATGGTTGAGTACAGCAATCCAAGAATGGTATTTTAGACATGAACTATTTTGGTATCACTGACTTAATCTTTAAAACCAGTAACTTCTGTGCATAGACAGGGAGACTGCCATTCAGATAGAAATCATATCCATGTCTAGGCATCCACTTGATATATCCGCATCTAGCTAGTTTTTAAAGATGTTTGAGATCTTTCCCTTGCATGGAAGCGGAGTGTGGTTAGCCTGCTTATGCTCAGAGGCCTTTTCCAGCACAGATGAAATTCCAAGACAATAAAGATTTTGATCTGATGTTAAGTTCCTTTGTGCAAACAAGCTTGCATAGCAAAATGGTGCAGATAAATGTAGATGAAAATGGACCTAGATAAATAAATGAAACTGTATTATGTTTCTCTAGTATAAACATAGATTAAATGGTAGGAGGACAAAAATAGGTGAAGTGGTAACATAAACTGACTTGTGTAATCAGAGGGTCAGCGCTGACATTTTTCTCTCTAGGCCTTTTCTAATAGTTTTGTTGCTAGGGCTACAGTGTTTTTGCCAGATTGGAACAGGATTGTCTGCTCTAATGGAGATTAAGTAGCTTTCCCAGCTAGATTTTTTTTTTTTTAATAAGCATAGATTAATTCTGCTGACTTTCAAAGCCATAATCATGAATAATGGAAAGATTACCAAAGATCTGTTTTTAGAAAATATAACTAATAAAATTTGAAGTTTAATAGACAGGTTTCTTCCATAGTTATTCCAACACAAACTTTTATCATGGTTACAATGAATAAAATAACTGAAATACAGTTTCACACATGGAATTTTTAAAAATGAGAAATTATTTACAAGTTAATCCAAAAGTTAATGCCCCAAGGAGTAATGGACAATTCTCCTGGTAAGTTGGAAAACTGGTTCACAAATGCTTGAAAATTCGTACTTGAATTTCTTCTATAAACAATACAGATAAGGTTTAGGAAAATGTCCTCTGTGTTTTGGTTGCTTCCCATCATTGGTCAGAGTCATCTGAGGGAAGTGGAAATACAAACTCACCGATGAAACTCAAAGCCCAGTAAAGGAAAACTGACTTATTCAGGACACTCAGTTGCTAACAGGATGTAGACGGTAAGAGCCACTCAGAAAATGGTGAGGAAACATTCCTTTCGATGTGCTTGTTATGGAGTCAAATGAACTTCCCCGGCCATGGACAAAAGGAGACCATCTAAACTTTAGATCACAGTGCCATTTGCGTGCCCCTTGGCCCTGCAATTCTTTTTGTGCACTACAGCGCGAGAGTTAAATGAAACAGTTCATGTGAAATGCCAGCAAAAGACAGCTGCTGTGCCTTTCCTCCTGGTGTCTTTCTGTAGCCAGAAGTCCCAATGTTAACTTCAGTAAGAGAAGCTGAATATTAGTCTTTAGTCAAAAGAAAGTCACAGTACTAGTGCCACCTGGTGGAGAACATAGGTATTACAATGTAGCATTATTTCAGCTATCCTGAATTTTCACATTTAATAAAATTAAGATAAATCTTACAATGAAATGAAACAGAAGGTAAAGAAAAAATTAAATGTGTGTGTGTGTACCTGCTTTATTATGCTAGTAATTTTTCAGTCCATAATTATAAAACATATAGGAGGTTAGGAACCTAAGAAACTTGAATGCATACTAGTAGTAAAAATGTATTCAGCATCCATGTTTACACAGTGATCGAAAATAGAAGCATGCAGCATTTTCGCTGTTCTCAATCTATTCATAGGCATCATGTGCCAAAGGGGCTCCCTTCCCGTTTTCAGATAAAAATTCATTGTAGGGTGTCCTGAAGAGTACCTCGAAGAAATAGCCAGTTATATTTCAATACGGGATTGAGGTGAAATAGAGGGCCATCCTATTTGAGGTACTGTGGATGGATTCAACAAATAATGATGTTTTAAATGTGAGCCTTAAGTATCAGAGAATCAGTTGCTTTGAGCCAGCGACGGGTTTGAACATTTGTGAACAAAAGAGCAAATGTACCTATTACAGGGTCAGCAAACTATAACCCATGGACCAAATACAGCAGATCAGCTTTTTGTTACTGGAACACAGCCACGCTCATTCGTTTACTTACTGTCTGAGGAGCTTTCATAACGACTGACTCACTTGAGTAGGTGCAGGAGACCATATTGGCTGCAGAGCCTAAACTGACCCTTTACAGAACAAGTTTGCCAGTCCCTGGTCTATTAGAGCCTTTCATTCGATTTTCACACCTCTCCCTACCATCTCCTTGGGAGGAGTGTATTTCCCTTTCCCACTGAAGTTTGGCTTAACCATGAGACTTGCCTTGGTCAGTGGAATGTGGAAAAGCATCAGTGTACAAGTTTGAAGCGAAGCCTCAGAGTTCTGTGCCCCTTCAGTGGTCAAGTGAGACGTGTGACCTGTAGACTTACGCGAGAATGAGGCAATCTGCTGACCTGCAGACTTTAAGGAGAAACAGATGTTTGTTGTCACTGTTGTGCTTGTGTGCATGTTAATTCCTTAGTTGTGTCTGACTCTTTGCAGCCCCACAGACGGCAGCCCACCAGGCCCCTCTGTCCATGGGATTCTCTGGGCAAGAACCCTGGAGTGAGCTGCCATTTCAGCCAATACATGAGATTGTTACACCTCTGCGTAAAAGTACCAGAGGACTGACTTCTCTGTCCCTCTAACGACACTGGGGGAAGGGCCCTGCAGATTAGGTGGGGTTCAGTCCCTTTTGGGGCTATTCCGGACTTTGAGGGGCTCAGCTGGAGCACGTTTCATTCCTCTACCTACAGTAAGCAAAACTGGGTCAGAGTGCAGGCCATGTCTGGAGGCTAACCAGACTCTCTCGGAATCAACTTCTCTATGTTTAACATGGTGTGGCAGTCACAATTCTTTCCTCTGTTGAATTAAACATTTCCCTCCCAAGGTGAGCCTCAAGTTATAGCAAGAGGGTGGGACAAGTTCAATGGGGATTGAGGCCAGAGTTTTCCAGTCAGGCTTTATCAATAAAGCTCACAGCTTGGCTTCTTCCTACTCAACTCCAGTAAGTGTATTTCTGAATTGATATATAATCTGTAAGTGGTAAAAAATGATCATGACTAGCTCCTCAGAAAACTTACAATAGTAATATGCAATCTAATTTAACCATCTTAACAACGCTGGCTGCATCAAAGTGATCAATATTTAAAAATGCAACTTCCCAGAATTCTTAGTCTTACATCTCAGCTTGTTAAAATGCTAAGGCTCTTCATTGTCACTTTTTTTTTTTTAAACTATCCATATTACTTTTTTTGAAACAATCAGTTTGAATCCTTTGGAGATATCACTGGGTAACACCAGTGACCCATTTATTACAGAGTTCACAAATTTGTGACTTGAGAGTCCTTGAGGCTGCCCTAGTTCTCTAGTTTTCAGCCTTCCCTTTGATCCTTTATGTAGTTAATGTTCTTTCATTAATTTTTTTCAAAGCCAGTTTTTGCTTTTTTTTTTTTTTAAAGAGCCTAGATAATGCAGAATTGGTACTATAGAGTAACTTCTAGGCAATAGACTGTATGGCAGAAGCTTCTATTGAGACTAACATTCAAATCCAGAGCATGAATTTCTGGACATAACTCTTGAAAAGAGAGTATGAATAATAAATCAGTATTAAGATCACTAATATTAAATACATAAATGACAGACATTTAAGTGTTTTTGGTTATCCATAATGTTGCTACTGGTGTGCTTTTAGGAGGAAAGAACCACATTTAGTTTTCCTATTAGCAAAGGGGCAGTGTTTCCAGAAGCAGTCATTGCTTCCTATAATGATTTTCAAACATATTTCCTAAAAACAGGACCATAATTTTTAACTCTCTTCATATTTTTGCTCAAGTTCTACTTTTGCTTTCCTTCTCAATGACTATATCAAATGTCAACAGCCCAATAATTCAAATGTCTTAATATTGACCACTATAATACACCTCATGCTGCTTGGAAACAGAGATTCTGTTGTTCAGTTGCTAAGTTGTCTGACTCTTTGCAGAACCCCAGGGTCCTGTCCTCCACTATGTCCTGGAGTTTGCTCCTATTCTCGTCCATTGATTCAGTGACACTATCTAACCATCTCATCCTCTGCTGCCCTCTTCTCTTTTTGCCTTTTGTATTTCCCAGCATCCGGGTCTTTTCCAATGAGTCAGCTCTTCGCATCAGGTGGCCAAAGTACTGGAGCTTCAGCTCAAGCGTCAATCCTTCCAATATTCAGGGTTGATTTCCTTTTAGGATTGACTGGCTTGACCTGCTTCCAGTCCAAGGGACTCTCAAGTCTTCTCCAGCACCACAGTTCAAAAACATCAATTCTTCAGTGCTGAGCCTTCTTTATTGTCCAACTCTCACATCTGTATATGACTACTGGAAAAACCATAGCTTTGACTAGACAGACCTTTGTTGGCAAAGTAATGTCTCTGCTTTTTAATATGCTGAGTTTGTCATATCTTTTCTTCCAAGGAGCAAGTGTCATTTAATTTCATGGTTGCAGTCACCATCCACAGCGATTTTGGAGCCCAATAAAATCTGTCACCGCTTCCACCTTTTCCCTATTTGCCAAGAAGTGATGGGACCAAATGCCATGATCTTAGTTTTTTGAATATTGAGTTTTGACCATCCCAAAATCAACACAATTTCCACTTCTACATAACTGCTTTTCTTATTCAGGAAAAAAAGACATGGCTGGACCTAAGTTAGATACTTTTAGCTCCTCTCTGGGAATGGCTTTTGCAGCAGCATACATAAACCCATCATCAAAGACGGGCACCTGTTTGTCCAGCAGCACTGAGAGATGAAAGAACGTAAGACATAGGCCTTTACGCTCCACAAGCACCCAGCTGGATCAGAGAGAGATTCTTCCAAGTGAAATAACAGACAAACACACAAGGAAAGAGACCTGCTCAGCCACCTTGTGGTCCTCTGTCCTCCTTTCCTCTCCTTCCTAAGATCTCGAGCTCTGGAAGGGCCAGGACTCTGTTTCATTCCTCCTAGTACTTGGCACGCAGTGTTCTTACTCTGCACGTTAACAGATGCTCATTATGTGATTTTTGAATGAATGGATACCGATTATGTGTACTTACTTAATAGTGAAGGTTGAATGAATGAATACATATAAAGATCTTAGAACAGTGTCTGCTACTACATACTTAAAAAACTGAATTATTACAAAATGGGCTAAGATTTAGTATAGACATTAGAAAGGAATTTTTATGAGTTTGCCTTAAACTGACCTTGGAAAAATAGGTGGGAACTGAAAGAATATACCTGATGAGAGTATTAATGAAGGCACAGGCAGAAGAATAAACATGATGTTTAAGGATACAGCTGACCTTTGAACAACAGTTTGAATTGTGCAGGTCCACTTATATTTGGCTATTTTTGAAGAGTAAGTACTATAGTACTACATGATCCATGGTTGGTTGAATCCATGGGTTTGGGGTAACCACAGATATGGAGTGCTGGTTCTAAGTTTTACTGGGATTTTCAATTGCTTTAGAGGGTCAGTGTTCCAACCCCTATGTTGTTCAAGGGTCAACTGTATACGGAAAATTAGACTGATAATAAACCTAAGAGCATAGAAAGGTTCTATACAATCTGACATTTGCTAAACTGAATTAATTCCAAATGACACTTATCATTTTACATAAAGAACAATGTTTATTTTAAATCTGCTGTTATAGGGTGAAGGAGGTTTAATTAAAGCTTGTCCAATAAATTGAAAGTACCTCAAGACTTACTCAACTTTGTATCCTTAGGCCCTCCCTACAACATAGTAGGCACAAGAAATAATATGCCGTACTGAATCCGTAACTACTTAACTGTATCAACACACCAATATAAAAAATTTAATACAAATTTAAAGCATACACATTTAACTTTATTTCATCATTGTCATTTAAAGCTTGATTTTATAAAACATGAAAAGACATTCTTAAGAGTTCTGTATCACAACAATTTGAAGAGTGGGAATACCCACAGCTTTATAAATTCAAGTTACATAAATTAAACTCAAATAATTGGACATTTTTTCAATATGGAAACTATACAAATGAAATAAATGGCAATAGGACCCAATAAAGAGCAATATTTCACTACTTATGGATTATCATTAGTTCCTTTCAGGATCTAAATGAAGATTCTGAATATTCGTATTTCTTTTGTTCTATTTTATATTTAACTATTTCTCTACATTCTGAGTCAAGCTACTTGACCAAAAGCCTGACTTAGAGAGGCATTTAGCAAAAGTTTTTCCACCTACGGTTACTACCTTGAAAGAAAGTAACACGGCAGTACTGATGTAATCTGTGCAGTAACTTATGTCAACCCTATGGAAAGTCAGATAGGTACCAAAACTGGAACAATTTTGCACAGATTCAGTAAAGCATCATGTTAAGTTTTCCTCATCTAAAAACTAACCAATGAAATAAAACATACCAACTATAGGTGATCTGGAAGGAAAACCACATTTGAGAGTTACAAGTACATTATTGTCCATATCTCATCCTCAGTCATTGACAGGAATTTTGTAGGCTACCATGCTATTTACTTTGTGAATTGTAGTAGTAAATGAACGAAGACGAACTTCCTCAGAATTGGTAATGAACTGTGGTCCTGACTCTTCCCATTTTTCAGGTACAACCAGATCTTTGTCTGTATAAATGAGGAGATCAAATGAACCTAAATTGGAGATAAAATCATTAAAGTACATTATTTTTTTCAAAAGTAGAAGAACCCTCCTTGTCTCTCTCACATTTTGAACCACCCACAGTATTAGAAAAGGGAGTTTAGCCTGGACTGTAATGACTAGTCAATTGCTTTTCCTCAATAGAAATTTACTGTAGTACAGAAAATATTGCACTCCTTTTGCTTTATCTTATGAAAAGTTCAAGTTTGCTTTTTTTAAAAGAGAAAACCATTATTTGCAAGAAGTATATAGTTAATCACATAGGATAGCATAAAGGTAACCCGAAGGAAAGCTAACATCTGGGTTCTGTGACTGATGTAGCCTGGGGCCTAGAACAGTGTCTCGCATATAGAAGGCATTCAGGAAATATCTGATAAGGTAGAAAAGCAAGACAGTTCTGGCTAGCCTTCAAAATATACATAAAAAATTAAGATAATGAAAGGGATTACATTAAGACATTCAAGAATGAATACTGTGGAATACTTTCATTCCTTTCCTTTTCAGAATTTCAGAATTTCTAGAATGCATGTAACACTACTTCTGCTTTATAATACATTTTTCATTTTTATTATGTAATATTAATAATTAAGAAAAATTTTAATAAAGGGCTAACTCTTAAACTAATAGCTTAGTCTTTTCCCTGACAAATTTTAAGTCAATGTGAAGCTGTATAATACTTACAAGAAACTTCCAACAGTGGCAGAAATGTCACTGTAGCTGTGATCTGTCTGATCACTGAACGGATTTCATCTTGGATGGCTTTCTGAGACTTTTCTCTGGGTGCACTATTGGAGAAACCAAATCAATTTACGTGTTAACAAATTATTTAAAACATTGGTAAGACTAACTGATTAAATGTTTCCAAGATCAAATAAGTAATACATTAAAATGGAGTTTTTTGTGTGTTTTTTTAAAAGTTATAAGTGTATCATCAGGACCTATATACCACAAGAGGCATATGCATTTTTATTATTTCATTTATCATTTTAGTCATTTTTTAGGGGTAGTCTTAAAATCAGGTCATTTGGTATCAGATAATCGGAAAACTGGCCAAGTGCTTCAAGTTAGGCAAACTACAGCACCTTTTAAAAACTGAAAATAATAGTATCTAATAATAGTATTATCTAAAATATTTTGTTGGTGCAATCACTTTGGCATTTTTCGTAATCACTCAGTTGCGTCTGACTCTTTGTGACCCGATGGACTGTAGCCTACGAGGCTCCTCTGTCCATGGGATTTTCCAGGCAAGAGCACTGGAGTGGGTTGCCATTTCCTTCTCCAGGGGATCTTCCCGACCCAGGGATCGAACCCAGGTCTCCTGCATTGCAGGCAGACGCTTTACCCTGTAAGCCACCAGGGAAACCCCTTAAAAAATGAAAATAATAGTATCTAATAATAATAGTATCTAAAATATTTTGTTGGTGCAATCACTTTGGCATTTTTTTGTAATGCTTAATTCCCTACTGCTTCAAATAAAATACTAAATTAACTATCAAATTATTTTTATAAGCTAAAAATTTCCTAAAATAGACCAAAGGCTTCAGAAACAAACTACATTTCATTATGAGAAATGATTCTGAATTTACCAGTAAGCAAGCCTAGGACAATGCTAGACATGATCATATGGGCATTTCCAGACAGGTGGTCTGGAAACTTTTTTATGAAGTGTCTTAGAAGATTTGGGGCATTCAATGAAATACAATAGAGCTGAATCTTAGGCTGGGGGAATCTAGGATAATCTCTTATGGTTAAAAGTACCTTTAAACAATTCACTAAAGGGCCACCAGGTACATACTACCATAAACACTGAAGGTGAAATTCACCCATTTACACTATAGGCAAGTCTGTTAAAAGTATATTATCTATGTAAGACAGTGAACTATTCTTTGCCACAGGAGACTAAGGATCAAATTAACATCCTAGAAAAAAACTGTACTTTATATGAAACTTGTTCAATATAATCAGAACTCATTTAGTAAAGAAAATAAATTTTAAAACATGAGAATGGAAGTAACTGCTACTTACCTGTCATCTTTTGCAGTCTTGTCACACTCAATATCAAACTGCCATCTTTCAAGGACCTCTCCACTTTCAATATTTGAGATGACTACCACCAGTTTCTGAACTGAACACTTGTATAACCATTCTGCAATACACAAAACAAGGCATCTTTTTTAGTTTGCTGCATTACAAAGCAACTGTCCTCTCAAGACCGACTTCCTATCCTCAGCAAATTTCTCCCACTGCTATTTTGGATCTCCTCCAAACTATGCAGAAAACTTTCCCCATCAATAGCCTAGCTCCCGATTTCAAATTCTCACTATTTCTGCCAGGCATAGCACTGGGGGCTAAGGACAGTGAACACGAGGTACTTCCATCCTAATCCAAGGGAAGGGTGTAGATGTCACTAATCTAATCACAACAATAAGTGTGAAATTATAATTGTTGTAACCGCCATGATGGTGCAGTTTCCTATGATGTAGTAGCAGTTACCCATCATGGGGCAACATAGAGCACAATTAAAGCACCGAATAGGGAATTCTGACTCACGGGGTTTGAGTTTTGTCCTAAGAGACAACAGTATACATATGCAAAACAGGGAAGAGGGTATAGGTTTTAAAATATGAAGTAATTTATTTTTGGCTGTGTCAGGTCTTAGCTGTGGCACGTGGGATCTTCCTTGCTAAAGGTATAGGTCTTAAAGACTCAGAACAGAGCACTGGATCAGAGGACTGAAAGGAGGCCAAAACAACTGCAGTTTAAGAAAGGGAGAATGAGCAAGGCTAGTCTTACAAGATAAATGGGCCAGACCACACAGAGTCATGGGAGCCATTAAAGACGTGATACTAAGAACTAAGAAGGTCATTACTGTGTTTGAAGCAGAGTATGATGTAATTAAACTTGTACTTGAAAACTATCCTTCTGGATACATGTAGAAAGTAAGCTGGAAGTAAACAGGGGATCTAGGGCACTAAGTAATGAATAATTCAAGCAAGAGCTAATAAAGACTTAGAGAAAGATATACTGGTAGAGATGGAGCAGTAGACAGATTCAAGAGATTTCATGGTTAAAATTGTTAAGATTTATTGGATTACCTTAGGGTAAGGAAGAGGAATGAATCAGGGATAGCTCCCAGGTTTCTGATTTATATCAGTAGTCAGATGGTTGATCCAGTCACTAAGAGGAAAGAGAACTGAAATGGAGATGATCCTAAATTCAGTTTTTAATATACTGAGTGTGAAGTGGTATATTATATAGCTGCATAAAGACATTAAGGGAGTCACTCAATGTATGAGCTGAGAGTTAGGAGAGGCTTTGGTTAGATATCGGTTCATGAGTCAGATACACAAGTTGTTACTAAAATTATCTACACGTAAGAGGGCCTCAGATTGAGCCCTCAAGTAATCTTAGAAATTGAGAATACTTTATTCAGGAATCGGCAGGTATAGAAAATATTTTAGAAATATTGAGGGCTTATGGGTCACCTACATAGCATAGTCTTCTTTAAAATGTGTAATATTCTTAGCTTGCAAGCAGTACAAAAATAAGCCACTTGCTGGACTTGGCCTGTTGGCCTTGCTCACCCCTGGCATATATGAACAACTTTTACCAGTTTACCTGTGAAAAAGAGATTGAGTGGTAATTTGAAGATATGGGGAAGTTGGTGATTTTTTTTTCCTCTCTTAAAAATGGAAATGAAACCAATGGGAATAATCCAAACGAAAACAGAGAAACTGACAACATAAGAGAGAGGAAATAGGGTCAAATTCCTAAGGCTAGAGAAGTGGAATTTAAAAGACTGAATAATTTGCCTGTAAAGCATTTCCTCCATTTGAACTCAAAGGGAGAAGTTAAGTAGGAAAGTGTAGATACATCTGACAAGAAATGTTATTGGTCTCAAAGGACACAAACCAAAAACCAGTAACTTGGGCAAAGCTGGCTTGCTACTTCTTCAGATTAAGATGACGACATACATCCATAGATGCCTAGAGGTTCCATACCAAACAATCTGAGTGCAGCTGTATGAACGACTATGGGTGGCTTAGCTCTCAAGTTAATGAAAACGCAATGATGTAAT
Organism: Cervus elaphus; assembly: GCF_910594005.1. Lineage (NCBI taxonomy): Eukaryota > Metazoa > Chordata > Mammalia > Artiodactyla > Cervidae > Cervus > Cervus elaphus. Next base: position 6,958,761 of record NC_057831.1, on the reverse strand, counting down.
CTGAAAAAGAAGCTAGCTGAAGCAACAAAAATGATTCATGAATTTTAAGGTTAAAAAAAAATGCGGGCTGTAGTATTTTTAGAACTAGTATTTTGGAAGATCTAATGGGCAGAAAGGGAGAAACATTTTACAACACAGAGAAATTAGAAACAAGAATCCTAAGTGGAGAGAAATATGAAAGAGAAACTACTAGAAATAAAAGGAATATATAGAGCATACTGATCCCACAATACTGCAACTTCTTGAGCTAAAAGAAGAAAATGAGTGCGCAGATAGAAAAGGCTTACTGACTCAGAGGCATGATGAAAAAAAAAAAAGACAAATGGAAACAGGTGAAAAATAAGAAAATTCTAATGAGTGCTGTTATTTAGTAGTTCCTTCTTTTTAAAGTTTAGTTCCCTAGGTTGAATCTGATTTTAGTTCCTTCATCTTAATATAATGATGGCTTTAGATTCCAAGCAGCTACAAAAAATATATGCAGTGGATTTCTCTCAGATAAGAAACTCCATCATAATTACATAAAATTCCAATGTGTTCTATCATCCCTGAAGGAGTTGATGGAGATTGTTTTGTTAAGCCATATCAGATTCTGAACCTTAAAATATTCAGCCTATTCAAAAGTGGAGGAAGGGTGGGAATTCTTTCAATTTGTATGTTATTTGTTTCCCTTCCAACTGGTTCACTGTATGGGAGATGGTAGTGCATTTTACACTACCCTATACAGAGCTGAAAAATGACCACCAAGAAGCTAGAAAATGTGGATCGTAGGTGTGCTCGTATCCAACTCTTTACAACCCAATGGACTGTAACCCGACAGGCCCTTCTGTCCACGGGCTTATCCTGGGAAGAATACTGGAGTGGGTTGGCATTTCCTCCTCCAGGGGATCTTCCAGACCCAGGATGGAACCTGAGTCTTCTGTGTCTCGTACACTGGCGAGTGGATTCTTTACCAGAGTCACCTGGGAAGATCCTATTAACATAAAGGCCCACAAAACTCAAAACTGTGTCCAACAATAAAATACCTTTTAGTTGATCCACCACATTATTTAAGTATTTTATGAGCTCAGGATCAGTAGTTACAAGCAAGGTTGAGACCGTGTTTCTGCACCCGAGTAAAGGTTTCCGATGGATATATGCCACGCTGATATAAAATACTGTTGATGCCAAACGCTGAAAACATAAGAAATATTAAAGTCATCGTCACGTTGTAACTTCTGGGGAAATAAGGCATATGTAGATGGGGCTATGGTTTCATGATAGTGTAAAGTTATAAATGTCTAAACACGTGTTTGTGTTTTGCTGAAAGCCGAGTAGGTACAAAGTGGCATTTAAAAAAAATCCTTAAAATCTTGCGTCTAAGTGACAGCTGCATATGTGGCAACAGAAGAAAAATGCCAAACCACTAATCTACCAGTGCCAAAATTTCATTTCATTGTAAAACAAGTCCAAATGCCTATTTTATGGTTAGAGGGTGTCAAAATAGGCAACTGACAGACGGGTACCAAGCCCAGGCAGGCCTCTCCCACGTCTCTTTCCTCCTTTTCTCCTCACCGATCCTGCCAGGTTCTGTCAGCAGGTACACCTGGCCAGCTCAGAACAGCGCTTCCCGAAATCTAGCCCGTCTCGGTCCACCCCCGAGGCCTCCCCGTAGCGGGGGCGGGGGGTGTAGGAGGAGCTCTGCACTGGAAAGAAACGCTCCCGCCAAGGGGCCCACCGCAAGGCGGGCCCCCGCGGCACCCGGGCCTCCTCCTCCGCCCGGAGCAACGCGAGCGGAGGCGGTGCCCGCCGCCCCACTTCCTGATCCCTCCTGCCGGCACCCGAGGCCGCGGCTACAGGGGCCGGGATTCGGGGCCGCTCCGGCTGAGCCGCGGGCCTGCGGGCGGCCTGCGCTCGGCTCTCCCCGCCCTCCGCTCCGCGCGAGGAGGACTTACAGAAGAACTCGGCCACGATCTCGGCGCTCCCGCGCAAGGTGATGCCTTGCTCCCGGGAGAGTTGCGGCGCCATTGCCAGGCCCACGGATGACGATACGCGATTCCACCCAGCAGACAGCGGCGCCAGGGGCTTCCGGAGCAGTTCCCCGCCACTAGTTTAAAAAGGAACGACGCAGGACGCCGTCGCGCCCTTTGCGCAGGCGCGGAGCGCCTCTAGACCCCGCCCGTCGCGCCCTTTGCGCAGGCGCCAAGAGCCTCTGGACCCCGCCCTGCGCAGCGGGGCCCGCCGGGTTCTCTGCCCCTTTAGGAGCGGCGGTTCGCGCAGGCGCAGTGGGGAAGCGTGGCGGCGCAGTTCCGGGTGGTTACACCTGGCCGGGTTCCCGCTGTAGTTGTGGGCTGGCTGGCGAGCTGGCGGCTAGAGGGGAAGACGGTAGGTTCAGGTTTTAGTGGCCGCTCTCTAGGTCTGCGGACCGAGCGACCTAGGAGCACAATTCCCGAGTTTGAAAGATCTTTTGAAAGGGTTATGAACTGTCCGCCACGCTGAGTGGCCCCAGTGATGTTTAGTCAGCGGTCGGAACTTGCTGGGTTCTCTGGGAGTTTGCTTCCCTAGTGGCTCAGACGGTGAGGACTCTGCCTGCAGTGCCAGAGACCTGCCACGCACGATCCCTAGGTTGGGAGGATTCCCTGGAGAAGGGAATGGCAACAACGCACTTCAGTATTCTTCCCCGGGGAATTTCATGGTAGGAGGAGCTAGGGAGGCTGCAGCCTATGCGGTCACGAAGAGTCGGACGCGACTGAGCGCCTCACTCTCACTTTCTTTCAAAGCAGCTGCGTGCCGCAGACAGGGTTTTAGAGGTATTACTGTGCCGGCGTAGTGTTTTTCCTGAGAAACTGGGCTAGGGATTAAAGGGACGAACGGCATCCCTTTTTCTGCCCCTCGTCCTGGCTCAGCTCGCGTCTACCCCCGACCCCGCTGCTCGGCGGAGGCTGGCGGCAGCAAGAGTCTGCGTCTGATAGTCCAGCTTCTACTCTGCACCCCGCCACCCCTAGGCAACTGGTCAGGAATAGAGTCATCTCACCAAAAAGGCTCGTCAACACTGAAGAGCTTCTCAGTGAATTTTGACTCAAATCCAGAGGCTTTTAATGTTTCTATGAGAAGCATTAAGCAGATGTTTAGTCGCTAAGTGGTGTCTGCCTCTTTTGCGACCCCATGGACTTGCAGCCCGCCAGGCTCCTCTGTCCATGGGATTCTCCAGGCAAGAATACTGGAGTGGGTTGCCACTTCCTCCTCCAGGGTGTCTTCCCCACCCTTGAATCTAACCGGCATTGGCAGGCAGATTCTTTACCACTGAGCCACCAGGGAAACCCAATTAAGCAGATAGTGTACTACTAATGGCGTGTCACTTGTGAAGCAATTGTATTTTTACAGCAGGTGGAGAAATTATTTGTAAAATGAAGTCTGAGAAACCTGCCCGGATGTAGTTATTTAATTATATGAGAAAGTGCCTGAGTGTATTAGTTTTCTATTGATGTGTAACAAATTATGACACATTAGTGGTTTAAAAAAAAAAAAAAAACCCATTTATGATCTCAGTCCTTAGATCTAAGAGTCTGGGCATGGCATGGCTGGTTGCTCTATGTATTCTTGTAAGTTTGAAGTAAAGGCACCTGGCTGCAAGAGGGATCTCATCTAAACTCTGGGTTTGAGGTCCTTGGTTCCTGGCAGATTTAATGTCTTTGTTCTTAAATTGAGGTCCCCATTGGCTTGCTAGCTGTTGGCCAGAGGCCAGTCTTGAGCCCTTGTCACACTTCCACTGTCTCTCTTTCCAAGGAGGTCCTTTTTAAACAACTCATGTCCATAGGTTCGTGGATTTATCTCTGGGCTTTCTATTCTGTTCCATTGGTCTATATTTCTGTCTTTGTGCCAGTACCACACTGTCTTGATGACTGTGGCTTTGTAGTAGAGTCTGAAGTCAGGCAGGTTGATTCCTCCAGTTCCATTCTTCTTTTTCAAGATTACTTTGGCTATTCGAGGTTTTTTGTATTTCCATACAAATTGTGAAATTCTTTGGTCTAGTTCTGTGAAAAATACCGTTGGTAGCTTGATAGGGATTGCATTGAATCTATAGATTGCTTTGGGTAGAATAGCCATTTTGACAATATTGATTCTTCCAATCCATGAACACGGTATGTTTCTCCATCTGTTTGTGTCCTCTTTGATTTCTTTCATCAGTGTTTTATAGTTTTCTATGTATAGGTCTTTTGTTTCTTTAGGTAGATATACTCCTAAGTATTTTATTCTTTTCGTTGCAATGGTGAATGGTATTGTTTCCTTAATTTCTCTTTCTGTTTTTTCATTGTTAGTATATAGGAATGCAAGGGATTTCTGTGTGTTAATTTTATATCCTGCAACTTTACTATATTCATTGATTAGTTCTAGTAATTTTCTGGTAGAGTCTTTAGGGTTTTCTATATAGAGGATCATGTCATCTGCAAACAGTGAGAGTTTCACTTCTTCTTTTCCTATCTGGATTCCTTTTACTTCTTTTTCTGCTCTGATTGCTGTGGCCAAAACTTCCAACACTATGTTGAACAGTAGTGGTGAGAGTGGGCACCCTTGTCTTGTTCCTGATTTCAGGGGAAATGCTTTCAATTTTTCACCATTGAGGGTGATGCTTGCTGTGGGTTTGTCATATATAGCTTTTATTATGTTGAGGTATGTTCCTTCTATTCCTGCTTTTTGGAGAGTTTTAATCATAAATGAGTGTTGAATTTTGTCAAAGGCTTTCTCTGCATCTATTGAGATAATCATATGGTTTTTATCTTTCAATTTGTTAATGTGGTGTATTACATTGATTGATTTGCGGATATTGAAGAATCCTTGCATTCCTGGGATAAAGCCCACTTGGTCGTGGTGTATGATTTTTTTAATATGTTGTTGGATTCTGTTTGCTAGAATTTTGTTAAGCAGTTTTGCATCTATGTTCATCAGTGATATTGGCCTGTAGTTTTCTTTTTTTGTGGCATCTTTGTCAGGTTTTGGAATTAGGGTGATGGTGGCCTCATAGAATGAGTTTGGAAGTTTACCTTCTTCTGCAATTTTCTGGAAGAGTTTGAGTAAGGTAGGTGTTAGCTCTTCTCTAAATTTTTGGTAGAATTCAGCTGTGAAGCCATGCTGGGAAAACTGGTCAACCACTTGCAAAAGAATGAAACTAGAACACTTTCTAACACCATACACAAAAATAAACTCAAAATGGATTAAAGATCTAAATGTAAGACCAGAAACTATAAAACTCCTAGAGGAGAACATAGGCAAAACACTCTCCGACATAAATCACAGCAAGATCCTCTATGACCCACCTCCCAGAATATTGGAAATAAAAGCAAAACTAAACAAATGGGGATCTAATGAAACTTAAAAGCTTTTGCACTACAAAAGAAACTATAAGTAAGGTGAAAAGACAGCCGTCAGATTGGGAGAAAATAATAGCAAATGAAGAAACAGACAAAGGATTAATCTCAAAAATATACAAGCAACTCCTGCAGCTCAATTCCAGAAAAATAAATGACCCAATCAAAAAGTGGGCCAAAGAACTAAACAGACATTTCTCCAAAGAAGACATACAGATGGCTAACAAACACATGAAAAGGTGCTCAACATCACTCATTATTAGAGAAATGCAAATCAAAACCACAATGAGGTACCATTACACACCAGTCAGGATGGCTGCTATCCAAAAGTCTACAAGCAATAAATGCTGGAGAGGCTGTGGAGAAAAGGGAACCCTCTTACACTGTTGGTGGGAATGCAAACTAGTACAGCCACTATGGAAAACAGTGTGGAGATTTCTTAAAAAACTGGAAATAGAACTGCCATATGACCCAGCAATACCACTTCTGGGCATACACACTGAGGAAACCAGATCTGAAAGAGACACATGCACCCCAATGTTCATCGCAGCACTGTTTATAATAGCCAGGACATGGAAGCAACCTAGATGCCCATCAGCAGATGAATGGATAAGGAAGCTGTGGTACATATACACCATGGAATTTTACTCAGCCGTCAAAAAGAATTCATTTGAACCAGTCCTAATGAGATGGATGAAACTGGAGCCCCTTATACAGAGTGAAGTAAGCCAGAAAGATAAAGAACATTACAGCATACTAACACATATATATGGAATTTAGAAAGGTGATAACGATAACCCTATATGCAAAACGGAAAAAGAGACACAGAAATACAGAACAGACTTTTGAACTCTGTGGGAGAAGGTGAGGGTGGGATGTTTCAAAAGAACAGCATGTATGCTATCTATGGTGAAACAGATCACCAGCCCAGGTGGGATGCATGAGACAAGTGCTCCGGCCTGGTGCACTGGGAAGACCCAGAGGAATCGGGTGGAGAGGGAGATGGGAGGGGGGATCGGGATGGGGAATAAGTGTAAATCTATGGCTGATTCATATCAATGTATGACAAAACCCACTGAAATGTTGTGAAGTAATTAGCCTCCAACTAATAAAAAAATTAAAAAAAAAAAATAAAAAATAAACAACTCATGTGATTAAGTCAGACCCCGACAGATGATTTCCTCTTTGTTAAACCTAATCTTCAAAATGATTTTGCCTCATAACTACATGTCTTACCACACTCAAGGGGAGGGATTATATAGGATATGTTCCCTGGAGATCACAAATTTGGGGGGCCATCTTAGAACTCTTGTCTATATACAGTGTTATATATCAGAATTTAATCAGTTTGAAGAGTGAAACAGGTATATAGCTAATAAGCTGACTTGATCCAGTAATACTTTCCTTACATCCTTTAGTCTCTGTGGTGCAAATTTGTGTGTATTTAAATCACCTCCTTTTCATTTCTTCCACCAGGATTTCGGGTTAGAGCCACGCTGGTAGAAAATGGTGCCCACCTTTCTCCATATAGAAATTGTCTCTCTTTCTAAGGAGCTTACTACTTAGCACTTCAGGAAAGATATCCTTCAGTTTCATAATACTATAGTTTGTAAATTTTTTGAAGATGCAAATAATCATTAGTATCAATATAATTTGGGAATTCTAGAAGACTGGTGAAATATATGAGGTTTCCATGTAGAGGAAGTACTTACTTTCTTTGTGTTCTTAAGAACTTAAGTTCTTATGACTTAAGAACTTGAAATATGCTGGTTTGAATAGAGATATGCTACAAGAATAAAGTACCAGATTTTGAAGTCTTAGTATGAAAAACAAATGTGTGTATAACAGCTCATATATATATATATATACACACACATATATATATATATATATAGGTGCTCAGTCGTGTCCAGCTCTTTGGGGCTCATGGACTGTAGCCCACCAGACTCCTCTGTTCATGGGATTTTCCAGGCAAGAATACTGGAGTGTGTTGCCATTTCTTTCTCTACGGGATCTTCCCAACCAAGGGATCCTATCTGGGTGTCCCGCATTGTAGGCTGGCTGGCTATTTACCTTCTGAGCCACCAGGGAAGCCCTGTAAAGTATATTGATAGTAATGTATATTGATATGTCTTTAATTGATTACTTATTGCAATGATACTATATGTGCATTGAATTAAATAAAATATTAAAATAATTTTACTTTTTTTTCTTTTTAGTTTTTTAAACTACCAGAACATTTTACAATTACATATGTAACTTGTATTCTGTTTCTACTGGATAGTGCTGGTCTTTTTCTATGGAATCTAAGAGATAACTTGTTTTAACCAGAGTCCCAAATGATTCTGATGCAAGTTCTTAAATCACTCTTTGAAAAGCAGTAAACTCTGATGGTGATTTTAGTAATGCCGGCCCAGGAGCTTGAATTCTTGGACAAAGTGGATGCCAGAGCTTAAATAAGATGTACATCAGAGCAAGATGTTTTGAAAAAAGAATTGAGTTTTGATGACTGATGTGGAGGAAGGATGAAATGGTAGTACAGAATCCAAGGTGGCAAGCATGCAGTATATGCTAGTGTTGGTCAAAGCTGCTTAACTCTGAGCCTGTTCTGTTTCTTGCTTATCACTGTAACACGTGATTCTAGAAGCTTTGGTGGAACTCCTTTCCCATTAACTTTTGGGTGCTTGATGTTGACCCCATCTTATCTAAAGCATGCACTGTTAGACAGAAATATAGATCAATGGAACAGAATAGAAAGCCCAGAGATAAATCCACGAACCTATGGACAACTTATCTTTGACAAAGGAGGCAAGGATATCCAATGGAAAAAAGACAACCTCTTTAACAAGTGGTGCTGGGAAAACTGGTCAACCACTTGTAAAAGAATGAAACTAGAACACTTTCTAACACCATACACAAAAATAAACTCAAAATGGATTAAAGATCTAAATGTAAGACCAGAAACTATAAAACTCCTAGAGGAGAACATAGGCAAAACACTCTCTGACATAAATCACAGCAGGATCCTCTATGACCCACCTCCCAGAATATTGGAAATAAAAGCAAAACTAAACAAATGGGACCTAATGAAACTTAAAAGCTTTTGCACTACAAAGGAAACTATAAGTAAGGTGAAAAGACAGCCCTCAGATTGGGAGAAAATAATAGCGAATGAAGAAACAGACAAAGGATTAATCTCAAAATATAGAAGCAACTCCTGCAGCTCAATTCCAGAAAAATCAATGACCCAATCAAAAAATGGGCCAAAGAACTAAACAGACATTTCTCCAAAGAAGACATACAGATGGCTAACAAACACATGAAAAGATGCTCAACATCACTCATTATTAGAGAAATGCAAATCAAAACCACAATGAGGTACCATTACACGCCAGTCAGGATGGCTGCTATCCAAAAGTCTACAAGCAATAAATGCTGGAGAGGCTGTGGAGAAAAGGGAACCCTCTTACACTGTTGGTGGGAATGCAAACTAGTATAGCCACTATGGAGAACAGTGTGGAGATTTCTTAAAAAACTGGGAATAGAACTGCCATATGACCCAGCAATCCCACTTCTGGGCATACACACTGAGGAAACCAGATCTGAAAGAGACACGTGCACCCCAGTGTTCATCGCAGCACTGTTTATAATAGCCAGGACAACCTATATGCCCATCAGCAGATGAATGGATAAGGAAGCTGTGGTACATATACACCATGGAATATTACTCAGCTGCTAAAAAGAATTCATTTGAATCAGTTCTAATGAGATGGATGAAACTGGAGCCCATTATACAGAGTGAAGTAAGCCAGAAAGATAAAGAACATTACAGCATACTAACACATATATGTGGAATTTAGAAAGATGGTAACGATAACCCTATATGCAAAACAGAAAAAGAGACACAGAAGTACAGAACAGACTTTTGAACTCTGTGGGAGAAGGTGAGGGTGGGATGTTTTGAAAGAACAGCATGTATATTATCTGTGGTGAAACAGATCACCAGCCCAGGTGGGATGCATGAGACAAGTGCTCCGGCCTGGTGCACTGGGAAGACCCAGAGGAATCGGGTGGAGAGGGAGGTGGGAGGGAGGATGGGGATGGGGAATACGTGTAACTCTATGGCTGATTCATATCAATGTATGACAAAACCCACTGAAATGTTGTGAAGTAATTAGCCTCCAACTAATAAAAAATAAATAAAGCATGCACTCTTATCCTTACAAAAAGTTTTTTTAAAACTTGTTTTCAGTTACTTGAATTGACTTTTATTCACAATTTGGTGACATCTTTCTAATGTGTTTTGAAGGTTTTTTGGACAGGGAGAAGTATAAATTAAGATTTATTTCTGAAGAAAATTCAAGCAGACTGCATAACCAAGCAACCTAGAATTAATAAAAGATATAAATATGAAAACATATGTCATAAACAGGCCTGTATTCCATATTAGGATGCTAAAATCAGAAATACTCATGCAAATTTCTAAAGCTAGAATCAAATGGAATTTTAGAAAGTGACAGTAACTTAGCTGGACAATCTTAGAGATGAAGAAAATGAGGTCCAGAGTGATTATATAGTTCATTTATCTGGTTTATTGTTGTTCAGTTGCTCATAACTGAGTCGTGTCTGCAGAGTCGTGTCTGACTCTGCAACCCCATGGAGTTTGGGGTTTGCAGCATGCCAGGCTTCCTGTCTAGTAACCCATTATCTGGTTAGTAGAAAATTTAGTAATAGAATCTAGGGTTTCTGATTTAGTTGTTTTAAAAGTATTTCTGTTTGAGGATACTCTGGAAGATGGCTGTTTTTAAAATATTAACTGATTTTAGACTGAGCATGTTCAGTAACCTTAGGTTGCTGAGTTGTTGCTAAGTTGTGTCCAACTCTTGCAGCCCCATGGACTGTAGTCCTCCAGGCTCCTCTGTCCGTGGGATTTCCCAGGCAAGAATACTAGAGTGGGTTGCCATGTCCTTCACCAGGGGATCTTCCCCACCCAGGGGCCGAACCCACATCTCCTGCGTTGGCAGTGGGTTCTTTAGGCCTGAGCCACTGAGGAAATCCTGTGAACTTTCAGGAGACTTATAGGTGTCAGTGTGTTAGTGTTAGACTCTTTGCAGCCCCATCGACTATACAGTCCATGGAACTCTCCAGGCCAGATACTGGCGTGGGTAGCCTCTCCCTTCTCCAGGAGATCTTCCCAACCCAGGGATTGAACCCAGGTCTCCCACATTGCAGGCGGATTCTTTACCAGCTGAGCCACAAGGGAAGCCCCAAAATACTGGAGTGGGTAGCCTATCCTTTCTTCAGGGGATCTTCCCACCCCAGGAACCATGGCAGTTTCAATCCATAATCAGTTTTATGCCAGAATGCAAATAGCGGCAACTGCCACAAGATGGCACTATTTACATGTGAAATAATACCTTTAGAAAATTCGGGCCCTGTATGTGTGCTTTGGTTCAAAGTGAAATGAGGGAAAAAGAATTTAGTGATTTCTAAGGTATTTGTATATGTGGAACACATCAGAATGAAATGTTGGATCATAAGATATTACAGAACTTGTATCCTTCTTTTAAATATGTGTGTATGCACACACTCATGCCCTAAAGCATATTTATTTATATTTACATTTAAGTTGCGTATTTGTTTTCACATGGAGAGAGAAAACATTTTGGATAGTTGAATCACGATTCTGATAGACTGAGGACGGTTTTCCATCAAATTTCCAGATGTTATTTTATTCTTGAGTCCAGTATCTTTACATGGAGCATTTTGTTCTGAAATGGGTGAAGTAAGAATATTTGTCTTTGTAACTTTAATACATTTATTTACTAAATTTCGGTAAAAATTCTGTGCACGTAGGCATTTGTGCACAGTTGTCAGTATGAGGAATTTGCCTTCTTGAACAGCAAGGATGCTGTCCTGAGTCTGTGTTACCCTATTTCTTATACAGCTCTCTCATGTGATTTGAAGAGCAAGAATTAAAATCAGAAATTTCCTACTCGGATTATGCTGTAGGTCGAATGAATGTTTACATTTATTCATAAGCTTAAAAATTAAGTTACATAATGTAAATCTCCTAAAGATCCATTTTCCCCAAATACTTTCCTCTTAAGGACTGTTTGATTGTTGTTCCACATGTTCAAACTAATAGAACAGTTTTAAATCATGGAATTTTATTAATAAACAGTGGCTTAATTAACAAATGTATCTCTGTACTTGCATAATTCATCATTTTTAATGATCCAGTTGCATACATAGGATATTAAAATTTTACCTTAGTAAAAATTAGGTACAAAAATTATTGAGAACATTAATAATTTCATAAGTTCTTGTAATGAAAAATATGGGCTGTTCTTATCAGAAAGTATTACCATGTTGTATTGTTTTATTATAATTCTTTTGTAATAAATGATACATAGAGACTTAGAAGTCTTCCATAGCTCAACCATAATTAGGCACCAAAAGGTATAATTTGAAAGTAAAATGATAATCTTATTCATATCTAATTCTCAGAGATTGTTTGATGGAGCACTTATATATTTACAAATATCAACAAATATGTGTGTGATATATATATATGAAAAATGGGTCCTGTAATCAGTTGCCTCTGACAGCAGAGGATATTTTAAAATACAAGTGAAATTTCAAACAAGTCAGAACAGGGTCTGATATGGAAACTAAAAACACAAAGACTCTATGAAAAATTAAAAGCCATGGTTGCAATTAAATTGATAAAAACAGATTTAAAGTGTTAAATGACTTTATAATTACATATTAAATTTGGTTAAATATTTTATGCCTGTAGTACCTTTTAAGCATGTTGTTTCTGAATCTTTTGTAGATAAAATCACTTTTATTGTTCTTAATATGTGCATATAAATGAATTAGTTTTGTTAAATCTACTAACTAATAATAAAATTAAGATGTTAGCTGAGTAAGTGGAAAATATTTTCTGAGATATTCCATAGACAAGCCATAAGTTGGGTGTTTCTCAAATATTTTTTAGTATCATTTTATAAAACATTTATGGGAAGAAAAAGCTTTGTGAACATATGAAAAATCACTTTATTTTAAGTTTGTTTATATTTTTCTATTTATATAAGCTTGGTTTTTTCAACTGAAACAGTTTTCTTATAACTTGCCTTGTGTTTATACCTCAATCAAACAATATAGTAGTCAAGCCATATTTATCAGGTTACAGATCAGTCATGCACATTAATTCTATTATTTGTGCTGAGCTTTTCTACTTATAAATTGAATATGACAGCATTTTAAATTCTTGAATGGTGTATGTAACCTGTAAACATCAACTAACAGCACAAAGACTTACTGAATTCCAAAGGTTTTGGTTGAATGTTGAAGATCAAATGGATTAAATATTAAATAGTGTCTCTTTATGTTTGCTAAGTCCCAGTATGGTTGTAAATATAGATGGAAACATTTTACTTCAAAATAGATTGCAGTTGTTTGGGTGATCTAGAATATACCTCTTTAAACCTGTGTTATGCTATTATCAAAATAAAAGAAAACTTGAAATAAAATTTCATTTAATTAGTATATCCCCAAGAATATTCTTGCAGACTCTAGTGTAAGAAACAACAGAATGAAGCATATATATGGTTTAAAATTTATTCGCAGAATTTTATTATTAAAAGAAATGTGTGGGTTTTTTTTTTTTTTGTATAATTAAAAAGGTATTAATAAGATAGATTTCAGGGCTTCCCTGGTCAAGAATCCACCTGCAATGAGGGAGACCTCAGTTGGATGCCTGGGTTGGGAAGATCACCTGGAGAAGGGCATGGCAAACCACTCCAGTATTCTTGCCTGGGAAATCCCATAGATGGAGGAGCCTGGTGGGCTACAGTCCATGGGGTCGCAAAAAGTCGGACACGACTGAGCAAATAAGTAAGCACAGCACAGCATTTTGTTTTTGGAATTTTGCATTAAGATTCTTATTGTGATAGTCGCTCAGTCATATCTGACTCTTTGTAACCCATGAACTGTAGCCTGCCAGGCTCCTCTGTTCATGGTATTTTCCTGGCAAAAATACTGGAGCGGGTAGCCATTCCCTTCTCTAGGGGATCTTCCTGATCTGAGTCAAGATTCTTTTTAATTTTGAGTTATCATTAATCTCTATTAAATTAATAAGAAATTGTAATATTTACTTTCCAAGAGCAGTCCAAAATACCACTGTTCATAGAAGATGAACATTTTAGGGACTTAAGAAGGTGTGTGTTGCTATTCCTAGGATGGCTGCCGGCCTTGGGAAAAAGATCGGCAGGGTGGGAGGAGCAGGCCTTCAGAACCGCAGGTAAGCTTGCTGTGCCTCCAGGGAGACTGGAGCTTGAAGGGAGGTTCTTCAAAGGACTCTGGAAATGTAAATGTTCCGTCCTCATCTCTTTCTCGAAGATCTTGTTTAAAATAATGTATCTCAACAATAACAGAAAATAGTGAATACACCCCAATATGGGTTTAGTCACTAAGTTGTGTGCGACTCTTTGTGACCCCATGGACTGTAGCCCACCAGGCTCCTCTGTCCATGGGATTTCCCAGGCAAGAGTACTGGAGAGGGTTGCCATTTCCTTCTCCACAATATAGGTTTATTTATCTCTAATGATAGACATTTTCCACAGTATTAGCTACAGTGTGTGCATGTGTGTGTATGTATGTAGGAAATTAAAGATGTAAAGAAGTATTTATTTAAAGATGATTCTTATATCACTAGAAAATAATTTTACTATCTCTAAATATATTAACTATATTAAGAATTATGTGATTAACATGTTAAGGAAGCATGTTCCTTATTCTTAAAAATCTTGGTTTAAATAATGACTTAAAAGTCAGATGCTGCTGCAGCTGCTAAGTCACTTCAGTCGTGTCCAACTCTGTGCAACCCCATAGACCAGGCTCCCCTGTCCCTGGGATTCTCCAGGCAAGAACACTGGAGTGGGTTGCCATTTCCTTCTCCAAAGCATGAAAGTGAAAAGTGAAAGTGAAGTTGCTCAGTCGTGTCCGACTCTTCGAGACCCCATGGACTATAGCCTACCAGGCTCCTCTGTCCATGGGATTTCCCTGGCAAGAGTACTGGAGTGGGTTGCCATTGCCTTCTCCATAAAAGTCAGATACTTCAGCTTAATTTAATACTTGTTTTTTTTTTTTTTTAATTTGTTGTTTTAGTTTTGCTTTGTTTTTTGGCCATCATAGCTAAAAAAGATACAGCACAAAGATATGAAGATCCAAGTGAAAGTGCATTGTTGACTTCTTATTTTTATTTATCAGTATTTAGCAATTATGCAGAGTCTTGAAAAACTACTAAATTCCTCATTTTCTTGGTACCAATTAAATATTCTTGCAAACTAATTTAAAAATGTTGTAGCTTTATAGTTTTAATGAATGGGTCTAAAACTGAAAGTTTAAGTATTTTTAGTCCATTTCTTTAAACTATGAGAACTTAGTACCTTTCTATTAGTTTGGAACTAATTGCTTTCGTCTTAATTGCCTTTGGAAATAGATTGTAATTTAGAAATATTATAAATAGATTAGAAAAATTTGTTTCCAAGTTTTTTAATGTGCAGATGAAACTTTTAAAAAAATAATTGACACAGACATGCTCTTTCAGCCACACAAGTGTCTTCTGGAAAAAAAAAAATCCTCATTTTAAGTCACTTTTTCTTTGAAAGAAATAAATGTTAATTTTTCTGGAATTCTTGTTAGAGGGCACAGTATCTGTTGTTAGCTGCACAGAGAAAGCACCAGTAGATTTGCAACTGTTGACTTTCATTTCTTTAGGACACAAGTCATGATCTGTGACTTTCTGATGTGCAGATTGTGAGGGTGTTGGAGTTGATCCATTTGTTACGTTTTAGTACAGCTTAGTTTATTTTCAACTTAAGTGGGAATTCTACATTTCTCCCTGTACCCCAGTGAATCGGTTTGTACAATCCCACTGTGGAAATAGTTGGTTTAGATAGTATATGCAGAAACCCAGTTGGTTATAGGATATATCACCTGGAGTTGGGGATGGTCGTGGTCCTTCCCTGTCCCCCTCTCTAAGGCAGACGTGGAATGGATGTAGCTAGGATAGTCAACTTGCATTCTTGTGTAGAAATCTGAGTTACTGTTCTCCTTGCTGGCTTCTGCCAGGGCAGTCCTGTGAGGAAAATACATGATCTTTATTGGGAAAGAGAGCTCCAGACTTTTCCACTTAAATGTGCTGAAGGCACATTCGTTCATTTTCCACTTAAATGTGCTGAAGGCATAGAATAAATACCCTCTTAGGAGTTTTGACAAATTCTTATGTGGTAAAAACCCACTTGGATCACAAGAAAACGCTTTACTGCTGGCAGCATAGGGGTAGAGTGTCATGGCATTGTCTGGAGAAGCAGGAATCTCCAAGCAGTCTATCAGAGGCAGACTTCATAGGCAAATGTGCAAGAAAGGGTTGCCAAAATAGTGCGTTCCAGAAACTTTTTAGAGGCAGACTATCTGAACAATTTAAGAAAAGTTATCTAAGGACCTTTCCCCCTCGTATGTAAAATGGAAGTTGTAATAGTACTTGCCACATAAAATTTTTGTGAGGATTCCATTAGATAATGCAAGTGAAGCCTTGATTTACTGTTAATGTATTACATTACTCTTGTTGTTGTTATTATTATTGTTTAGGTAGCTTTCCCTCCATTTTCCCATGCAACTTTCCTGGGTCAGGTACATATTTAGTAGAGGATAACTAAAGGAGTCCTTAGGTAAAGCAACTTAAAGCAAAGATGGGGACACACTCTCTTAACATTGTGACAAAGATGAAATAATAATACTATTAACTACCGCTTATTAAGCTCTTATTTTCTGCCAGGCACACTTCTAAGTGCTTTATGGGAATCAGTGAATTTCATCCCTTCACAAACCCATGAGTTATGTACTATTATTATCTGCATTTTTTACAATGGAGGAAACTAAGTTACAGAAGGAGGTTGGATTAATTTATCCAAGGTCATGCAGCTAAAAGAACAGAAATCAAGTCCAGGAAAGTCTAGATGATAGCAGGATATGAATCCTAAAAGTGTGGAAGGTCTGACTCTATTTTTAATAATCTAGCTTGAGCGATCCTTTATGCTCTGTCCTTCCCTCTGTTCTTGATGGGAAACTCCTGGAACCCATCCAGCAGTGGAATGCAACAAAGCTGAATGGCTGGAAACCTAGTGGAAACTCAGCATAGAGAGAAGACCCTGGGCTTAGGGGTTGTCCAGGTTGAAGTTTTGTCTCTTCAGGTTAAGAGTGGGCAACCAAAAAGGGTACCCGAGTAGGACTGGAACAACAGAAGTGGTTTTATTTTGTGCACTATATAAATGCTTTGGCTAAGAAACAGCTTGGTGATTGAAATCCAGCCTTCTCAGCTTGCCAACTCTCGATAGTTCCAACAAAAGGAAATGAGAATGTCCAGTACAATAAGAATATAAAGGGATGACAGATCTCAGACATTTTGGAAATGTGTTCATGTGTTTGAACTCTGAAGAATTAAGTCTGGTATCTTAGAGGTCATCGTGGAATTATATACATGGAGATCATGATAACTCAATTTGTGGAATTGGATTAATTTTCCTTCAAGTGAGTTTGGGTGAGGAAAAGACTCGGAAGGATCTGGGGGTAATAACTAATAAAATGACACATGGTTGAAGAAGACACAGTGATGGAAACAGAAGAAATGAAGAAGTAGGAGGCAAATCATGAGATGAATGTCCTGAAAACCTACTTAATGAATTTGAGTTGGATGGTAGAATATTTTAGTAGTTCAGTTCACAATTCAGTATGAATAAGAATGGGAAAACGTTAGATTTTGCACTTAAAAGATCTTTGGTGAACTAAGAGGAAGCAATTTGGGTCATGCAGAGGTGATGGACGTCTTCTCTGAGGAGTTTGCAAGTGAGGGGTAGGGAGAGTGGGGTGATAACATGAGCAATTGCTGGAACTTGGACATTTTATTTTTAGGAATATAGAGGAAAGAGATCCAGAAGAAATATATAAACTGTGATTGGAAGTTGGAAAGGTGTAACTAACAGTCCAAGACCACAGAAAATAGCAACATGGAGGACCTAGATGGAGAATAAGCTTTAAAAGAGACCATTTCTTCCTGGGAAATGAAAATACGCAAGAAAGGAGAAGGAAGAGTATAGAATTCTTATTTTTCTTTATGAAACATTAAGTGAGGATAGCTGCAAAGGGTTCCTGGACCAAGTATCAGCATGTGTGTGTGTGTGTAGGCTTCAGGACAGCAACAAGCAATTTTCTGATGCCAACAGTATCCTAGCATTCATTCAACTCAATTCTGATACTGCCTACCCAGAATTCAACTCAATTCTGACACTGCCTACCCAGAAATATAGTCAGAGTCCATAGGTGAAGGGCTCAGTCTCTCATATAAGGCCACCCTTCATTCCAACACCAGTTTCAAGCCTGAGTTGTTTCCCTGTGCTGCTGACCTACTGGCTGCAAACCAGAGGTTCTCAACGGCCTCCTCCTCGGTTTTAATTAATTTGCTGGAGCAAATAATGGAACTCAGGAAAGCTTGTTTACTCAGTAATTACCCATTTATTATAAAAGACTATTAGAGGATATGAATCAATCGCTAAATGAAGAGATGCGTAGGGTGAGATCCTGGACAAAGAAGCCCTGTGTGGCATGCGAGGTATTCTGGTTTCCCTACACAGAAGCTTCCTGGAAAAGGGCAAGCGTGGTCCTTTTGGGTTTTTACGGAGGCTTCATTACATAGTCATGATTGATTGATGGATCCCACCTCCAGTCCCCGGGGGTGGGACTGAAAGTTTTGTCTAATCACAGTTTTGATTAGTTTTGATTAGTTTTGGTTTTCCTGGCAGCCAACCCCCACCCTTGGGTGGAAGCCAAAAGTCACCTTCCCTGGACCTTTGTCTGCAACCAAAGGTTAAGAGACCAAATGTTACCTTTTTTGCCTGTTTCAATCAGGACATTTCAAGCGTTCTGGAAGTTGTGAGCCAGAAACTGGATGAAGACCACAGTCTGTCGTTGGGATGTATGTGGACGCTCTCTGTGTGTGTTATATATGTTACCGGGTAAGGGAGGGTCAAAGAGGACTCTCTCACGGGGCTCAGTTCTCGGTAAGGACGAAGAGAAGAATCTGAGGTCTTATCCATGGCAAAAAGAAGTTTATTAAGGAAAGCACAGAGCCCCTCAAGGGAGAGGTGGGCCAGGCAGGAGGGGCCCTGGTGACTGGACTTTTACGTATTTAGGTGGACGTGAGCTAGCAGTTTTGATTTACAGTTGCAAGTTACATAACAGCGGGCTCTCCTGTGCCTGTCTTTCCCATAATTAAGTCTGTTATAATCAGGTGTCTCTATGTATAGAATATTTATGAATCTTTTATGGGCTCCTGAGGTCTCTTGAGGACACAGCTGTGCATCAAGGTCTCAAGTGCTGAGTTGGAGAAGCCCCTGTGTTTAGTTTGTATCTACCCTGTGCCTAGGGTGCAAGGGCAGGAGTTGGAAAAGTCTGCCTAGGGCAAAAGTTATTTTGTAGCATATCTGTGAGCTCTCCTGGGCCACACTGTGGGGGTGTCTGGGGTGGGGTTTAGAGATCAACTTGAATCTTTTCCCGCTAGTCCACTCCTCATTGCTCATGCCTCACTTCCTACCTAACATACACACACAAACACCTTCATGTGTGTGTGTGTGTGTGTTTGTGTATTTCTCACATATGCTTGGTCATGAACAAACACATAAATTTCCTATGAGTCACAGTATTGCAGTAACTTTTAGTTCTCAGTGGAGGGAGGGGCAGGGAGGGGAGTAGAGATGGGCAGACAAGGTTTTCAGTGCAGCCATTGTGGGGAGTGGGAAGAAACGTCAGCCAAGGAGAAGTAACAACACAGAGCATGTTTTCTCAAGAGAGATTTTTTTATCTGTAGATATTTACTGAGTAATATTTATCTTGTGATGTGGTACTGTGTCACTGCAAGAGGGAAAAGAAAATAACCTTGCTTTGCCAGGCAAATCTAGTTGGGAAGCCAGTACACAAAAACAGCTGCAAATAAGGAGGTATCAGATGAGAACCAAGTGAATATATGCAGCAAATGCACAATGATTCCCAAGATAACTATGGGAATGTTTCTTGGAAGGCAACTTCAAGAGTGCTTCAAACTGGCTGGCGAGATGTGTGGTGGTTAGGGAAGGTTCAGTGGAGAATACTAAGTCCAATTTGAGTCATAAAGTAGGGAAATAACCTTTTTTAGATGTGAACTTCCAGATGCTCAGGCTGGTTTTAGAAAAGGCAGAGGAACCAGAGATCAAATTGCCAACATCCGTTGGATTATCAAAAAAGCAAGAGAGTTCCAGAAAAACATCTATTTCTGCTTTACTGACTATGCCAAAGCCTTTGACTGTGTGGATTACCACAAACTGTGGAAAACTCTTCAAGAGATGGGAATCCCAGACCACTGACCTGCCTCTTGAGAAATCTAGGAAGCAACAGTTAGAATTGGACATGGAACAACAGACTGCTTCCAAATAGGGAAAGGAGTATGGCAAGGCTGTATATTGTCACCCTGCTTATTTAACTTATGTGTAGAGTATATCATGAGAAACGCTGGACTGGAAGAAGCACAAGCTGGAATCAAGACTGCCGGGAGAAATATCAATAACCTCAGATATGCAGATGACACCACCCTTATGGCAGAAAGTGAAGAAGAAGTAAGAGCCTTTTGATGAAAGTGAAAGAGGAGAGTGAAAAAGTTGACTTAAACCTCAACATTCAGGAAACTAAGATCATGGCATCTGGTCCCATCACTTCATGGCAGATAGATGGGGAAACAATGGAAGCAGTGACTGGCTTTATTTTTTGGGGCTCCAAAAATCACTGCAGATGATGATTGCAGCCATGAGATTAAAAGATGCCTGCTCCTTGAAAGAAAAGTTATGCCCAACCTAGACAGCTTATTAAAAAGAAGAGACATTACTTTGCCAACAAAGGTACGTCAAGGCTATGGTTTTTCCACTGGTCATGTATCGATGTGAGAGTTGGACTAGAAAGAAAGCTGAGCACCGAAGAATTGATGCTTTTGAACTGTGGTGTTGGAGAAGACTCTTGAGAGTCCCTTGGACTGCAAGGAGATCCAACCAGGCCATCCCAAAGGAAATCAGTCCTGAATATTCATTGGAAGGACTGATGCTGAAGCTGAAACTCCAATACTTTGGCCACCTGATATGAAGAACTGACTCATCTGAAGAGACCTTGATGCTGGGAAAGATTGAAGGTGGGAGGAGAAGGGGATGACAGAGGGTGAGATGGTTGGATGGCATCACTGACTCACTGGATGAGTTTGAGTAAACTCTGGGAGTTGGTGATGGACAGGGAAGCCTGGTGTGCTGCAGTTCATGGGGTCACAAATAGTCGGACACGACTGAGCGACTGAACTGAACTGAAACATATAAGTAGGATATTACAGGCACAGAACTGAAAATCAACAGACCCAAGGTTTAAACACTAGCTTGGTTTTACCTGGGACACAGTTCTCATGTAATCAGATCACATCTGGGTCTTCTTTCTTTTTCCTTTTGTAACAGGCTGGAAAACTTGTCCTTTTCCAAGACTTTAGAGAGCCACTGAAGGTTTTGGACTTGGGAATATAGAGTCATGTTTAGCAGCATTAGCATAGCTGGTGTAAAGTACAGATTACAGAGTTGTCGGCTTCCCTGGTGGCTCAGATGGTGAAGCATCTGCCTGCAATGCAGAAGGCCCAGGTTCGATCCCTGGGTCGGGAAGATCCCTGGAGAAGGCAATGGCGGCCCATTCCAGTGTTCTTGCCTGGGAAATCCTATGGACAGAGGAGCGTGACATACAGTACAGACTGCAGAGTTATAGTAACAGGAAAAGCAAGAGGCACTTGAATACTTCAGTGTTTAAAGTCTGGTGAGTGCTATAATTACCAGGAGAATCCCAGGTTTTGCCCCATTATCACAGATTCATCAATGTCCCCCCATTTTCCCCTTTCTAAAGGTGTCTTTGCTGTATGATATTTATGGTTCTTTAACTCCCCTAAATTTCCAGTCATTTAAAAAATCTCCTGTCCTTTCCTCTTGACCTTATTTGCTCTGCTTCCCAGTGTTCTTTCTGCATGAGTCACGCTGCTCTCTCTCTGTCCTGTCTATTCAGCCTCAATCACAGAGAATCCTAATGAACTGATGGCCTGCGTCATTCACTTGCTAAGATCAATGATATATTCTGTAATATTTATTGAACATCAATGGCTGCTAGTGTTTGATATCACATTGTTATGTAAGTGCAGTAAAATATTTCTGGTTTTTTGGTACTATGATCAACTGTTGAGTGTATTAAATTTAGTGTGGTTGTATTAGTGACTGGATAGTAGGCGTGGGAACCCTAGAAGTTTCTTACCATTTTACTGAGTTTTCACTCAATTTTAACTAAATTTGAAAGCCTCTAGAATTGAGATCAGAAATTCATATACATTAATTTGATCTTTATGCTCTCTTTGAAATACCAAAATGTTGGTGGTTTCTATTTGAATAAATTGTTTTCTATTTAAAACTGGCTTCCCTGGTGGTCCAGAGGTTCAGAACCACCTGCCAATGCAGGGGCCATGGGTTTGATTCCTGCTCTGGAAACATCCTACAGGCCACAGGGCAGCTAATCCCCGTGTGCCACAACTACTAAAGCCCAATGCTCGGGAGCCCGCATGCTGCACATACTGAAGCCTGCGTGCCTAGAGCCTCTGAAGGGAGAAGCCTCTCCAGCGAGAAGCCTGCTCAGCAACAAGGAGTAGCCCCACTTGCTGCCGCTAGAGAAAGCCCAAGCCAGGAATGACGACCCAGCACAGCCAAAAACTACAAACAGTAAAGGGTTTCTAAAAAACAACTGTCTGTTTCTACTTCAGTATCCACAGCATAGCGGATACTAGAATACATGGGATGGAAGTAAAGTATGAAATGAACAGAAAAAAGTTTTAATCCTGGAGTATGGATTCATCTGCACACATATGATCCTGATATGATTTTACCCTATAATCGTTTCCATTTAAAAGTATCATTATAGTTGTTTTGAAGTCTCTTGAAATTATTCAATTTGAAGCTACTGAAGGCTTTAGAAAGTAGAGATTCTGAGTAATTAATGCTTAATACAGATTTTAACTGAAGACAACAGGAATACATCATGTTGTTAAATTAGCTATTTAATTCTGAGATAACTTATGAATGATTCAGTCCACCCTTCTTCTTGAAACCTTTTTTATTTAGTGAAAGGGCAGTCAAATTTGGTTTTATCTTGACAGTTCAAGAAGGGGTGAAAAGTAAGTCGAAAAGAGTCTATTCTGAAAAGTGGACCTAATTTTGAAGTTGAATTGGAATAAATTATTAAATTTTGTATAGAAAATTTTATCGCACTTCATAATTATCTGATTGTTTGATTTATCAAGTAAACAAAGCATAATGTTTCTTAAAGCCTATGAATACTTTTTCCAACCGTGACAGATTAAATGAATACGGAGAGTGAGCAGAAACGGGAGGGGGTCCTGGTTCTGTGTCCTTATGCAGGAAAGGGCAGTGTTCTGGGGGAGTGCAATTTACATGAGCGTCTGGGTCTTTTGTCGCGTTTTGGATGGATGACCTGAATCTGATATATGGTGAATAGCATTAACAAAGGTCTGATTATCAAAGGCTAGGAAGAAAAATGCAATCAGCCACAGCAATGAAGTGATGCCTGTGTTTGGGGGGAAAACCTGATATCTAACTGGCTATAGAAGACACTGAAATGATACATCAGTAAAAGTCCGGATTTGTGTTTGTGTGTGTGTGCGCGCGCATTATATAGTGATTTTAACTCAGTGGGATATGACCAAAAAGAGTCATTTTTTGGATACTGTTTGGGTTATGTGATGAAAGTGGGATTATGTGATGAAAGTACCTGTTACTAACAAAATGATGTGAAAAACTCAATGCATTCTTAATTTATAACACACCAGTTTCACCAGTCTGACAATTGCAGACTGTTTCTATTTAGAGAAAATTAGAATTAAGTAGAAGTGCATTGGAGTTCAAAAGAAGTTTGCTCTTTTTCTGTTGCTTTTCCCCTCTATAAACCATGCCACCCAGAACAGAGAACCATATCTAATCTCCCAGTTAGGTCAGGCCCTAGGATAATCAATCTCTTTAACAGCAGATTCCTTGCTTTAGCAAATGAATGCTTGGTTTCAAAGGCAGTTTTGTGTTGAGAAAGAAGTGCAGTTGGCATGGGTGATTAGAACTCTTTTAAACCCTGTAAAAAGCTTCTGTAGATTGTTTCATGCCCACACTTTGTGAACTGAAGTAAATGCTGTCTATATCCATCTTCAAATGAATATGGTGGCGGCTTTCTACAGCCTGTGAGAGCATCTACATGCATAGAAATGAGATTATTTTAAGGCCAGATTTATAATACCCATTTGAATTACACTGTGATTTTGATAATATCTAAAAGCAGTGTATATGTTTTTAGTAGATACTCTTCATATTTTTAAGTATGTTCATTAGTGACAGTAATGTAATTATTACATTAAACCTGTTGTGTGACTGAAAATACAATGACAGATTAACATGATTCTTCTATTTGTTGTTTGGACCACATTTATATTAGTTTGTGAAGGCCTTTTTTTTTTTAATATCTGATGCCTTTGAGTTCATATTCATGAAATATGCAAATAGGTCATGTGAGACAACTTTGAAACCAAGAAGAAATAATTAAAAATTGAAGTTTATACAAGAGGAAAGTGGTGGCAGGATGAATTGGGAGACTGGGCTTGACATATATTCACTACTGATACTATGTGCTGTACTCAGTTCTGTGTGGTGACCTGAATGCAGGAAATCGCCCAGTACATGTATCCGAGGGGATGTATGTATACACTTTGTTGTACGGCAGAAACTAATGCAACAGTTCAAAGCAGCTATACTCCAATAAATATTAATTTAAAAATAAAAAAGTTTATAAATAATGTGCTCACAACTCAATCTAAGGTGTTAAAATGTAGTGAAGTACTTTGCAGTATAGTACAACAAAAATTCTAGGGTTTCAATAAGTTATTTTAGATAATTATTGTTCAAAGTGTGATTGCTGGAACTTATCAGTGATGCTTGAAAGTGATACAAAAGTAATTCAGGAAGCCACAAATTGCCTGTTTTAGGAAAGCAGATTATATTCTTAAAAATGTGGTGTTGAAACATTTGCTAGGTAGTTAAGAAAAAAGCATTCTCAAACATTTTTGTATGTTACCATTCAACTTTATTGTGTAATGGTCAGTTCTGTCAGTTTTTCTCCCCTCTTAAAAATTGTTTCAAATGTGCTTAATTTTTGGAAAGTTAATATTTTTCATAGTGACGGTTCATAAAACATCTGAGGAAAAATTGAAAGCAGATGGTCTTTAAGAAACATTTATTGCTAATTACTTCTTACCTTTCACACGAATACCAGCACATGTATGGGGTTAAGTCACTGTTGTAAGCAGGAGTCTTTACTTTGGGCTGTGCTGGATCTTGGTCGCCGCATGGGCTCGTCTCCGGTTGGGTGTGCAGGCTTCTCTTTGTGGCGGCCTCTCTGGTTGCAGAGCACAGGCTCTAGGGTACTTGGGCTTCGGAAGTGGCGGCATGTGGCTCAGTAGTTGGGGCTTCCAAGCCCTTGAACACAGGCTGAAGAGTTGTGGCCTATGGGCTTAGCTACTCTATGGCATGCCCGATCTTCCTGCATCAAGAATCCAACTCATGGCTCCTGCATTGGCAGGTGGATTCTTTACCACTGAAACAAAAGGGAATCCTCACTATTGTAAGTAAGGTTCGAAGGCAGAGTTGGTAGATATTGTAGTGATTCACTGAAACAAGATTTTTAAAATACAGGCTTTTTTTTTTTTTTTAAACAGGCATTCTTAATAATACCAAATGCCAAAATAGAACTATGATGTTTAATCATGCTTATTATAATGCATGCCTGTGCATGCTAAGTCACTTCAGTTGTGTCTGAGTCTTTGCATATGGACTCTTGCAGAGAAGTCCATCAGACTTCTCAGTCCATGGGACTCTCCAGACAAGAATACTGGAGTGCGTTGCCATGCCCTCCTCCAGGGGATCTTCCTGACTCAGGGATCGAACCTGCATCTCATGTCTGCTGCATTGGCAGGCTGGTTCTTAACCACTAGTACCACCTGGGAAGCCCCTTCTACTGTAAAACATTTTAAAATTGCTAGTAGAATCGCTTCTGAATGTTAAATATTTCTATACATTAAAACGTTTAGCTGGAAGACTGTTTAATGTCCAGATCTGTTACTCAGCTATATTTTATTTTATTTTTTTATTTTTTATTAGTTGGAGGCTAATTACTTCACAACATTTCAGTGGGTTTTGCCATACATTGACATGAATCAGCCATAGAGTTACAGGTATTCCCCATCCCCATCCCCCCTCCCACCTCCCTCTCCACCCGATTCCTCTGGGTCTTCCCAGTGCACCAGGCCCGAGCACTTGTCTCATGCATCCAACCTGGGCTGGTGATCTGTTTCACCATAGATATTATACATGCTGTTCTTTCAAAACATCCCACACTCACCTTCTCCCACAGAGTTCAAAAGTCTGTTCTGTACTTCTGTGTCTCTTTTTCTGTTTTGCATATCGTTACCATCTTTCTAAATTCCACATATATGTGTTAGTATGCTGTAATGTTCTTTATCTTTCTGGCTTACTTCACTCTGTATAATGGGCTCCAGTTTCATCCATCTCATTAGAACTGATTCAAATGAATTCTTTTTAACGGCTGAGTAATATTCCATGGTGTATATGTACCACAGCTTCCTTATCCATTCATCTGCTGATGGGCATATAGGTTGCTTCCATGTCCTGGCTATTATAAACAGTGCTGCGATGAACACTGGGGTGCACGTGTCTCTTTCAGATCTGGTTTCCTCAGTGTGTATGCCCAGAAGTGGGATTGCTGGGTCATATGGCAGTTCTATTTCCAGTTTTTTTTAAGAAATCTCCACACTGTTTTCCATAGTGGCTGTACTAGTTTGCATTCCCACCAACAGTGTAAGAGGGTTCCCTTTTCTCCACACCCTCTCCAGCATTTATTGCTTGTAGACTTTTGGATAGCAGCCATCCTGACTGGCATGTAATGGTACCTCATTGTGGTTTTGATTTGCATTTCTCTAATAATGAGTGATGTTGAGCATCTTTTCATGTGTTTGTTAGCCATCTGTATGTCTTCTTTGGAGAAATGTCTGTTTATTTTCTTTGGCCCATTTTTTGATTGGGTCATTTATTTTTCTGGAATTGAGCTGCAGGAGTTGCTTGTATATTTTTGAGATTAATCCTTTGTCTGTTTCTTCATTTGCTATTATTTTCTCCCAATCTGAGGGCTGTCTTTTCACCTTACTTATAGTTTCCTTTGTAGTGCAAAACTTTTAAGTTTCATTAGGTCCCATTTGTTTAGTTTTGCTTTTATTTCCAATATTCTGGGAGGTGGGTCATAGAGGATCCTGCTGTGATTTATGTTGGAGAGTTTTTTGCCTATGTTCTCCTCTAGGAGTTTTATAGTTTCTGGTCTTACATTTAGATCTTTAATCCATTTTGAGTTTATTTTTGTGTATGGTGTTAGAAAGTGTTCTAGTTTCATTCTTTTACAAGTGGTTGACCAGTTTTCCCAGCACCACTTGTTAAAGAGGTTGTCTTTTTTCCATTGGATATCCTTGCCTCCTTTGTCAAAGATAAGGTGTCCATAGGTTCGTGCATTTATCTCTGGGCTTTCTATTCTGTTCCATTGATCTATATTTCTGTCTTTGTGCCAGTACCATACTGTCTTGATGACTGTGGCTTTGTAGTAGAGTCTGAAGTCAGGCAGGTTGATTCCTCCAGTTCCATTCTTCTTTCTCCAGATTGCTTTGGCTATTCGAGGTTTTTTGTATTTCCATACAAACTGTTAAATTCTTTGGTCTAGTTCTGTGAAAAATACCGTTGGTAGCTTGATAGGGATTGCATTGAATCTATAGATTGCTTTGGGTAGAATAGCCATTTGGACAATATTGATTCTTCCAATCCATGAACACGGTATGTTTCTCCATCTGTTTGTGTCCTCTTTGATTTCTTTCATCAGTGTTTTATAGTTTTCTATGTATAGTTCTTTTGTTTCTTTAGGTAGATGTACTCCTAAGTATTTTATTCTTTTTGTTGCAATGGTGAATGGTATTGTTTCCTTAATTTCTCTTTCTGTTTTTTCATTGTTAGTATATAGGAATGCAAGGGACTTCTGTGTGTTAATTTTATATCCTGCAACTTTACTATATTCATTGATTAGCTCTAGTAATTTTCTGGAAGAGTCTTTAGGGTTTTCTGTGTAGAAGATCATGTCATCTGCAAACAGCGAGAGTTTCACTTCTTCTTTTTCTATCTGGATTCCTTTTACTTCTTTTTCTGCTCTGATTGCTGTGGCCAAAACTTCCAACACTATGTTGAGTAGTAGTGGTGAGAGTGGGCACCCTTGTCTTGTTCCTGATTTCACGGGAAATGCTTTCAATTTTTCACCATTGAGGGTGATGCTTGCTGTGGGTTTGTCATATATAGCTTTTATTATGTTGAGGTATGTTCCTTCTATTCCTGCTTTCTGGAGAGTTTTAATGATAAATGAGTGTTGAATTTTGTCAAAGGCTTTCTCTGCATCTATTGAGATAATTATATGGGTTTGTCTTTCAATTTGTTAATGTGGTGTATTACATTGATTGATTTGCGGATATTAAAGAATCCTTGCATTCCTGGGATAAAGGCCACTTGGTCATGGTGTATGATTTTTTTAATATGTTGTTGGATTCTGTTTGCTAGAATTTTGTTAAGCAGTTTTGCATCTATGTTCATCAGTGATATTGGCCTGTAGTTTTCTTTTTTTGTGGCATCTTTGTCTGGTTTTGGAATTAGGGTGATGGTGGCCTCATAGAATGAGTTTGGAAGCTTACCTTCCTCTGCAATTTTCTGGAAGAGTTTGAGTAAGATAGGTGTTAGCTCTTCTCTAAATTTTTGGTAGAATTCAGCTGTGAAGCCATCTGGTCCTGGGCTTTTGTTCGCTGGAAGATTTTTGATTACAGTTTCGATTTCCTTGCTTGTGATGGGTCTGTTAAGATCTTCTATTTCTTCCTGGTTCAGTTTTGGAAAGTTATACTTTTCTAAGAATTTGTCCATTTCATCCAAGTTGTCCATTTTATTGGCATAGAGCTGCTGGTAGTAGTCTCTTATGATCCTTTGTATTTCAGTGTTGTCTGTTGTGATCTCTCCATTTTCATTTCTAATTTTGTTAATTTGGTTCTTCTCTGTTTCTTAATGAGTCTTGCTAATGGTTTGTCAATTTTGTTTATTTTTTCAAAAAACCAGCTTTTAGCCTTGTTGATTTTTGCTATGGTCTCTTTAGTTTCTTTTGCATTCATTTCTGCCCTGAGTTTTACGATTTCTTTCCTTCTGCTAACCCTGGGGTTCTTCATTTCTTCCTTCTCTAATTGCTTTAGGTGTAGACTTAGGTTATTTATTTGGCTTTTTTCTTGTTTCTTGATGTAAGCCTGTAATGCTATGAACCTTCCCCTTAGCACTGCTTTTACAGTGTCCCATAGGTTTTAGGTTGTTGTGTTTTCATTTTCATTCATTTCTATACATATTTTGATTTCTTTTTTGATTTCTTCTATGATTTGTTGGTTATTCAGAAGCGTGTTATTTAGCCTCCATATGTTTGAATTTTTAACAATTTTTTTCCTGTAGTTGAGATCTAATCTTACTGCACTGTGGTCAGAAAAGATGACTGGAATGATTTCAATTTTTTTGAATTTTCCAAGACCAGATTTATGGCCCAGGATGTGATCTATTCTGGAGAAGGTTCCGTGTGCACTTGAGAAAAAGGTGAAGTTGATTGTTTTGGGGTGAAATGTCCTATAGATATCAATTAGGTCTAGCTGGTCCATTGTGTCATTTAAGGTTTGTGTTTCCTTGTTAATTTTCTGTTTAGTTGATCTATCCATAGTTGTGAGTGGGGTATTAAAGTCTCCCACTATTGTTGTGTTACCATTAATTTCCTCTTTCATACTCGTTAGCATTTGCCGTACATATTGCGGTGCTCCTATGTTGGGTGCATATATATTTATAATAGTTATATCTTCTTCTTGGATTGATCCTTTGATCATTACGTAGTGTCCTTCTTTGTCTCTTTTCACATCCTTTATTTGAAAGTCTACTTTATCTGATATGAGTATTGTGACTCCTGCTTTCTTTTGGTCTCCGTTTGCGTGAAATATTTTTTTCCAGCCCTTCACTTTTAGTCTGCATGTGTCTCTTGCTTTGAGGTGGGTCTCTTGTAGACAGCATATATAGGGGTCTTGTTTTTGTATCCATTCAGCCAATCTTTGTCTTTCGGTTGGTGCATTCAACCCATTTCTATTTAAGGTAATTATTGATAGGTGTGGTCCCATTGCCATTTACTTTGTTGTTTTGGGTTCACGTTTATACAACCTTTCTGAATTTCCTGTCTAGAGAAGATCCTTTAGCATTTGTTGAAGAGCTGGTTTGGTGGTGCTGAATTCTCTCAGCTTTTGCTTGTCTGTAAAGCTTTTGAATTCTCCTTCATATCTGAATGAGATCCTTGCTGGGTACAGTAATCTAGGTTGTAGGTTATTCTCTTTCATTACTTTCAGTATGTCCTGCCATTCCCTTCTGGCCTGGAGGGTTTCTATTGATAGATCAGCTGTTATCCTTATGGGAATCCCTTTGTGTGTCATTTGTTGTTTCTCCCTTGCTGCTTTTAGTATTTGTTCTTTGTGTTTGATCTTTGTTAATTTGATTAATATGTGTCTTGGGGTGTTTCGCCTTGGGTTTATCCTGTTTGGGACTCTCTGGGTTTCTTGGACTTGGGTGGCTATTTCCTTCCCCATTTTAGGGAAGTTTTCAGCTATTATCTCCTCGAGTATTTTCTCATGGCCTTTCTTTTTGTCTTCTTCTTCTGGGACTCCTATGATTCGAATGTTGGGGCCTTTCACATTGTCCCAGAGGTCCCTGAGGTTGTCCTCATTTCTTTTGATCCTTTTTTCTTTTTTCCTCTCTGCTTCATTTATTTCCACCATTTTATCTTCTACCTCACTTATCCTATCTTCTGTCTCTGTTATTCTACGCTTGGTTCCCTCCAGAGTGTTTTTTATCTCATTCATTGCATTATTCATTTTTAACTGACTCTTTTTTATTTCTTCTAGGTGTTTATTAAACATTTCTTGCATCTTTTCAATCTTTGTCTCCAGGGTATTTATCTGTAACTCCATTTTGTTTTCAAGATTTTGGATCATTTTTATTATCATTATTCTAAATTCTTTTTCAGGTAGATTCCCTATCTCCTCCTCTTTTGTTTGACTTGGTGGGCATTTTTCATGTTCCTTTACCTGTTGGGTATTTCTTTGCCTTTTCTTCTTGTTTAGATTGCTGTGTCTGGAGTGGGCTTTCTGTATTCTGGAGGTCTGTGGTTCCTTTTTATTGTGGAGGTTTTACCCAGGGGGTGGGGTTAGACTATTGGCTTGTCAAGGTTTCCTGGTTAGGGAAGCTTGTGTCGGTGTTCTGGTGCATGGAACTTGATTTCTTCTCTTTGGAGAGCAATGGAGTGCCCAGTAATGAGTTTTGAGATGGGTCTATGTGTTAGGTGTGACCTTGGGCAGCCTGTATGTTGGCGTTCAAGGCTATGTTCCTGCGTTGCTGGAGAATTTGCGTGGTATGTCTTGCTCTAAAACTTATTGGCTCTTGGGTGGTGGTTGGTTTCAGTGTAGGTATGGAGGCTTTTGGACCGTCACTTATTACTTAAAGTTCGATGTAGTCAGGAGTTTTCCGGTGTTCTCAGGTTTTGGGCTTAAGTCTCCTGCCTCTGGATTTCAGTTTTATTCTTCCAGTAGTCTCAGGACTTCTCCAACTATACAGCACTGATAATAAAACTTCTAGGTTAATGGTGAAAAGATTCTCTCCCGTTAGAGACACCCAGAGAGGTTCACAGAGTTACATGAAGAAGAGGAGAGGGAGGAGGGAGATAGAGATGAGCAGGAGGAGATAAAGGGGAACTCAAGAGGAGAGAGACAGATCCACGCAGTTGTCTGTTCCCAGAGTGTTCTCCGTAGCCCAGACACCCACAATGATTCACAGAATTGGCTTGGGAAGAGAAGGGGAAAGGAGGAAATAGAGGTGTTCTGAGGTAGAAAACAGAGAGTCAAGATTGGGAGAGAATAATCAACACACTCCTGAATAAAAATGGGAACTGAATATTAGATTCTTAAATGTTCACAATTTATATCATATACTGAAAAACAAAAATTAAAAATCTAGAGTAGAGGTTAGACTCTTAAAAACACTATATTAAAAACAAAAACCAAAACACACACAAAAAATTTTAGAAATATATATGAAGTTTGGTTTAAAAACAGGGCTTCTCTTCTTTTCTTTTTTTGTAAGGTTATAGTGTATTGAAAATGAAAATTAAGGAGTAGTAGAGGAGGACTAGGGGACTTTAAAAGAAATAAGAGAAAAAGAAAAACAGAAAATAGAAGAGAAAAAGAAAAAAAAAAGAAATAAAAGAAAAAAAAATTTTCCCTAATTAAAAAAATCATAAAAATCTATGAAAATGAAAGTTAAGGAGTAATGGGGGAGTAATAGGGAATTTTAAAGGAAAATAAAAGAGAAAAAATAAAAAAGAAAAAAAAATTTTTCTTTTTTTCTTACTTAAAAAAAAAAAGGAAAAACATATCTAGGAATTTCTCTGGAGCTGTTGCGGTCAGTGTGGGTTCAGCTCAGTTTCAGATAGCTCCTCGTTCCAGCTTACACTTCTCGATATCTACAGGCCCCTTCCGGTGTAGTCGGTGTTTTCTACAGGGATTTTAATCTGTTGCACCGGTCCCTTCTGAAGTGGTTCCCTTTTTTTATTTGGCTTCTGTTTGCTGGTCTCTTCAGAGCCTCATTTCCGCCCTGACACAGGCCGGCGGAGGTGGACTCTTATTCAGGTTGCTAGTTCCGTCGCGCTGCGGGGAGGGGCTGGTGCTGCTTTCTCCGTCTGCGCTGCTCAGGCTCCCGGCTGCTCTATATGGAGCGCGGCCCGCGCTGCGCGAGGTTCCAGCCCTCGGGTGTTCCACAAAAGCGCGGAACAAAAAGCTGCGCCTGCTCTTTGTGCCTTTCCCGTGAGAGCGGTCCAGGCAGCCAGGGGCTTGACTGGCGCACTCTCCCCTGGTGCGGCGCGCCCACTCCCTTCGGCGGTCCCAGTCTCAGTTTCCGCCGGCGCCAGTCGGGTGCGTGCGCCTTCTGCCCTCCGCATCCCCAGCCCCAGTCCCCGCCCGCGCCAGTCGGGTGCCTGCGCCCTGTGTCTCGCCGCGACCCTCCTGGCGGATGTCGACCATCCAGAATCTCAGGAGGTCTTTGATTAGAAACTGGAGGCCTGTTTGCACTGGGGCAGGGGATGCAGTCCTTGGGGCCGAGCCTGCCCCCTTCCCCTCCCCCCTGCCTCCTGCCTCCGGCGGGGCTGGGCGGTTCCACAGCCTGCGAGCTCTTCTCTGGACTTGCTCAGTCCCTTTGTTCTGTGAACGGCCGGCAGTGTGTTCAGCCGGTTAATTTTCTCTCTCTCTTTTGCTCTCCCACAATTCAAGTTGGCAACTCATAAAAGCTCCCTCCGATTGTCCTCAGGGCACTCAGGCCCGGACCCTACCCCAAGCAATGCCGCCCACTCCTCTCCGTTCCACCCCCACTTGCTGGTGGCGGATGCGGGTGTCTGGGATAATTTTCTGCTGGGAGTTGCTTTTAGGCTCGTAATCTGTGGGTTTTATTTATTGTTCCCCTCCCAGTCAGGTTGCCCTCCGAGATTCAAACACTTCCCCCAGGCCCGCCAGTGCAAGGCTTTCCCGGTGTCTGGAAACGCCCTCTATTAAGACTCCCTTCCTGGGACAGATCTCCGTCCTTAGCTCTTTTGTCTCACTTTTTATCTTTTATATTTTGTCCTACCTCCTTTCGAAGACACTGGGCTGCTTTTCTGGGCGCCTGATGACCTTAGCTAGCGATCAGAAGTTGTTCTGTGAAGTTTGCTCTGCGTTCAGTTATTCTTTTGATGAATTTGTAGGAGACAAAGTGGTCTCCCCGTCCTACTCCTTCGCCATCTTGGCTCCTCCCTTCAGCTATATTTTAGATTGAAAGCTTAATTATTATAGCTTATAGAGCAGTATACATTTAATTTAATGAAATCAAATCACTTAGGTTTATACAATAGATTTCTTACTTATATCCCAATGATTTTCAGGATCCAGAGATTTCCAATCTGAAATCCTTTATTATCCTGAAACTCTTATAGCTAAATTTATATATGGGTTATTTCATCCTTGCCTGGCACACACATTAACTATAGTATGAAAAAAAGAAGTCTGAAAGAAAATATAGCAAAATGTATATCTTTGGGTGATTTGGGGGTGATTTATTAAATCTTCTGTACTGTATTATATAGGCTTTTGATCCTTTTATAATTAGGAAAGATATAAATATTTTCCGTTTCAAAAAACAGAGTTCCAGCATAGGTGATATATAATTGGACAATAATTTTATAATATAGTTTGACAATAACTTTTTCTTTTCCTCTTGAACCTTGTAAAACCTGTTGGGGCAAATACCCTGTTCTTTCCTTTGCACTGCTGATTTGGCCAGACTGTTGAAATCAAACATTCAATGGAAGGTGCACTTGGAGTAGATTAAAGCAACCTAGGAATGATCCAAAATAAC
The DNA here is from genome assembly GCF_910594005.1 of Cervus elaphus. Lineage (NCBI taxonomy): Eukaryota > Metazoa > Chordata > Mammalia > Artiodactyla > Cervidae > Cervus > Cervus elaphus. Next base: position 6,924,620 of record NC_057831.1, on the reverse strand, counting down.
AAATAGTAAACATGGTAAACAGAAATCTTATCTATTGAGGATTTCTCAACACTTTTACACTATGAAAAATCATTAAAGAGCTTTTATTAATGTAGGTTATGTCTGAGTATTTATCACATTAGATATTAAAGCTGAGAAATCTTTGAATTTTTTTTATTACTATACTTTAAGATAATAATGAATAATTACATGTTGGGGCTTCCCTGGTGGCTCAGTGGTAAAGAATCCACCTGCCAATGTGGGAGACGTGGGTTCTATCCCTGGGTCAACAAAATCCTCTGCAGGAGGAAATGGCAACCCACTCCAGTATTCTTGCCTGGAGAGTCCCATGGACAGAGGAGCCTGACAGGCCACAGTCCATGGAGTGGCAAAAGAAGCATGACTTAGCGACTAAACAACAACTTTACATGTTAAAATACATAATATGGATTTTTCAGAACAACAAGAAATAGTGAGAAGAGTGATACTGTTTTACGTTTAGTAAATGTCTTGAATATATATCTTAATAGAAGACCGCTGGATTCTTTCAATCTGCTTCTGCATTCAGCTTGTTACAATATGGCATTTAGGTTGACATATATGAAGAAAAGTTGATTTCATGCAAATATGTAGTTGGCAAGGGAGGACAATTTTAACAACTTTTCCAGATACTTCTGGATATTCTTTTTAATATTACATCAAATCTCAACAAGTAATAGTTTGTTAAAGACAAGTTGTCATGTGAAATCTGAAACCATGTCAGTAAACTTTTAATACTTTTGAACTTGACTTATTTCTCAAGGAAGGTTTCTAAAAGGAATCTGAATTTTTATTTTAAAAATAATAAAGTATAATATTCCAATAATAAAAAACAACCCCAAGAATATTCTGAGGATATTTTAAGGATTAATTTGCATCCAAATTGCTTTCTAAAACATTTGAGCACTGCTCAAATCTCTGAGCTAAATTTCTTCATTCTTAGATAGATCAACTTTAGAGTTTACTGTTGTTGCATGAATGATGTCTTAAAGCCTTTACTTTTCATCTCTTTGGAGGTAATTTTATATATATGAATTTATCAGATGTGAGCAGTGTGGGAATACAGTAAAAACTTGATCAGGGATTGTTGGCATGGTGTGGTACTTTTGCAGAGCTCTGTCCTTGCTCTAAGTATGAAAAGATAATTCCCAAACAAAATGACTGCTTGAGCCCTGAGAACCAAAATACTGATTTCCAAAAGAAATACTCGTTTCAGTCATAAGGTTTTATGGCAGAAATTGAAGCCAAAATATGCATTTTCTCTTATGACACTCATATGTCTGATCTCACTAAAAATAATTTAGAAGTTCCCATACATTGCTTTTGATGATACCTCTTTTCTTTGTAAACATTTGTATAAAATATCTCAACAAGGAATCCATTATCAAAATTTCCTAAAATCCTTTATTTTTTTTTCCAAAATAAAGGTCTAGTTGACTTTACTAGGAAATGTGGATGACATGTTTTCATGTTCTTTTTTTGAATGACAAAAACAATGTTGTCATTCTTTTCTAACAAGTCCAGGAGTAATGCCAGAGAATTCCTGTGGATGTGGCTGTCCAATCTATTCAAGATTCCAAGGAAACCATCTGTTATCCCCCCTCCTCTCCCAGGATAAACCTGCTTCTCCTAATGTGCACCCTCAGTCCTGCAACCTCGGGCTTCCCCACATCGCAGTCACTGCAGCTGGTAATTATCTCTTTGTACAGTCAGTGGAATAACTGCTTCTCTCTCTGTCCTCTGAGACAGACAGGTCTGAGCTGGATTTTCCATCTCATGCCCAGGACCTTCAGCACAGTCTTCGGCACATGATGGGAACTCTTTAAGAAATGCAGGGTAGTATATGATAAGACTGGAGAAGAAAATGCAACCCATTCCAGTATTCTTGCCTGGGAAATCCCATGGACAGAGGAGTCTGGCGGGCTACCGTCCGCAGGGTTGCAGAGTGACACGGCTGCGATTAAACCACCAACCACACATATGGTAGAATACCACTGAGTGTTTAACGCACTTTGGTATCCCCAGAGTATTTTCCTGTACCTTCTATATTTGGGGATTTTTCATCCTTCTTGAAAGTAGCTTTTGTGGTAAATCTCAGTTCTTGTTTCCTTCTTGCCTTCTTGACTGTTCCATATTTGTCTGCTTTCATGGCCTTTTTTTTTTTTTTAATTTATTTTTTCCATTTATTTTTATTAGTTGGAGGCTAATTACTTTACAATATTGTAGTGGTTTTTGTCATACATTGACATGAATCAGCCATGGATTTTCATGTGCTCCCCATCCCTATCCCCCCTCCCGCCTCCTTCCCCATCCCATCCCTCTGGGTCTTCCCAGTGCACCAGCCCTGAGCACTTGTCTCATGCATCCAACCTGGGCTGGTGATCTGTTTCACCACAGATAATATACATGTTTCGATGCTATTCTCTCGAAACATCCCACCCTCGCCTTCTCCCACAAGAGTCCAAAATTCTGTTCTGTACATCTGTGTCTCTTTTTCTGTTTTGCATATAGGGTTATTGTTACCATCTTTCTAATTTCCATATATATGCATTAGTATACTGTATTGGTGTTTATCTTTCTGGCTTACTTCACTGTATAATGGGCTCCAGTTTCATCCATCTCATTAGAACTGATTCAAATGAATTCTTTTAATGGCTGAGTAATATTCCATGGTGTATATGTACCACAGCTTCCTTATCCATTCGTCTGCTGATGGGCATCTAGGTTACTTTGTTTTAATCTCTAGTCCTTAAGGCGAGGATGAAGTTCTGTCTTGCCCTTTGCTTTTTTCTCTTTTGTACACTTTCTCTCAATTATGCATAACCTCTGTGATTCTCAGATCTAAGTCTCTAATTCCAGTCTCTCCCTCAAACCACGGTTCTGTATCTTCCAGGTATCCTCTCTACATTTCCAACCAGAGATTAGTCTTTAAAGCCGGTGGATCCGTGGCTAAACCCATCGCCTCCCGTCCTGTGTCCGTTATCCCTTGCCGCTTCTCTGTGACCTGGTGACGCCTGTGCTGCCTTCACCCTTGCGTTCACTGAGTCCCCCGAGGCCTCTCTCACGCGGGGCCCGTGTCTCCGTCACCATCACACCAGCGCACACCTCGGCTGTCTCATGCCTGGCCTGCGCTGATGGCATCCACACTCTCTCCTCTGTTCCGGTTCTCGTGGCATTAAAGCATCATGTGTGCTGGTACGAGGGGAACTTTTCACACCTAAGTTTCCTCTTAAAGTTCTCACTCAATAATTTGAATGTTGCCTGGGCATTTGATGGTATTAATACACAAATACTAAATATAGTACACAAATACTAAAATGTTTATGAATAATTGATATGATGCCTGGGTTTTGATTCAAATCATATAGAGTGAGAAAGCATGGATGGCAGCATAGACAGATAGGCCAGAGTTGATGCTGACTGTTCTTTATAATCTTATGTATGTTTGAAATTCTGCATAATAAAAATTAAGTCAACACTTTAGTTCTTTATGTGCTTGTAAAATAAAGTCCAAGCTCTTTAAGAATAAAAGCCATAGGTCAGTCCCAGTCTATCTTCCCAGGGCCATTGGCCAGTGTCTCCTTTGTATACACTTTGCTGATCTAGCAGCTCAGCAGACTCCTCAGTGTGTGCGTGTGAGCATCTTTCCCTGATTTTCTGCATTCCTTTAGTCTAGGCACATCGCTGTGAAGCCCCCAACAAATGACAGAGGTTTGGAGATTAAATTCCCCAGCTTTCTTTTCTGGGCGGGTCTCCCAGAAGTCTCCGACGGACTTGAGATTAAATTCCCCAGCTTTTCTCTCTGGGCGGGTCTCCCAGAAGTCTCCGATGGACTTGAGCTCCAGTGGCCTACACTGGTATCTGACTTGAGCACATCAGTATTGCTTTCCTTTCCTTCTTGGTCTCACCTGTCCACTTTTGTAGCAGTGCTTCTGGGAACAAGTTGCATCAAGTCCTAGTTTCAGGAGCTTCTTCTGAGGGTTGCCAATCTTATTCAGCTGTAAACTCATCCTTTTCTGGTTCTGTTCAAGCCTGTATCTTGGCCATGCATGTCTCCCCACTTCCCAACTGTTACCTACATTATTGTCGTTTTCAGTCTTAAATTTTAAACAGTGCTAATTTTAGAAAACTTTGAACATAAAAACATTTCAGAGAAAAAAAAGTACATGGTTACAACACCCCATCATTGTTGTTTTCAGTCTTAAATTTTAAAACAGTGCCAATTTTAGAAAACGTTGAACATAAAAGCATTTCAGAGAAAAAAAAAAAAAGTCCATGGTTACAACACCCCAGAGACGAACATTTCCTTTAATCTTTTTGTGTGTGTGTATCTGTAAACATCTGACTTCTTTCCTGGGGCTTGAAGATCCACTTCCACGATGGCTCATTCCCATGGTTCTTGGCAGGACCCCTGGCCCCTTACTGACCTGGGCAGAAGGTTTTAGTTCCTTGTGTATTGGCCTTAGCGTGGGTCCTGAGTGTTCCTACGAGATGGCATCTGGTTCCACCAGGGGAAGTGATTTAAGAGAGCCACAGTATCTTATCATGCCTTAACCTTGAAAGTAACACATCACTTCTGCTTATTCTATTGGTCATACATTGATGAACCCAGGTAAAAAGTAGGAAGAAACTATATAGGGGCGTGAATGTCATGAGGCTGGAATTACTGAGGGCATCTTTGAAGAGCAGAGCTAGTTTGTAATCGGAGCTTTTTGGGGAGTTTTCAAAGACTGCCTTTAGGGCACCTCTTTTTTATGTCTTTCTGGCCTGGCCTCTGTAGAGAAATCATTTGATTTCCCTTGTCACTGTGTCTCACCTGCCTTTTTAAGATCTTAGGTTTCCTTCTAGTTCTCTCTATTTTAATGCTATTGTTTTTCTTTTTTTGTTATTATACTGAAACTTCTCTAATTCTGCAAATAAGACTCAACCATATTTTTAAAGCCACTCCCGTTTATTCCTAATTTCTAAAGTATATCCAATTTTTAGAATTAGATTGTTCCACAGACAGCCCTGTTAAATAATTTTTCTCAGATTTTGTCATTTATATTCAGAACTGTTTCTTTACCTTAAGAAGGTGAAATGTTCTTTTATAACAGCTTCCTCCAGTTTTAGTTGTTCATTAATAAAATCTATCACTCTTCCCTTGGTGAAATAATAGTTTGGGTCACTGATATCTAAAACTATGATCAGATTCTAAGACAGGCTGTGTTCCAGTGGTGAGAGGGTAAGGCTTGAGGCCACAGGCAAAGCCGTAGGCTCCTGAAGTGAAGCCTTTCACAGATTTCTTTCAGAGATTTCTCCTTGGCCGTGAACATAGTTTAAAGCAGAATAAGAATGAAAAGTATTCAGGGCAGCTGATCTAAGCGGCCCATCAAGGGCCTGAACTAGGAATTTAAAACTAGAACTCCATCCATTACTATTGAGCCTCTATCAAACTTTGTGGCCTTTCTGTTTTTTTTTGCAGGCCGTGATGATATTTTCCAATAATTTATCAACACATTTCACATTCATGAAGTCATTTTAGCATGGATGTAAATTTATTGCACAACATTAAATTTAGTCAAACATTAAAAACAATAAGAATAAACATTAAATTAAAAATTTGAGGTACATGTGTCTCTTTCAGTTTGTGTACCCCTGTGTTCATCGCAGCACTGTTTGTAATAGCCAGGACATGGAAGCAACCTAGATGCCCATCAGCAGACAAATGGATAAGAAAGCTATGGTACATATACACAATGGAATATTACTCAGCCACTAAAAAGAGTGCATTTGAATTAGTTCTAATGAGATGGATGAAACTGGAGCCCATTATACAGAGTGAAGTAAGCCAGAAAGATAAACACCAATACAGTATACTAACGCATATGTATGGAATTTAGAAAGATGGTAATGATAACCCTATATGTGAGACAGAAAAAGAGACACAGATGTACAGAACAGACTTTTGGACTCTATGGGAGAAGGCGAAGGTGGGATGATCTGAGAGAATAGCATTGAAACATATATATTATCAAGTGTAAAACAGATCGCCAGTCCAGGTTGGATGTATGAGACAAGTGCTCAGGGCTGGTACACTGGGATGACCCAGAGGGATGGGATGGGGAGGGAGGTGGGTGGGTGGGTGGGGGTTCAGGATGGGGAACACATGTAAATCCATGGCTAATTCATGTCACTATATGGCAAAAACCACTACAATATTGTAAAGTAATTAGCCTCCAACTAATAAAAATAAATGGAAAAAAAATGATACTATGTATGTTATGGTCTGCAGGGGAAACTTGTTCAACAGTTTTATAATTGAGCAATAAAATTAGTTCAAATACTATACTTGTTTTCTCAGTACCTGTCAATAAAAATGGCAGAGTATTGTCATTTGAACATTGCAATTCATCACTGAACATAGTGAAGTGAAGTGAAGTGAAGTCGCTCAGTCGTGTCCGACTCTTTGCAACCCCATGGACTATAGCCTAATAGCCTCCTCCATCCATGGGATTTTCCAGGCAAGAGTACTGGAGTGGGTTGCCATTTATTCGCCAGAGGATCTTCCCCACCCAGGGATCGAACCTGGGTCTCCCGCATTTTAGGCAGACACTTTATCATCTGAGCCACAAGGGAAGCCCCCTTCCTGAACATAATGAGGCGTCCCTCAGGGGGGTGTGCTTTCCACTAAATGTCCCATTTTCATAACTTTGGAATATTTTTATATTTAACTGCTCCTTTTCCTGCCCTTTCCAGTTTGCAGGATGATCTGTTACCTATTTTCTCCACCCTCTGTTCCCTGTGCTGTTCTTTTATAACTTGATTTCTTGTTCTTTTATTTGCTTTGCTTTCATTTTCAGAATGTGGTTGAGTCGGTACCTCAGGCAGATGACTGCCATTAATTGTCTGCACTTACTAACTTGCTTTGCTCTGAGTCTGTCTTTGATAAAGTGTTGAGAGGTATTCCTCTTTTATTAAATATTTGAATTTGTTTGGGCTTTTGTTACTTGACAAACTAAGGATGGTTAAATGTGAGCATGTGCTACAAATGAATTCACAGTCCTGCTTCTCTTGCTGCTGGTCAACTACAGAAAACAATTTTCCTTCCTCAGACTCATCAGTCTCATTTCCTGGCAGACCTTCATCCTCAGAGTCTCAGGTGTATTCAGCTTTACACGGTTCTCCACCTTCTCTGTCCTGTAACCATGCGCTGTCTACATGAACGGAGCCCTCCAATCTGGCATGATCCAGAGCTCCAACCATTCTTGGAGCACAGAATGAAGCAGGGCAAAGGCTAATAGAGTTTTGCCAAGAGAACGCACTGGTCATAGCAAACACCCTCCTCCAACAACACAAGAGAAGACTCTACACATGGACATCACCAGATGGTCAACACCAAAATCAGATTGATTATATTCTTTGCAGCCAAAGTTGGAGAAGCTCTATACAGTCAGCAAAAACAAGATCAGGAGCTGACTGTGGCTCAGATCATGAACTCCTTATTGCCAAGTTCAGCTTAAATTGAAGAAAGCAGGGAAAACCACTAGACCACTCAGGTATGACCTAAATCAAATCCCTTATGACTATACTTTGGAAGTGAGAAATAGATATCTGATAGAGGGAGTGCCTGAGGAACTATGGACAGAGGTTCATGACATTGTACAGACCATCCCCAAGAAAAACAAATGCAAAAAGACAAAATGGTTGTCTGTGGAGGCCTCACAAATAGCTATGAAAAGAAGAGAAGTGAAAAGCAAGGAGAAAAGGAAAGATATTCCCATTTGAATGTAGAGTTCCAAAGAATAGCCAGGAGAGATAAGACAGCCTTCCTCAGTGATCAGTGCAAAGAAATAGAGGAAAACAATAGAGTGGGAAAGACTAGAGATCTCTTCAAGAAAATTAGAGATACCAAGGGGACATTTCATGCAAAGGTGGGCTCAATAAAGGGCAGAAATGGATTGGACCTAACAGAAGCAAAAGATATTAAGAAGAGGTGGCAAGAATACACAGAAGAACTATACAAAAATCATTTTCACAACCCAGATAATCACGATAGTATGATCACTCACCTAGAGCCAGACATCCTGGAATGCGAAGTCAAGGGGGCCTTAGGAAGCATCACTATGAACAAAGCTAGTGGAGGTGATGGAATTCCAGTTGAGCTATTTCAAATCCTAAAAGATGATGCTGTGAAAGTGCTGCATTCAACATGCCAGCAAATTTGGAAAACTCAGCAGTGGCCACAGGTCTGGAAAAGGTCAATTTTCATTCCAATCCCAAAGAAAGGCAATGCCAAAGAATGCTCAAACTAAAGCACAGTTGCACTCATCTCACCCGCTAGTAAAGTAATGTTCAAAATTCTCTAAGCCAAGCTTCAGTAGTATGTGAACAGTGAACTTTCAGATATTTAAGCTGGTTTTAGGAAAGGCAGAGGAACCAGAGATCAAATTGCCAACATCCGCTGGATCATCAAAAAAGCAAGAGAGTTCCAGAAAAACATCTATTTATGCTTTGTTGACTATGTCAAAGCCTTGACTGTGTGGATCACTGCAAACTGTGGACAATTCTTAAAGAGATGGGAATACCAGACCACTTGACCTGCATCTTGAGAAATCTGTATGTAGGTCAGGAAGCAACAGTTAGAACTGGACATGGAACAACAGACTGGTTCCAAATAGGAAAACGAGTATGTCAAGGCTGCGTGTTGTCACCTGGCTTATTTAACTTATATGCATCATGAGAAATGCCAGGCTGATGAATCACAAGGTAGAATCAAGATTTCCAGGAGAAATATCAGTAACCTCAGATATGCAGATGACACCACCCTTTTGGCAGAAAGTGAAGAAGAACTAAAGAGCCTCTTGATGAAAGTGAAAGAGGAGAGTGAAAAAGTTGGCTTAAAGCTCAACATTCAGAAAACTAACATCATGGCATCTGGTCCCATCACTTCATGGCAACTGCGTGGGGAAACAGTGGCTGACTTTATTTTCTTGGGCTCCAAAATCACTGCGGATGGTGACTGCAGCCATGGAATTATAAGATGCTAGCGCCTTGAAAGAAAAGTTACGACCAACGTAGACAGCATATTAAAAAGCAGAGACATTACTTTGTCTATCTAGTCAAAGCTACGGTTTTTCCAGTAGTCATGTATGGATGTGAGAGTTGGACTATAAAGAAAGCTGAGCACAGAAGAATTGATGCTTTTGAACTGTGGTGTTGGAGAAGACTCTTGAGAGTCCCTTGGACTGCAAGGAGATTCAACCAGTCCATCGTAAAGGAGATCAGTCCTGGGTGTTCATTGGAAGGACTCATGCTGAAGCTGAAATTCCAATCCTTTGGTCACTTGATGCGAAGAACTTCCTCACCGAAAAATACCCTGATGCTGGGAAAGATTGAGGGCAGGAGGAGAAGGGGATGACAGAGGATGAGATGGTTGGATGGCATCACTGACATGATTGACATGGATTTGAGTAAACTATGGGAATTGGTGATGGACAGGGAGGCCTGGTGTGCTGTAGTCCATGGGCTCGCAAAGAATCAGAGTACTGAGCGACTGAATTATCATCTTAACTTAACTTAGCTTAGCTTAAGTTAGCTCCAATCTTATCATCTTAACTTTCATAATACTCAAACTGCTCATGCTATTCATTTCTTCTCATGACTGAGAAAGTCGTAGAATTCTCTACAAGGTGACTTTTTATTTTTTCTTCCTAAAAAAAAAAAAGAAAAAAACCAGCATCTTTGCCTTCATGAAGTTTGTCCAGGCAGCCAGATCGTCTTCATTTGAGTTTGGCATTTATACATCATAATCATCATTTCTCCCTATCACTTTTCTTCCCATCCACATCTTTCCACTTGCTGACATTTTCAGCTTCAGATTTCTTTCTATTCATCCCCTCTTCCTCTCTTGTTCCTCACTAATCTGAAAGATAAAGTCACCTTCACATATACTCTCTGGGTAACAGAGTTGAAATCATCACCCAGAGCTGCAACAATGTCAGGACCAAATCCAGTTGAGGGCCCAAAATAGGAGTGGGTTTATTTACCAATCAATAACTTTCTTAAACTCTGTTTTAAACTCTGATTAAGGCAAATTAATTGCACGGCCTAGAATTATCAAAGTCTCCTCTTTCTCCTCTCTCCTGTTACATGTACTAAAGGTAATTGGGATTTAAGCATGTAGGGCCCAGATGCTTCTTTCAAATGCTGTAGGTGGTCATAATCATCATCAAAGCAGACTTCATAACTTCCTCTGTTTTATTGACATTCTTCATCATTTATTTTCTGTGGAGCCAATGGAACCCTCTGGGGTGCTTTTGCATCTGTTTGCTAAACACTCTGTCTTGACTGGCCCATGTGAAGAAACACACTTTTCCTCTCTGTAAAGGACGTTTCACCCACATTCTGTTGCAGTGCGGAGCTAATAGCAAGAGCAGTGACCTGAGGGTCCCAGAGCAGGGGACACAGCTTGGAAGTGGACAAAGCCCAGATAGCAGCCACATCTCAAGACCATATCAGACATCTATTCTTGGGCTTCAAAGTGCAGGCCTGAAGAACTGGCTCAGAAACGCAACAAAAGCTACAAATAGTCCATGCAGCAAGGTCTAAAAACACCTAATCCCTGCCTCCCACACCTGCACCGTTAGCCAAAGCCGTCAAGAGTCCTAAGTTAACTGACTCTGTACCCCACTCAAGCTTGAAAGTCCACAAAGCCTGTAAAGCCTGTAAAGCCCCAGCCTTGATCCAAACACTGATTTCCCCTGCTATTTTGTCCCCTCCTTCATCCACTTCTTATTTATTTCTCAAGGTTCCCTGTCCATTTACCAAGATGGTGGAGTCTGAGTGATTTTTCCACTCCAGTTTAAACTATAGACCAGGAAGTGGGAATGACCATTTGTTAGCATTCTTCATGTTCCAACCAAATTATGTGAGGGTAGTTGTAGAGTACATTTTTTCACTTCATTTTATAGGCATTGACATATATTTCTTAATTTTTAAAATTTTCTATAGAGATAACAATCTAGTAACAATCTGAGAAAGGAAGGGAATTCCAGAAAAAAAAAATTGGTTTGACTATGCTTCTTTGACTATGTTAAAGCCTTGGACTATGTGGATTACAACAAACTGGAGGATTCTTGAAGAGATGGAAATACCAGACCACCTTACCTGCCTCCTGAGAAACCTGTATGCAGGTTAAGAAACAACAGTTAGAACCAGTCATGGAATAAATGACTGGTTCAAAACCAGGAAAGAAGTGTGACAAGGCTATATATTGTCACCCTTAAATTAAATTAAATTGTAACAATTTAATAAAAATTGCTAAGTTTTATTTAACTTAAGGAGATCCATCCTAAAGCAGATCAGTCCTGGGTCTTCACTGGAACGAATGATGCTGAAGCTGAAACTCCAATACTTTGGCCACCTCATGTGAAGAGCTGACTCTTTGGAAAAGACCCTGATGCTGAGAGGGATTGGGGGCAGGAAGAGAAGGGGAAGACAGAGGATGAGATGATTGGATGGCATCACCAACTCGATGAACATAAGTTTGGGTAAACTCCTGGAGTTGGTGATGGACAGGGAAGCCTGCCATGCTGTGCTCCATGGGGCCGCAAAGAGTCAGACATGACTGAGCGACTGAATTGAACTGAAATGCAGAGTACATAATGCAAAATGCTGGGTTGGATTTTTCAATCATATGCTGGACTCAAGATTGCTGGGAGAAATATCAATAACCTCAGAATGCAGATGATACCACTCTAATGGCAGAAAGTGAAGAGGAACTAAAGAGCCTCTTGATGAGGCTGAGACAGGAGAGTGAAAAAGCTGGCTTGAAACTCAATGTTCAAAAAACTAAGATCTTGGCATCCAGTCCCACCACTTCATGGCAAATAGAAGGGGAAAAGGTAGAAGCAGTGACGGATTTTATTTTCTAGGGCTCCAAAATCACTGTGGACAGTAACTGCAGCCATGAAATTAAGACGTTTGCGCCTTGCAAGGAAAGCTATGACAAACCTAGACAGTGTATTAAAAAGCAGAGACTCACTTTGCTGACAAATATCTGTCTAGTCAAAGCTGTGGTTTTTTCCAGTAGTGGTTTTCCAGCTGTGAGAGTTGGACCAGAAAGAAGGCTGAGCACTGAAGAATTGATGCTTTATTACTGTGGTGCTGGAGAAGACTCCTGAGAATCCCTTGGACAGCAAGGAGATCAAGCCAGCCAGTCCAGAAGGAAATCAATCCTGAATATTCACTAGAAGGATTAATGCTGAAGCTGATGCTCCAATAGTCTGGGCAACCTGATGCAAAGTCCCTCACTGGAAAAGACCCTGATGCTGGGAAAGATTGAAGGCAGAAGGAGAAGGGGGCAGCAGAGGATGAGATGGTTAGACAACATCACAGACTCAACGGACTGACTCTGAGCAAACTCCAGGATAGAGGGAAGAACAGGGGACTCTGGCATGCAGCAGTTCATGTGGTCGCAAAGAGTTGTAGAAGACTTAGGGACAGAATGACAACAATAACACAAGTGCTGGGGTGTGCAAGGCAAAGTACCTGCTAAGACAGGCTGTGTTGTCGGTGTGGTAGGGTATAAAGAGGAGTGGCAGAAGACAGTTTGAACATGTCTTTGGTTCAATACAGGCTGAACATGTATTTGGCAAGACTCTTAAGAGAACAAGCAAAAACTACCTTTTGAAAGCTGAAAGTGGACTGGTGCCTCCAATTATAAAAATGTTTGAAGACACTGGGGTCCTACCCATCAGAGGTACCTCACTAGGTACCCAGGCATTCAGCTGAGGCACAGAAGGGCCACTCCTTGGGAGCAAGGACCCTACCGGAGATCCAGGCAGCATTCCCTAAGGATAAATTTAAAACTAAAGTAGATCCATCATAATAAATAATAATATCAAATCTGACAGGGCCAAAAGGATCTTCCAGTAACTTCACTGCTTGCAAAAATAAAGGTCAGCCCTGTTTTAAAAGAAGATAATATAACCCAAATGACTTTCAACAAACAGTCACAATGTCCAGCCTACAATAAACATAATCACAACAAATGAAGAAACAGGAAACACAACCCATAGTGAAGAAAAAGAACAGTCAATAAAAAATGACCCCAGGATGTGAAAGATATTGGAATTAACAACAAGGACTTCAAAGAAGCTATTATAAATGTATTAAAAAGCTTAAAATATGGTAATAATGAACAGATGGGAATCTCTGCAAAGAAAGAAAAAAAGTATTCTTAAAAAGCCAAATGGAAATTCTAGAACTGGAAAGTACGAAGTCTAAAATGAAGAGTTCACTGATTAACAGCAGATTGGATGAGTCAGTGAACCTGAAGGGAAACTGACAAAGTACCTACTCAAAGACTGAGGAAAAACAAAAACTATGCAAAGTTAACAGAGCCTCAGTGTTCTCTGGGACAATATCAAATGGTCTAACATATACAATTGGAGACCAAAGAGAAGAAAATGGGGCCTAAAAAAAATATTTAAACACATGACCAGAATTTTCCCAAAGTTACTGAAAACCTTAAACATATACACACAGTGTGAAAATGATACATAACACGAAACATGTAAGAAAGGAAGGTTGGCTCACTTCTCATAAGAAAAGTGAAAACCAGAAAAAAAGTGGGAAAACATTTTAAATATTAAAAGAAAACTACTGTTAACCAAGAAGCATCTTTGCAGTAAAGATATCTTTCAAGATTATAGGCAAAATGAAGGCATATTTAGGTAAACAAAATCAGAGAATTTGTCACCATCAGACCAATACTAAAGAAATAGTAAAGAAAGTTCTTCAGCCTGAAGAAACAGATTTTACAGAAACGAATAAAGAGCTTGGAACTTGGCCTGAGCACATGCACAAATATATAAACACTAAGGAAATAGACCCGAAAAGATACTGCTGTGATTTATGTCCACGAGTGTCCTGCCGACCTTTCTCTCTAGGAGTTTTATGGTAACCAGTCTTACATTTAGGTCTTTAATCCACTTTGGGTTTATTTTTGTGTATGGTGTTGGAGAATGTTCTAATTTCATTCTTTCACATGTAGCTGTCTAGTTTTCCCAGCACCACTTATTGAAGAGACTGTCTTTTGTCCAGTGTATTCCTGCCTCTTTTGTTGTAGGATGGAATATTACTCAGTCATGAAAAAGAATGAAATAACGTCATTTGCACAACATGGATGGATCTAAGATTATCCCACTAAATGAAGTAAGCCAGACAGAGGAAGGTAATTATTATATGATACTGCTTATATGCAGAAGCTTAAAAAAAGAAAAAAAAACAAAAAGACACAAATTAACTTATTTACAAAACAGAAATAGATCTATACACATAGAAAACAAACTTATGGTTATCAAAGGGGAAAACGTAGGGCAATAAATTAGGAGTTTGGGATTAACAAACTATATATAAAAAAGATAACCAGTAAGGGCCTACTGTAAAGCTGGGGAACTATATTCAACATTTTATAATAACCTAAAAGGAAAAAAATCTGAAATATATATGTATGTGTGTATATATACATACACACAAACACACACACATAACTTTACCACTGTGCTATACATCTGAACATGCCACTGTAAATCAACTATACTTCAATTAAAAAAAGAAGAATAAGGAAGCCTGGTTCTTCATTTTTGGAGGAGGAAAACAAAATGTACCTTGAAGTGTTAGATTAAAATCAGAGGTAAGAATTTATTGTTTATAATATAGTGGGTAGCCAGCTATAGGAATAAATAAAATATTAGTGTATGTTAGTCTGTGTATTTTTTTCCTACCTCTATCTGCTGAAAAACTAGTAGCAACGAGCATGCCTAGTGCCTAGATCTTGGTTTTTAAATACCACCCCGTCCACTGAGAGGCACCTGGGTTCCTAGGTCCACGGCAGGGGAAGTGTAAGATAAAGTCTAGAACATCCTGCTAAGTAGGTAAAACTTTCAGTTCCCCCAGAAAGCAAGAAAATGCCAAGAGTGATGTGGGAACATATCAAAACGACATCGGTTCAGTCACTCAGTCATGTCCAACTCTTTGCGACCCCATGGACTGCAGCATGCCAGGCCTCCCTGCCCATCACCAACTCCCAGAGCCCGCTCAAAGGCATGTCCATTGAGATGGTGATGCCATCCAACCATCTCATTTCTCTGTCATCCCCAGCATCAGGGTCTTTTCAAATGAGTCAGTTTTTCACATCAGTTGGCCAAAGTATTGGAGCTTAAGCTTCAGCATCAGTCCTTCCAATGAATAGTCAGGGCTGATTTCCTTGAGGATGGACTGGTTGGATCTCACTGCAGTCCCAGGAACTCTCAAGAGTCTTCTCCAACACCACAGTTCAGTGCTCAGTTTTCTTAATAGTCCAACTCTCACATCCATACATGACTAATGGAAAAAACATAGCTATGACTAGGTGGACCTTTGTTGGCAATATAATGTCTCTGCTTTTTAATATGCTGTCTAGACATAGCTTTTCTTCCAAGGAGCAAGCATCTTTTAATTTCATGGCTGCAGTCACCATCTGCAGTGATTTTGGAGCCCAAAAAAATAAAGTCTGTCACTGCTTCCACTGTTTCCCCATCTATTTGCCATGAAGTGATGGGACCAGACGCCATGATCTTAGCTTTCTGAATGTTGAGTTTTAAGCCAACCTTTTCACTCTCCTCTTTCACTTTCATCAAGAGGCTCTCTAGATCGTCTTTGCTTTCTGCCATGAGTGTGCTGTCATCTCCATATCTGAGGTTATCGATATTTTTCCTGGCAATCTTGATTCCAGCCTGTGCTTCATCCAGCCTGGCATTTCACATGATGTACTCTGCATATAAGTTAAACAAGCAGGGTGATAATATACAGCCTTGATGTACTCCTTTCCCAATTTGGAACCAGTCTGTTGTTCCATGTCTGGTTCTAACTGTTGCTTCTTGACCAGCATACAGATTTCTCAGGAGGCAGGTCAGGTGGTCTGGTATTCCCATCTCTTTAAGAATCTTCCACAGTTTGCTGTGATGCACACAGTCAAAGGCTTTGGCGTAGTCAATAAAGCAGAAGTAGATGTTTTTCTGGAGCTCTCTTGCTTTTTCTATGATCCAACGGATGTTGGCAACTTGATCTCTGGTTCCTCTGCCTTTTCTAAATCCAGCTTGAACATCTGGAAGTTCACGATTCATGTACTGTTGAAGCCCAGCTTGGAGAATTTTGAGCATTACTTTGCTAGTGTGTGAGATGAGTGCAATTGTGCGACAGTTTGAGCATTCTTTGGCATTGCCTTTCTTTGGGATTGGAATGAAAACTGACCTTCTCCAGTCCTGTGGCCACTGCTGAGTTTTCCAAATTTGCTGTCATATTGAGTGTAGCACTTTCACAGCATTATCTTTTAGGATTTGATAGACTGAGCCAAAAGGACATCAGTTCAGTTCAGTTCAGTTGCTCAGTTGTGTCCGACTCTTTGCGACCCCATGAATTGCAGCATGCCAGGCCTCCCTGTCCATCTCCAACTCCCGGAGTTTACTCAAACTCCTGTCCATAGAGTTGGTGATGCCATCCAGCCATCTCATCCTCTGTCGTCCCGTTCTCCTCCTGCCCCCAATCCCTCCCAGCATCAGGGTCTTTTCCAATGAGTCAACTCTTCACATGAGGTGGCCAAAGTATTGGAGTTTCAGCTTCAGCATCAGTCCTTCCAATGAACACCCAGGACTGATCTCCTTTAGGATGGACTGGTTGTATCTCCTTGCAGTCCAAGGGACTCTCAAGAGTCTTCTCCAACACCACAGTTCAAAAACATCATTTGAGCCAATAAATTGGATATAATCTGAGAATATGAATAAGATAGTAACACAGCATAACTCATTCAAAAATATAAATCCATGAGTCCATAATGATAGAAATAATGAATGAATAAGGAAGACAAAGCTCTTCTTCACATTAGAATGTAACTAATATATATAGAGGGTATTATTGATATAAAGTTGGAAAATTAGTAGATGCCCAAAGTGGTAAGTGCTATGATAAGGAAAAGAGTATTTACATAATATCAAAATAACTTCTCTTAAGATATTTATTAATTACAATGGGAAAATTGTACCTGTATTGTGAAACACTTAGTGGACACCACTTTAACCCACTTACCAAGTTTAATATCATCAAAAATGTGGTAAAGTAACATCGCGTGCTACCTGGTAACATATGCTAAGATCTGTGGTATAATTAAAAAACATGTTTGGTCTGGCATTAGATCTCTTCAAACCCTTGGAATTACCTGATAGTCTTTTTATATTCATAACAAGCCCCTGCCAAGCATACCTGAGCTCGTGGTAATGTAAAGTCTCATGGGTGAGAAGGTTTCAAATAGCTTCAGGACTGGATCTGGGTGCCAGGAAAACCACCTGAGTGATTAGAGGGTCAGAACGTTCAGCCCTGCCACTGGATAAGGAAGAGGGGCCTGGAGACTGAGTCCAATCACCAATGGCCAATGATTTAATCAACCATCCCTACATAATGAAAAAAAAATCAGATTGAGGGAACTTTTGGGTAAAGGTGATCTATGTGCTGGATGGTGTTGCCATAGAGGGTGGGCAAGGAAGTTTTGTGTCCCCTACCTCTCACTCCTTGCCCTGTGCATCTCTTCTACTAGGCTATTTCTGAATGTTATCCTTTATAAACATATAGCTATAATCTTACGTATGGCACTTTCCTGAGTTCTGAGTCATTCCAGCAAATCACTAAACCCGAGTGGGGAGCCCCTGCGTCTGCAGTCGGCCTGAAACTAGTGTGGTCCTACTCACGGCTGGCATCTTAAGTGGGGACAACACTGTACGACAGGGCCCCTAACCCATGGGGTCTGTACCCACTCCAGGCAACTCGTGTCAGGAGTGAGCTGGACTGTAGGACACCCCAGCTGGTGTAGAGGTGAAGAACTGATTGTCGGCTGTAAAGCCAAACGAGGTCGAAAGAACATTTGTGGTATTCCTGCCAAAAGCGCCTAAATTGAATCTATTCAAGAAAAACATTCTGCAAGATAACTGGCCTGTCTCCTTCCAAAAGACATGTCAAGAAAGAGCAGCACTGAGAAACTACCCCAGATTTAATGGAGACTAACAAGACAGGACAAACACGTGCAATATGTAACCCTGAGTTAGAGCCTTCAACAGAGGGGGAAGAAATCACTGCAAAGGACATTCATGGGACAACTGACCAAATTTGACTATGGAATGTTAGCTAAGAGCTTTGTATCAAAAAATTTCCAGATTTTGATAAAAGTACGACAATTGTGTAAGACTATATTCTTGTTAGAAAATATATATAGCAATTGCTTCTCAGCCTTTTAGCTAAGATCAAGTGCAGTATCTGTTCTTACCAGAATATACATATAGTAAAAATGTCTCCGAATGGCTCAGAAAAAAAATAATATGCATGCATCACTTACATGCATTACACACAGAAAAAGAAAGTAATAAAGCAGATGGGGCAAAATATAAACAATTAGAGAATCTGGGTAGAGGGTATACCCAAGTTTCTGATACTGGTCTTGCAACTTTTCTATAAGCTTGAAATCATATAAAGATAAAAATAACAGAAAACAAAAAAGGAAATAACCAACTAGATTTGCCAAATTATATGCTGGTCTTCTTCCACAAAGTGGAATATCTAAAGATTATTAGAGCATTTAACAATGATACAGCAATTCCCAAACTCTGTTCCCTAGGACACAATTACAACACGACAAATGTATCAAAATTGGTAATTTATTAAAATTAGAACAGTAGCTATTGTTATTTCTTTCTTCTGAAATTCATTTTGGAAATAATTTGATTTACCAGAAATTCACTTGAGTAGTGCCTGAGACCTGCAGGATGAGAGATGGTGAAGACGTATTTATCTGAAGAAGGACTGAAAAGGGGGGAATAAGTTTGGGGTGGGAAGAGCTGCAGCTCGAGGGAAAGACCACATGAGTGGCGATGTGATCCGTCCCTACGAACCCTCCAGTTTCTCTCCCTAAAAATCATGGTGTCCATGGAGAGGCTGCCCCATGGAAACAAGAGATGGGTCTAAGTTTTGCATTCCTGTTGATTTAGGAAATAAGAGGGTTATTTAGACAATATAAATCCTTTGACATAGGAAATCTTGGGAGGCGTAAGGCTTCCACCAGACATAGAACCAGGGCTTCAAGGCAATCTGTGATAGTTAATTTTATGTGTCAACTTGACTAGGCTAAGCGACGCCCAAAAGGCTGATAACGCGTTACTTCCAGGTGTGTCTGTGAGGATGTCTCCAGAGGAGATGAACATCTGAATCAGTGGAATGAGTAAAGAAGATCTTTATCAATGCCAGTGGGCATCATCTAATCCCTTGAGTAGGCAGAGGAAAAGAAGGACGAATTTGCTGTTTGAACCAAGATATCCATATTCTCTTGCCCTTGTGCAGTCCACCACAGCTCCTGGCTCTGAAGCTTTTGATTGAGACACAGACCAGAGTTACACCACTGGCCCCCGATTCTTAGGCCTGCAGACTCTGAGTTATACCATCAACTACACCAATCCTGGTTCTCCAGCTTGCAGATGGAAGGCAGACTGTGGAACTTCTAAGCCTCCATACCCAAGTGAGCTTATTCCTACAATAAATCACTTCTTATTTATCTCTATATATCCTACTCTGAAGAACACTGAGTGATACGCAATCTGATCTAAATACTGGATGATGTCTAGTTTTCAAGTATTAGGAAAATTCCAACACATTTATATAAGTTGTTCTGATTATTGGGTCAATATCTTATTATTAATAGATGCTGTGCCACATTCAAGAAAGTTGCATGAAAGATGGCCTGAGAGAGGAGATGATGTGTTGATTGAACATCAGGGACATTTGTGGTGTAACTGAAACTCACTGGTCTAAGCTGCGGATCATGTCATGTTTTAAATATGTGAACGTATTATTTTATCAGCAATAAAACAGTTGAATTCCCAACTGTATACCATTCTGTTACAAAGTTTTAAAATGGGAATCAAATGTTGACCATTTCTTAAAATTAGTTTATCTAAGAGACTTTTTTATTCTCAGCTTCAATCTGAACACTGTTTTATTTCATGGCCACCGCTTGGTTTTCTACTGCTACACCACCATGTCTAAGTGTTCTGTGGTCATGTAAGCTGAAGAAATACTGCTATACAGTGTCATTTTTACAGATTACATATCTAAGGAATGTGTAGGACTAAGAAAACACAGAACACGCTTTTACATTTTGACTATTTCCACAGAAGGCTAAGAGACAGTATTCTGACCACTACTAATTATGAGTGGGCTGAGTAAGGAACTGCGGGCGTGCTCAGGTGCACCAACTCTTTGCGACCCCATGGACTAGGCCATCCGGCTCCTCTGTCCATGGACTCTCCCAGGCAAGAATACTGGAGTGGGTTGCCATGCCCTTCTCAGGGATCTTCCTGACCCAGGGACTGAACCCACGTCTCCTGAATTCGTAGGCAGGTTCGTTGCCACTGAGCCACCAGGGAAGCCAAGTAATGAATTATCCACTAGCCAACTGACTTTCACTGTTAAGACCAACGTAAACTACATCACAATCAATCCCACAACTTCTAATGAAATTCTGTGCCAGGAAGAACTTCTGTAAGGCCACTATAAACGCAGATCAAGGGGGTCAAGGGTGAAGTAGCAACACGAGAAATCCACCAAGCTAAGGGGCTTCACCCTGTGGGCCTATTTTAGACAAGAATTAAACCACTGCTCACTGCAAAACAAAAATTACACCATATTATTGGGTTGGTCAAAAAGTTCTTTCAGACTTTTTGTAATATCTTATGAAAAACTCAAACTTTTTGGGTAACCCAAAAACTCTGAAGATGGTAAAGAAAATAAATAAAATTGATATAGGTGAAGAAATCCTCAGTGCTGGTGAAGTTTAGGACAATGCAGACAAATGAAGGCTTTCTCAGCAAAACTGAAGCATATTTATGGTCCTAATCTACCAGTGTCACCTAAGATGGGAAGGGGATTCTGCAAATTTGGCAGCAATCCTTCAGCTGTGCCCTTAATTCCCCTCTTGGAGTCTGCTACAGTGTGATGTTATTTACAGAGCTCAACGAGGTCATGGAGATGGCTCCGTGAAGAACCAAAATTGAAAACACTGCCGGTATAGAGTGGATTCCAAGAGCTATCTCAGGATTTAACGTACGTGAACTATCACTTATCTCCCCAGACCCCTACCCTCAGAATTCCTCACCAGTCACCACTATTTACTGACCCAGCTTCAGAACCTGAGGCATCTCCAACGTCTCTTCTCACTTCCATCTCCTGCAAGCTTCCAAGTCGGGCAGATTCAACTGCTTCTGCAATCCATTTCCTCCTTTTGATCTTGAAGGCCAGTGCCCTGCTTTAGGTCCTTACTTCCTCAGCCTATTAAAATAGCCTCTCCTACCAGTTTCCAGTATTTTTCCATCTAATTTACTTTATGACCACCATAATATTCATCCTTCTAAAGCACAGTCTGAATCACCCCAGTCCCCCTTTCAAACCATCTTCAATTATTCCTCATGGCTCTGAATCAAATACATGCTCCACAGCTGGGCATTCAAGACCTCAGTGATCTCCAGTAGCTCCTCAAAATCTACACTATCCCCAACATATATCCACATAAGCAACACATGGTCCAACTTCCCGTTTCTTCTTCAAACTTCTCTTTGCATCTGGCTCTCACCACGCACACAACTCAATCTACTCAAATCTTACCCATCCTCCAGGGTCTGTATCAATCATTGCTTCCTCAGAGAAACCTCTCTCCATCCCCCCAGTTACATGCGACCTTCTACTTCCCTGAACCTAACACATTTTTCCTGGCTCTATTACGACCTGCTTTCTACTCTACTTATTTATCTCCCCTACCACAATCTTCTCTTAATCAATACTTATTAGGACTTAGCTCTCTGCCAGGCACTGTACTAGGCATCAGGAGTACAGGGCTGAGCAAAACGTCTATGACCCCTCAAACTGCACAGAGGAACCTCACCTTCTCTGTGTTACTATGGGACCTACACAGTGTACCACATGATAAGTAGCAAGAACAATTGTTCTATCAAGGTGCTAGAACATGATTCATAAACACACTGCCACTCAATTAAGACACTTTGTTTAAAATCTCTAACTCTATCAATAAAAGAATCATTTTCATAGGAAATTTGAAGAAACATATATTGTCATCTTTAAGTCTATAATGAAGACTTGTTCACTACTGAAACAAAAATGGAAGAAATATCAAATCCTTCCATCAAAATATTGTAGAGCAAAAATTTCTATTTTTTGAAGATACAGATAAATTTATTTAGTAAAACAACTGAAAGAGTGGAAAGGAAGATAATCAGACTTTGGTATCAATGAGATGTCAAATGAATGAGTATGATGAAGTGAATGAATGAATTTAAAAAGACTATTGGTTTGGTTTTCAGACAGTTTTTGGACCTATTATTTTAGAATCTCAGTAAAATCCTCAGAAGTCCACGTGGTGATAATGTGGCGAGGGATATGTACAGTAATCAGGAAAAAACGAGAGAACACAACTGTGAGATGAGCTATGTCAAATTATCACTTAGGAGAATAACAAGACAAGATTTCCCTAAGGCCCCTGGGTTGGACTCAACCACCAGTGAAGAAATTGACTTTCAAAAGATGGGGAGGTTCCTAACCATACGTCCCCACTTTAAATAAGCTTGTAAAGGATGAAATCTCAGTTTCAAACATCGCTATGATTCCCAGCGGCTGCCCAATGCCCCATCCACACCCCGTGCCCCACGCTGCCTCTGATCCACGAGCTTACTTACCTCATAGGCGTCCTTGATGTTCAAGGGCTCGCCAAGAGCGGCCACGTGTCCCACGATGCCTTTGTTCCACTCTAAGCGGATACAGTTATTTGAAGCTTCTTCCAGTGTTGAACCTTCTGCAACATCAAAGAGGCGGCTGATAAGAAACTTGTCGTTGGAGCTGTCCTCACAGACGAGGAATAAGGAGTAGCGGTCGGCGGAGATGAGTCCATGGATATGCAAGAAAATTTTGTGACATAAGGCTGTGACATCCAAGTGACTAGAAATATCTTTCACTAATTCCAAGAGTCTCGAGCACTGGTCCCCTTCATCATTATCAAACCGGGGGGAGGTTAGAGGCATCTGTTCCTTCTTGTCTGAGTCAGAGAGGAAGCTCACAGTCCCCTCAGAATCCTTGATAACAATGGGTCTAAGTGGCCGATCGAATTCGGAGGCAGAGATCTTCCTGGTTGGTGTTCCAGGGACACTGCTCTCTGCACGGGTACTTGGCTGCAAGGGACAAGAGCAGGATTCCGCGTGGCCTCTGACTCCTTCCTTGCACACAGGGATGGTGTGTACTCTCTCAGCAAACCATGCATTGACCATTTCTCTGTAGAAAAGAACATGTAGAGACATTAAATATTTGAGGAAGACGGGAGTGGATAAATAAGATGTGGTGCATATATACAATGGAATACTACTCAGCCATAAAAAAGGACTGATGCACGGTAACTTGAAGAGACGTGGATGGACTTACTGTCTGTCATACATAATGAAGTAAGTCAGAGAGAGACGAACAGATATCCTGTATTAACACATATATATGAATCAAGAAAAATGGTACTGATGAACCTATCTGCAGGGTAGGAACAGGGATGCAGATGTAGAAAGTGGACGGCGGTCATGCAGGGGGGTGAACAGGGAGACCAGGATCGCGGTATGTGCGCTGCCACGCATAGGACACACAGTGGTGGGCACTTACTGTGGAACGCGGGCGGTTCAGCTCAGGGCTCTGTGGTGACCTAGACGGGGGCGGGGTGGGATGGGGATGGGGATGGGGATAAGGGAGGGAGGTCCGAGAGAGAGGGGACATGTGTACACACATAGCTGACTCTCTTCACCATTGAGCAGAAATTAACAGAAATTAACACGACAGTACAAAGCTACTATACCTCAATAAAAACAAAACACTGTGTGTGGGGTGGGGGGAGGGGGCGGTGGCGAGCATGCTCGGTCATGGCTGACTCTTTGCTATCCCACGGACTGAAGCCTGCCAGGTTCCTCTGTCCAGGGACCTTTCCAGGCAAAGGAGAGGGTTGCCATTTTCTACTCCAGAGGATCTCGCCAACCCAGGGATCGAACCAACATCTCTGTCTCCTGCATTGGCAGGCAGGTTCTTTACCACTGTGCCACCTGGGAAGCCTCCCTCCTTAAACACTGCTACCCCTGAAAACTTCTAAAATCCTCTCATGGTTAACTGATGCGGTAACCATTTGTCATAGAAAATGAAAACATGATGGTCTATTTAAGACAGTTTATTTTGAAAAACTGTAGAGGACAATTGTTTCACTGAACATTTTAATAAAAGATTGACTCCTGTATACATATATTTTCAGATATCTGATTTATAATGCATCAAGTGTCAAGTCGGTTCCTCTCAAAATCAGTTTGAATTAAAGTAAAAGCCACTAAATTTGACAATAGTCTAAGGAAAACACAGGCATGGAAATCTGCTGTTTAAAACACACAACTTATTCTGAAGTTAAATATTCAAAATTTTTTTAAAAAATTATCTGAACTTGGCTAGGTAACATGCTTAATTTTAGACAGTTTTTATCTATACCACTATATATAGATTAGATTTAGGAAAGGAAATAGAAAACAGAAACAATTTGATCTAGTATGTAGAAGAAAGATCGTAGACTACCATTAATAACTTCCTAATAATGCATGTCCAATAATCTAGAATAATCTTCTATTTACTCCTTGTATAAAGGAGGAAAACAAAAAATAGGCAGTAACTAGTATAAAAAATTTAATCCAAGAAAATTTAAATTATTTATGTTGTTCATGTGCCACTCCATGAAGAAACTTACCTGGGCTAAAGGTTTCATAGTCAGTATTAAAAAAAAACAAAAACAAAAACAAATATACCAGATCATACACATCCAAAAGACTGTTGTTCAGTTCAAGCTTCTTGGGAAGCTGTAATCTGATGCAAATTGATGCCCCCATTACTTTAAACATTCTGGGAACTTTTGAAACTAACTTCTAAAGAAATTCAAAGTCATATATATTAGTTTACCTAAAAGCTAGATCTTGTTTTTCACTGAGCCTTGCTCTCAAAATAAGCAAAGAAAACCACAAAAAACCTAGAGTAACGGCTAACAATACATATTGTATGCAGACCTGATTTTTCCCCGAATACAGACCTGATTTTTCTCCAAACTCAAAATTTACTTTCAAAAGACAATAACTTGCTAGCACCGAGGATGCTTAAAAGAATTGGCCTATAAGAGCAATGCAATCTCCATGAGGCAACGGCTTACTGGTTATTTTCATGAAACAGCCAGGATGCAGACACTCTCCAAGCCTTCTGGCTGCAGCAGAAATTGATAACACCTCTTCAGAGGGCAAGCAGGCAGTATCTAACAAGTTTTAAAATGCATTTATCCTTTGTTCCAAAGATTTTACACACACGGCAAAAGAAGTATCAGTGTATTTACTTACTGTTTGTTATAGCAAAGATAAGAGCAAACTAATCCCATAAATAGAAGCTTGGCAGAATCCATCATGGCACATTTATAAATGAACACTGTGCTAAGGTGCTTCATATCTGACTCTTTGTGACCCCATGGACTGTAGCCCACCAGGCTCCTCTGTCCTTGGGATTCTCCAGGCAAGAATACCGGAGTGGGCTGCCATGCCCTCCTCCAGGGGATCTTCCCGACCCAGGGATTGAACCTGCATCTCTTACATCTCCTGCATTGGCAGGCAGGTTCTTCACCACTAGCGCCCCTGGGAAGCCCAAATGGATCACGAGGCAGATAGTACAAGGTACTGATATGAATAATCACTCCAATCTATTAAGTGAAAAAAGAAGATCCAGAAGGAGGAGAGAAGAGCTAATCATTTTCCTGGGTCTCCACTAAGTCTTTCACTTATAGAGTGTTCCCTGAATTATTTTATTTTGAACAATAATCTATTGTTTGGTAAATATATATTACCCTGAATTGACACCAATCTAGAATGCAATGGGTAAAAAAAATATATAACATAGATATTATCAGGATTATCTCATAATTCCAAGTGTCAGATACATTTTAAAGCTCTCTTTAAAAAGTACTTACTATATTACTCCAGTGTATACGTAGCACAGAGTTTTGTTTTTTTTTAATGTAATTGCCTAATATTTTATAAATGCATGCCGTGGCTTGGCACAAAATTTCTAGTGATAAGAATATACTCTGGTAACAGTGTATCTCAAAAACTTCTATAGAAATGAGGGGGACATACTTTGGGAAATGTTTATGTAATGTCCAAAATCACAAAGACTGTGCCAAAGACACTGATGTCAGATATGCATGTGAGAAATGTACAGGAAGCATTTGAATAAAGTGTTTTGTAAAACATGAAACAGGAACCCAGCAATATGTTTAAGTTAATCTAGTTTATGTGATTAAAAAATATGTACATGTAACTTAAACACTTCTCAAATCAACATAAAAACAGGCATTTTAACTATGTCAGCTACAAACCTGAAACACAGCCTCAGCCTATTTATCCTCTCACTGAAAAATGGTGATCAACATTTCAATTTTTAATCAAACCAACTCCCTGACAACATCTACACAGACACCTTGAAGCGGTGAAATCACAATTCCTAACACCCTGCCCTTCTTCTTGCTCAAATCTCACTCCCTGTCCACTTTCTTCATATCAGTTACTCAATTGCACATCTAGGAATTACTCTGAATGTTTCCTTCAACTCTCAGATCCAATCTAGCAACCAAGTCCCGTCTAGTTGACTTCCAAAACGCTATACTCCAACCTGCTCATTTCTATCTCCTATACTACTGCCCTGGCTCAAGCTGCATCATCTCTCATCTTGGACTAAGGCCACAGCCCCTTAATTGGACTCTCTGAGGTTATACTAGCCTCCTTCAACCCATTCTCCCCATGGCAGCTAGAGCAACCTTTGGAAAAGTAGGCCTTAGCATCTTCACCATCTTACTGGGCTTCTCACTGAACTGAGAGTAAAACCTAAACTCTTCCGAGCCCCGACCACAGGCCCTCCTGGCCACACAGGCCTCCCTGACGCTCCTCAAGCGCATCAAGCCTTGACTGCCCCCAGGCTGGGACGCTCTCCTCACCTGCATCTGGCAGGTCACGGCTCCCTCCTCACCTGCACAGACAGGTCTTCCCTGCTCACTCCACCTCTCAAGGGGCCCCAACACCTCATGTTCCCCCCCAACCCCGACACGATCTGAATTCTTGTTGTTGCTCTTCAGTCGCCCAGTCCTGTCCAGCTCTTTGCAACCTGACAGACTGCAGCACGCCAGGCCTCCCTGTCCCCCACCATCTCCCAGAGCTTGCCCAAGTTCATGTCCATTGCATCCGTGATGCCGTCCAGCCATCTCATCCTCTGATGCCCTTGTCTCCTTCTGCCATCGATCTTTCCCAGCAACAGGAACTTTTTCCAATGAGTCGTCTGTTCACATCAGGTAGCCAAAATATTGGTAGCTTCAGCCTCAGCATCAGTCCTTCCAATACTCAAGGCTGATCTCCCTTAAGACTGACTGGTTTGATCTCCTTGCAGTCCAAGGGACTTTCAGGAGTCTTCTCCAGCACCACAGTTCGAAGGCATCAGTTCTTTGGCATTCTGCCTTTTTACAGTCCAGCTCTCACCACTGTACACGACCAATGGGGAAGACCATAGCCTTGACTATACAGACCTTAGTTGGCAGGGTGATGTCTCTGCTTTTCAACACACTGTCTAGGTTTGTCACAGCTTTCCTGACAAGAAGCCATCGTCTTCTGATTTCATGGCTGCAGTCACCATCCACAGTGATGTTGGAGCCCACAAAGAGGAAATCTGTCACTACTTCCAACTTTCCCCCTTCTATTTGCCATAAAGTAACGGGACCAGGTGCCATGATCTTAGTTTTGTTTTTGTTTTTTTTTTAATATTTAGTCTTAAGCCTGCTCTTTCACTCTCCTCCTTCACCATCATCAAGAGGCTCTTTAGTTCCTCTTCGCTTTCTGCCATTAGAGTGGTAATGAATTCTTACTATCATCTATTTTTCTTGCTTATTAACCTGTTGGTTTACTGTCTGTTTCCTCCAAGGAGATGTAAATTTCATACTCATCTGTCTTGTTAACAACTGCATTCCTGTACTTAGAAAATGTCTGTCACATATTAATACTATGACCTTGATAAATATCTGAGTGAAGTGAATGAATAAATAAATTAAGCCTCCTAAACTAACTGCATTAAAAAGGACAACAGTCTTTTGAAAATTTGAATGCTTAGAAAATCAACATTATGTTTTAGCTGCTAATGGTCACCACCCCTTGGATGTAAGCCTCATAACTCACCATGGCTACTCTCCCCTCATTTATCCCGTAGGACCTGTTATATATACATCTTAAACAGAGTGTTTAATTTGTCTCACAGGTGTTGTATGTCTAGATACTTTCTTGGAGAAATGAACTCAGTATTAAATGACACAGGAAAAGTAGATCTGGTATCTTCAGTCATTCAATCAACAATTTTTATTAACCACCAGTCATGGGGGGAAAGGTTTTCTCAAGACCACATTATTGATTATCTGAGTCCCTGTAGATATATATGCCTGTGGAGGAAAACATAAGTTATCATAACATCAAAACAATTACTTATAAACCAGCCATAAATAATATTAAATCATCTCTTACACCTCTCTCCTTTCAGGCATCCCTTGATGTTTTGCAGTGCATGACCTATGTGCCTATGTGAAGTGAGCCTTCTTTCCTAAGACTAGTATTGATCATCTCCTGTTCTTTAATACTTTAATTTCTGCAAATACAAATCACTTGCAGACTGAAATGTAAACTTACATAAGATATAAAATTTCTAGAAGCAGAACAAAGTGATGTTGGAGACTATTCTAATATTACATAAAGCCACTGATAATTAAAGGTTAAACCCAATTAAAAACCAGATAACAAAATCAACAAAGATCATTAACATAACAAATACCTGAAAAGAAAATTCTATTCAAACAAGTGCATTCTAGATTAAGAAAGCCTGCTGGAAATACTGAAGATCTTCAAATGTTAATTTTAAAAAACTGTATTTGGGAAGAAAAACTCTATGATTTTGTTGCAAATGTCAAACAAGTAAAGCTTTTTGCCAGAAACTATTTTACAAATTAGCTTGGAGTTTCCATTATAATTTAAATTTTGTTGGATTTAAAATAAATTTACTTTCATAACCTGTGGTTCCATTTTTCAAAGTAAAGTTCCAATCGAAACCTTTTCACTGATACTTTTTCATTTTAACTGGATTCACTTTTAAGTGTCCTTTTCTCTAGACTGCATTGTGCTCATGAAGCTTCTTGTGCACGTCAGGCACTGTGCTGGCACCCAGGGATACGGGCGTGAGCAAGCCCAGACCGCTGCTCCCCAAACCGAAACTTAGAATGTGTCCAGAAGTTAATTTATACACATACTGAATTTTGCTGTCATATGAAGTTATATGTCGTTGTTTAGCTGCTAAAGTCATCTCTGACTCTTTGAGACCCCATGGACGATAGCCACCAGGCTCTTCTGTCCATGGGATTTTCCAGGCAAGAGTACTGAAGTGGGTTTTGCATATACATGAATAAAGATGGAAAGACGAACATGTCAAATACGAGGGTAAATATACCAGATGGGATTCAAGAAACCTGGTTGACAGCTCTGACTGGGGCAACTCTCTCCTATGGCCTGGACAGGATCTCTACTTTCCCTTTTTTCTCTCCCTTGAATCTATGAGATTTTGAAAAGTATGTCTATCAGAGATACTGGAAGAAAAAAGCACCATTTTATTTAAACCTGGCGAGGCAGGTATTAACAATCCTACTTTCTAAATTAAGAAGCTAAATTAAATGGCTGAACCACACACACTCTATCTGGTAGCAAAACTAGGAATCAAATCTAGGTTTCTTATTCCAAGTCTTACTGCCTATAAGAATATAGAAGTTCCCACAACATCAATGTTTGTCATGAAGAAGACACCTCATAACATCCAGATGCAGTAGAAAGAGTCAAAAATCAAATTTAAGCATATAAGGTATAGAAAGAACACAGTCGCTCACAACGGCACATCCTCTGACTTAATTCTTTCCATCCAGACCACAAAAGGATGGCATACTAAACCACTGAGGCAAAAACAGTGTCACGGGACCCAGAACAAAAACTCTGAAGGCCAGTGTCCTTAAAAAAATCTGACTGAATCTCAGGCCTGCTTCTCTGAAAACAGGTCACGGTTTATAAACCTAAAATGATGCACTGAAAAGAACGTATATTAAACGTGTTCAAGATAAGAGTAATTCTCAGGGTTGCACTCCTGTTGTTCACTCACTAAGTTCAGGACTGATTCTGTGCAACCCATGCACTGCAGTACACCAGGCTCCTCTGTCCTCCACTGTCCCTGAGTTTGCCCAAACTCACACCCATCGAGTTGGTGATGCCATCTAATCATCTCATCCTCTGCTGCCCCCTTCTCTTCCTGCCCTCAATCTTTCCCAGCATCAGGGTCTTTTTCAGTGAGTCAGCCCTTCCCAACAGGTGGCCAAGGTACTGGAGCTTCAACTTCAGCAGCATCCCTTCCAGTGAATATCCAGGGTTGATTTTCTAACAGTTGATTAGTTTGATTTTCCTGCAGTCCAGGAGACTCTAAAGAGTCTTCTCCAGCACCACAATTCAAAAGCATCAGTTATTCAGTGCTCAAACTTCTTTATGGTCCAACTCTCACATCTGTCCATGACTACTGGAAAAACCATAGCTTTGACTATATGGACCTTTGTCTCTGCTTTTTAATATGCCGTCTAGGTTCAAAGGAGCAAGTGTCTTTTAATTTCATGACTGCAGTCACTATCCACTGTGATTTTGCTAGACTTAGCAAATAAAAATACTGGATACCAGTTAAAACTGAGTTTCAGATAAACAATGAATACAGTTTTAATATAAACAGTATCTAAAATTCAAATTATACTGAATTTATTTCAAATGACCATACTAGTCATTTGATATTCTGTTTTTCCCAACTGAAATTGTTGGCAGAGAGACATCAAAGAAAAGGTAGGTTCTGTGTAGCACATCAATGAGCTCTGTGCCATCAAATAACTAACTGTATCATTGAAAGGGCGCAAAGGATCCTGTGTGTTATGGTAACTGAACTTTGAAAGCTCTTAGATTAATAATGTGTGGCATAAAATTCTTCCTTACATCAAGCCTTTTCATTTTACTGTCCAAATCATGCCATATATTTAGTAGAGAAAAAACAAACTGCAATCTGCTTATATAACGGAGGCTGACACATTGCTAAACATTCTTGGGAAGCACTGAGAGGCTATGTTTTTAGTCATAAATCCCAAATTCCAATCTATACTTTAGCACTTGTTACCAATGGGATTTGTAACCAATAGCAGACAATTTTCTTCTGAGTTTCAATTTTATCCTGTTTCCAGCAGGGGAGACACTGACTGTTATAACTTCTTCCTAAAGTGCAAGGTGGCAACTATCTTCAGTTGAGTATAAAGTCAAGAAGACTAAACTGGCCATCAGGAGATCATTCTACCGGACAATCACTACTCTGGAGTTCATTCTCTCCTGAGTACAAGTTCTTCATTGTAAAAATGGGCAGCTCTCTGAACGGGTCAGGAAGATGCCCACAAGTGCTTACATTATCAGCAGACCAATAGGTGATGATTATTAGGTCAGTCAACTCTCGTCATCTCCTTTTGCCCCTTAGCTTCTTCTCTTTCTTATTCTTTCACTCATCTCACAGGGGTGATGTTCGAGTCAAATTAGAAAATGCACATGGAAGCATTTCAAACTCTCTTCCACATACTTAAGATGCTGCTATCTCCTAGACCCTTTCCAGTGGAGCTGCAGGGCTGGCCTAAGGGGCAATGGGTGTTTATTTCCTCATAACGTTCTCTGAGAGAATCAGAGAAAGCAAGGGGGGAAGAAAGGTCATGTTCCTGGTGGTACAGGCCCACAGGTTTAGCGGGTCTGATATGATTTGGAAACAGCCTGTCTACACGTACCCTGAGCACCTAGGTCTTTGTCCAAAGAAGATAGTGTAGATTGTTATTTATTATAGAATTCCACTAAGCTTCCCCCAAAAAGATGAGTTACATCATAACTCTACATAAATTACATCCTAGCTGTCTGAGCAAAAAGAACGAAATGGACGCAAATTCCACAAAGGTATTTTACCTCTGCTGGAGGTTCTAATAACTTAGAAACCCTACTTCCAAGTATAAGCAAGTCTTTGTTAACTGCCCTGCAAACAAAAACAGAGCAACCATCTTGAAGTCTTTGAGTTGATTTAACTTTTACAAGGCTGTTAATGAAAGACAACAGGCCCTGGATGCTAGAAATAAAGCCACAGCCAAAGGAAATGCAATAAAAGTTAATGCCAAGAATTTATAATCAATGACAAGATCCTGATGTTTAACATCCCATCCAAATCATTCCTTCTCTTCTCACCGAAACCTATTTTATTATCCTCTAGTCAGTTATTTCCTCCCATATTTTATTACAGAAAAAATTTCTTACCTCATAAATGAATTATATGCCTCTTTTAAAATAGGTAAACAGTTCAGTTTTGTTCTTAAACTTTTACAATATGTCTTAAAATAACTGGAGAAATCCTGCATGCGAGCTAACTCGCTTCAGTCGTGTCTGACTCTTTGTGACCCCATGGACTGTAGCCTGTCAGGCTCCTCTGTCCATGGAATTCTCCAGGCAAGAATACTGGAGTGGGTTACCATTTCCTTCTCCAGGGCATCTTCCTGACCCAGGGATCGAACCTGTGTCTCCTGCATTGGCAGGCAGGTTCTTTACCACTAGCACCACCTGGGAATGAGATGCAGAAACCCTGGAGGGTACCAAAATCAATGCCGGGAGTTATTTTCTCAGGTAACATAAATGTGAATACCATTTGTGATTTCAAACTTGTAACACAACTTGGCACAGATGCTGCTCACGGCTCACCAAGGGACCCTTTCCCACAAGGCAGGTAAAGAGCAAGTAAAGAAGTAAAGAACCTCAAAAGAGCAAGTAAAGAACCCCCCAAATTGATATTAATTAGATGGCAGGAAACGAAGCCAACTGGGAGCTGATAAAAACTTGCTATGAGTTATCAAAAATGTGACTTGGATTTTAAATCTCAAATCTTTTAAAACAATGAATCCAACCAGAAGTTTACTGCCTTAATATTCCACTTTAGTGAAGACTCTAGCAGCTCAAGAATCTTGCCCATGCAACAATGATGTAATATAAAAATCAGTGTCAGGAGGAATAATCTTTAGCATATTTTGACTTCATGAGGCTTCCTTAGAGTGTTAACAGCACTGCATCTTTCAAGACGATGTGTCAGGGTGGGTGGAGCGCCCTACAAAACTGAGTGGATGCACTCAAAGGCCCGGCAGCCAGGTTCCAGCAGCTGCTGCACGAAAAGGCTGCGTACTGGCATTTCCAGGGCCGGATGTTTGGGGTCTTTAATAATATACAGAGGAAAGGAATGAATACATCCACTTGTGAATGATTTAAAAAAAAAACAAAAACAGAAGGGAATCTGTGGGGCAGAATGTCTAGGTGAATTGTCTGTTTTTTTTTTAATCATTGTAATAGAGTTTATCTCATCAAAATTATACACATGGCAGAAATAAAGTGCTATTTCATACTACACATCCCATGTGTTCATATTTTTAAAGAAGATGAAAAATATATTATTCTTAAAATAAGAGTCGAGGTAATGATTAAACTGAATGGTAGCAAGCTAATAATATCTGTTTTTACTGGATATTTAAATAGCTTTAATTTTTGTATATCACCTATACTTCATCTCAAACTTTTCAAAAATTTTATAAATTGATAAATAATATTGACTAAAAACCCTGGAGGAGGAAATGGCAACCCACTTCAGTATTTTTGCCTGGGAAATCTTATGGACAGAGGATTCTGGTGGGCTGCAGTCCATGGGGCTGCAGAGAGTCAGACATGACTGAGCGACTGAGCACACAGGCACATTCATTTAAAAAAAAATGGAAAGTCACTATCTGATGGCACATACTCTGTTAAGGATGAAAACTTTCCCCTTTTGCAATTTCTCATTTTCACTCAATAGTACTATCTATCACAGAAAGGAAAACTACAGTTTATAATTTATATTATAACTAATATAATTTTTCACTAATCTAATTAGATCACAGTTTTTTCCAAATGCCTATAATCTAGACGTATTAAATTGTATATGCAAAGCACTGCATAGTGAAATACAAGCTCTCACATAGCACTTCAAATATGATTAGCAAAAGGGATACACACACACAACGTAGCTCCATCCAATAATAACTTTACTTTCTACCAAAGTTGAACTGCTCACTCAGGTTACAAAACGAATCTTAAAAAAGACAGGAATATCTTAAAATACATATTCAGTATTCCAGATGCTTTTTGAAAGGGAAAAATAATTAAAATACCTTGTCTAGGTTTTAAAGAAAATTTCTTGGCATCAAGAAAAGGAAACAATTTACAAAGCAGTGTAAAATTCTAAGGTAAACATAATAATTCTCATGAGCTAAAAATATAATTAGATGAAACCTACTTGTAGAGCAACTAGCTTAATGTGTTTTGTACTCTTGCCTAAAATAATGTACCAGAGGATAAAAATCCTTTGAAAATATACTGCAGGTAGGGTATCTGTAGTCTAATACTAAGAATATAATTGTTAACAGTCTAGTATCTAAATTTTCAGCCACTCTATTTTAAAATATCATTAGAGAGTTCCCACTTTTTATGCTCTAAAATCATATATGGAAACAAAACGCACTTGGGCAAAGTCTCTAGGCAGCTCATTTAGTAACGGACTTGCACATTAAGAGGCACTAGGAGGAACTTCAGCCTCTTCCTGAGTCAAATTTCTCATGCCATTAAATCTCTGAGTCTTTCCTTTGCTTCCATTAATACTGACACTGAACTTCAGTGGAACATGGCGTATAAGGGCACCAGGTGGGACAGACTCAGGCTTCAACCCAAGCTGCTTCTAAGATAAGACCTCAGGTGCATTATTTATACTGTCTATAAAACAGAGATAAGGGTATTAACCCTTATAGGCTTCCTAAGAAAATTAAGAAAAATGACACCTATGAAGTGATTGCATAGAGTCTGGTACTAAGGGTTTAATATATTAGTTACTGTTTTTAAGTTAATCAAACATTAACTGGAGTATATTTTCAAAGGCAATTAAGTTTTTTGTAAAAATAAAAATAATTTATTCATGGATTTCTACAAAATAACTAGATGTTAGCCATTTGTTTTCCAAGCTCCTAGTTTAAAAGCACTAATTTCTCTACAAAAACACTTTTACAAAACAAAAAAGGTGTTTTAATGTCTGTAGTTTCTCAAACTAGAATTGAAAAAACACGGACTCCCTAGACCAATAACTATACTTATGTATGACAAAATTTTCTAAATAATAAAGAATAAGAGCTGATCATTTAGTTAAGAAAATCACTGAGAGAGCATAACTTGTTTTTCTATTACCACTCAGAACTTAATCGCTAAAAATAAGTTATAGAATTTGGAGGATGATGTGGTTTCTAAATACCAAAGATATAATAAAACTGTTTAACAATTGTGATAAAATACACAACTAACTGCCTATGATAAAAACCATAACAATATTTCATAAAAACCATAATTTTAAACTGGGGAATGGTTTCAATACTTGATAAAAACAATGCTTTAACATTTGCTACAGGAGATTTAGGGATTAAAGTCGGTCCGTTTTAGTTCCTACCCAAGGGGGCTTACTTGGAAGAATTCTGTAAGTAGGCTGATACTTGAGCCTCCCGGATGTTACCCTGGTGTGGTATAACATTTGGGGAGACTTGCAGGGCGCCTCAAATAAAACAGAAGTAAAAGCTGCGGGCCCTGAATGACCCACAAGACACAATGCAGGAACGCGTTTTCAAGGCCACTATCAAAACAGCACCCCTTTCTTCCTTTCCCGTGTTTCTTCCATCTTCATGTGAATTAACTACTTAAGACGAGAATCAAGAAGAGTGTACTAATTTCCTGTCAAAGGATGGTTGATAACATAGAAATGGCTAAAATCATCTGTAGGAAAAACACAAAAAATCTCACATAAAATATAATAGATATTTCTCCTGCTCCTGGATCCTAATTTTACAGTTTTAGTTGCCATGTTTGGACACTTTGACCTAGATCTACCACTCTTACTTAGAAAATACTTAAAGAAGGAAACTATTCAAATCTGAGAAGTTGACACTCTGCCCTTCTAGTGAGAATCAAGAATGCTTAGGGATGAAAGAGAATTTTAAACTCATTTACAAATCTCTCTGCCTTGACTTCTCCCTGCTCCCATCTCACATAAAGTCAAGGTTTATTAACCTGGGCCAGTTACCAAGCTGGGGACACAGTTGGGAGGTCTGAACTCCCATTCCAGTTCCCTTTCCAGTACCTTCCACAGTCTTCAGAAGGTTCTGTTCAAACCATTAATACAAATTCACTTTAAAAGTGAGGACACAAAGTCTGTTAAATCCCTATTCTGCTGTTCTAATTTCCACATATCAGAATAGGGGGATGACTCCCCAAACTTGCAATTATAATTAAACCACTGGTGATTCCCAACGTAAAATAAATTGTAACCTACTGAAAATCACTCTACAAAAAAGATTAAAAAATATGTATTTTTCCTTTAAATTTCTTAAGAACACTAGAAGTAATGCTATCATTAACATTTTACAGAGAAAGCAAATAAAGTACCTAAAGGTCATACTCTCAAGAAAGATGTAGTTTGGGAGTTGAAGCTTAAATCTGTCCTACCTGGGAACGTCAACCATCATAAACTGAAATAAATTTTAAAGGGCTCAGAACAGTGGTTCCCAACCAAGTACTTGGAGAAGGCAATGGCACCCCACTCCAGTACTCTTGCCTGGAAAATCCCATGGACGGAGGAGCCTGGTGGGCTGCAGTCCATGGGGTCGCTAAGAGTCGGACACGACTGAGCGACTTCACTTTCACTTTCATGCACTGCAGAAGGAAATGGCAACCCACTCCAGTGTTCTTGCTGGAGAATCCCAGGGATGGGGGAGCCTGGTGGGCTGCCGTCTATGCGGTCGAACAGAGTCGGACCCGACTGAAGCGCCTTTGCAGCAGCAGCAGCAACCAAGTACTGCTGCCAGACTTCGGGGTGGCATCTGGAAACTCGTGTCAGAACAACGGGGTGCTCCTGACATGTAGTGTCTGGGGCCCAGGGATGTTAGACACCCTGCAAGACGCTGAACAGCTTCTCACAACAAACTGTATCCCTACCAAAGGCCCAACAGCATCCCTTTAAGAAGCAATCTTTTACTATAATGGAAAAGAATCTGAAAAAAGAACATATATAAAAAATATACACACTAAACACATATATAAAACATATATATATAACTGAATCACTTTGCTGTAAACCTGAAACTCATACAATATTGTAAGTCAACTATATTTCAATTAAAAAAGAAGAAGAAAAAAAGCAAGGGTTAATAAGAATAAAAGATTACCATACTATAACA
This sequence comes from Cervus elaphus, assembly GCF_910594005.1. Lineage (NCBI taxonomy): Eukaryota > Metazoa > Chordata > Mammalia > Artiodactyla > Cervidae > Cervus > Cervus elaphus. The sequence continues at coordinate 6,886,981 of NC_057831.1, read as the reverse complement.
GGGTATTAAATCAAACAGGGGAGATCTGAGACACCGCCAAGTGATTCCTCCAATAATCTCTACTCTGATGTTACAGTGAGTAGTTCCCTGGCTTCTGGTATGGTTTAGAAACAAATGCTGCCTAAAGTTAATTAACATTCTCAAGTCTTCTCCAGCTATGAAAACATCTGAGAAGCTTACTGGGACCAAATATAAATAAAATGCATAACCACTTCATATGGTTTTACATTCAAATTTGACCAAGAGTTGGAAGAGACATGTTTTGCAATCTTCCATGCATTCATAATCACATGTATGAAAAATGTTCCTTAAAGAAGTATCTATTTACATCTAAAAGAAAATCTAATAACCAAAATCTATGCTGTAAGTATGTAAGTCAATTTGTTTTACAGCTTAGACATGGAGAAAAGATTAGACTAGACTGGCATGTCTCAATATGAGGTATGAGAAGGCCTCAGAGTCTGAAGCAAGTATGTTTTGAAGACCTGTAGTAGGCTCAGATGGTAAAGAACCAGCTTGCAATGCAGGAGACCTGTGTTCATTCCCTGTGTTGGGAAGGTCCCCTGAAGGAGGGCATAGCAATCCACTCCAGTATTCTTGCCTGGAGAATCCCATGGACAGAGAAGCCTGGTGGGCTACAGTCCGTGGGGTCACATAGAGCTGGACACAACTGAGCGACTAACACCCACACACAGTTTTTCTATGGAAATGCTACAATTCTGTGTTTTCACACTAACGACAATAACAACAAAGACAGACAAAGACATATACTTTAAATTACTGGGATGACTACCTTATAACCAACTACTATCCTGCAATTTTAGGAGTCAAGTTTATATTTGTGTTTACAGTCACACTGCAGCCCAAAGGTTCTGGGATAAGGAGAAAATAAAAGAGGTAGATTTAATATGCAAATATGCTTTCAAGCCAAGTAAAACCAAAAGCTGGTGTACTGTGCTATAGGACTGAAAGTTTCATGACTGTTGAGAGAGACCCAGTGGGAAAAATGAGTCATCACAAGGCAACTGTAGCAAAGGCAAGATGACCTCACCAGACCCCAGCATCGTCCTGCAATTAGGGCCACATTCACTCCGCAAGGATGATTTAATGAGTGTTGTCAATTTGCATTTGGCTAGAGTTTTATCATTTTATTCATAATTAACTTATACATTTATTTTGGTATTGCAGTTGCACAAATGCTATAACTATGATTAAATTATACCTACTCTTAAGAATTCCACATTTAACTAACATTAAAATAAGAGAAAGTCAATATTAGCTATGGCAGATAGCTGGAACTTCTGGGTGCACTCACGTCACTTTCGTTTGGGAACTTTTCCTCCCTCACTGACACATCACACTATGGGTTACCTGCCCCAACAAAGGAAGGAGACAAACCTATTCTTCCAGAAATAAAGGTTGGTCCAGAGCAGGCAAATTATGCAAGTAAGGCCAAAATAATTCTCAGAGGACTGACATGGATAAGAAGGTATTTCTCAAACATCAAAAGTTTAAGACCCACATAAACTTGCCAAGAAAAATGTTCCAGCACATGAAGAAAGCCTGCTGGAGAATAAAACCAATATAGCACAGTGTCAAAAGGATGGCTGAACAAATGGATGGACGGTGAGATGAATGGATGGTGAGATGGATGGAGGGAAGAAAGTGGGAAAGACAGATTGATTAGATATATATACAGGCCAAAAAAAAGAATACTGACAAGATTATATCATCCCGCTGAATTTCACATCCAAACCAATCCCCAGGAATGTCAATTTTGCATGAGTTCAACATGAATTTCTGTCATTTGTGACCAAAAGTTTTTAAACTAAAATACTGGAGGTCAATAAGAATGTCTTTCTTTAACAGGGGAAGATTACTTAAATTTGAGAAACACTGGATTACACGATCTCCAGCTCTATAAAATTCAAAGATTCTGTGTGTGTTTTAAACATTTCACCAGCTTTAAAAAAAAATCAGGATCTTTTCTTATAACCTCAGCACGCTTATTCAACAGAAAGTAGAAGTGATTACTTTTTTCATGATTATTACCAGCGATATTATATCAGATAGGAGACTTTTCTCTCTCAAGTTTAGATGTAATAAAATTATTCAGAAAAGACAATTTCAAAAAGTTAATCTTACGTCATGATTCAGAATCAAGGAAAAGGTTTCAAAGCATATAGAAGCTAATAATGGCACCTAAGATTTTAAAAAGCAAGTTCACTACAAACGACAAACGGGGCACATATATATATATATATACATACACACACACACACATATACACACATGCATCCATATATATATTGAGTAGGAAAAGTTTGTTTTTTTCCATAACATCTTCCGGAAAAAAACAGAGGAACTTTCTGTCCTACCAATAAAAGGCTTTAAGCTTTTAATATTTATCAGAATGATTCTTATAAACTTAACACTCAGTTTGCTTTACCTGCCTGATATTTAGTTGGTAATACATATAAATTCCTACCAGTAAGAGAAAATGAATAAAGCACTCACACCATGAAAAAGAAAAAAAAAAAAAGATTCAAAATAAAATGAGAATACCAAGTCAGTAAGTAAGATTACAGAGCTAAGTATCAAGTGAATGACTCATATGGAAAAGTTTCTTCAGTTTTTATTCTTAGGTTGTAACTCACAGGTACTTTTTTTTAACTGAACCTGATTTAACAGATATTTCCAAGGCCACACCAATCAGCCACATCAATTGGTCAACTAAATCTGTATCTGTTCAGCTAAACTAATCTCATAGGAAGTCCTACACAGTCAGTAGCCACTCTGCATTCCAAATTCAGTCATTTTTCAACCCTTCACTGTCAATCACCTCAGTGATTTATTTAATTACTCTGCAGTCCTTACCAAAGGCTTTTATCCTAAGAAAAGCTTTTATCCTACACTTAGCCCTGAAAACAAAGAAAGAAAACAACTCAATACAACAGTTACAGGTTTAACAAATTGTTTGTTTGAAAAATATTTGGGACAAACTAATAAACAGCAAGCAGTTTTTCCCCCAGCCTTTTTAACTATGAAAGAACTTTCTCCCAACCATTATTAAAATGTACTATGAAGTTCAAGCAGTTTTAAGTTAAATTGCGTCTTCAAACCTAGAGGAAGCAAAGCATCTTGGTAAGACATACTCTCTGTAATGAGGTGAGGGTGAAGGTACAAACTCTATCCATACAACTTGAAAACACCTTCAAATATTTTAAAAGAAATGATATCAGAGACAAGACTCAAGTCATTTCTTTAGATGGAACTATCTAAATAGGAAATTCTGTTGCACCACATAATCAAAATGCTAAAAGTTGCTCATCTTTAGGTATTGAAGATGACTTCATGAAAATATTAGCAATTTCTATAGATTTTTAGATCACAAACTGAAAAAAAAAGTTAATGAAATGTATTACAAACCTAAGTATTATATTAATATTAAACAAATATATTTATTTTGAGATATTTATGACTAACTGCCACTGCATTGGTTCTATCACAGTTTTAGGAATCATGATCTTGTATTGGGGGCTCTAAAAATGGAACTAAATATAAAACCTTGAGAACATTAGTGACAGAAGGGCAATGAGAAGCATCATTTCAGGGGCTCCTGCAGATTCTTCTAGATTTAATCACATCCAAATTCAATCCACATGAGAACTTTTAGGGCACTAAAAAGTGCCTTAGAGCTGGCTATAAGAACCCTGGTTATAAGCAATACAAGGATAAAAGGACATTATCACACCAGAATTACCATAATAAAAATATGAGAATATCAAAGCCCGACTAAGTCAATACGCACAGGATTATATTGTCTTCAACCCTAATGACTACATAACAAAATATGTTTAACAAAATGTTTGTCTGAAAACTGTGAAAAGTTTATATTCCTATATGATATAGAAATTATCATTTTAAAGAGTGAATAGCAATATTTAGTTTATACCCATCATCTGACTTTAAGAAAAATATTTTGCAAATAATAATTACAGCTTCAAGAGATAAAAAAAATATTAAAAACAAGCAAACAAAAAAGAAAGAATCCTAAACAGTGAACTTGGAACACCAACTAATTCACCACAGCTTTGCAGTGTTAAATAAAAAGTCTATCATAGAAAACTGCATGGGAGTGTAAAACTTCTGTTTCTGGACTTTGATCCAAGAAGTCATAAAAAGTTGCCCTCACTTAATATCTCCTATTTCCAGTATGTGCCAAATATTCTCAAGCTTTTGTCTAGTATAAAACAAAGTAATACAAAGTCAATCATATTACCTCGTCAATACTAAATGACATAAAACACTGCCCACAATCACAGAGCTGGTAAGTAATATTGAAAGGTAAATTATTCTAATATGCTGTCAAGAATAACCACAGCTGTTAAAGTGGCATTAGCATCAGAAAGGCTTCATCTGCAAAGGCAGGGGCATTTAAGCCCCTAAGGAACACGGTATCTCAAACCTGGAGGACTGCAAAGTTTTCTACAACAGCAAGGGTGGGAGTTTCCCACAGGTTTTAGTTTCCAGTCGCAAACTAATTTTTATGCCAATAGATTATGTTATGAATTGTTCAACTGACACTCTCAAATCCACTTCAACAGGTTTTGACTGCTAAAAACCATTTATTTGTGTGCTGCACGCTCTGGCTTCTAAGGACGTGTTTAGCTCTGTATTGAAAGATTATTATAGAAAACAATGTAATATAGCAGCAATAATTGCTTTCCAGGTCAATCAAAATTCACAGGTGTTTAAATGAGAGTTTAGGAGTGCCAGAACCTTCCTTCTATTCAATGACTACTATTGGGTGCAGACCATTCAGTCTGGGAAAAGAACAGAGAAGCACAGATAAATGTCAAACAATTAAATCAAATAAGGAGGAAATAGTTCTACCAATAAGCCTGTCTACAGATGCAGATGGCCAATCTAAGTAAATCCAAATTTATTTTAAATAAATAAACATGCAAACCGCCCCTACAGAGCTATTCTATTTCACAAGTTTCCTGAATTACAACAGTATTCATTTTATACATACAAAATTTAAGAAAAGGGGGGTAGCAAAGTAACAGGAGCTTCTGGTTAAACACACACACACACACACACACACACACACACACACACAGCTCAGCTGTAAAGTTAGTGTCTGCAATTAGATTTTACCGCAACCATGTGAATCACATGGTTTAGCAGGGTGGCATTTTTATGTCCAACCTCTCATTCTTAAAATTTTAAGTCTCCAGCTAATGCTATCAAATATAAGCCCAAACTGGAATACTGTTTCTAGAAAAAATTATGGCTACGCACAAGACTTAGATTATATTCTTCACACTGACAACTTTCAGCACTTTATAATTCCTAAAACTGAGGGCCTGTACTATTCTTGAATATCTTCACTTTCATTTTCCAACTTCTACTCAACACAAACTCTTCTCTCAAGATTATATATATATACACACACACATATCACAGAAAGTGTTCAGCCTACTCTCAACATCAACTGTAATATAAAAACTCCAACTGAAGAAAAAGTCTTTAACAGTCTCAGATGATCTAAATTTTATACTAAGTAGTGTCATTTTGAGAATTGAGATTTTAATCCTATGCTACTTCGGAGGGAAAAAAATGTGAAAAGAAATGTAACTGAATTCATTTAATTTATTAGGAAAAAATATTACTCTTCAAGTTTTGGCAGATTCTCAAAGTGAAGTATTCTTATGTATGAGTTAAAAGCTACCGCCAAACACCCCCAAGTTTGTGTCTTTAAAGGGAGAGGAAAGAAAACAAAACAAAACAAAAGGATATTAACTCTGATTTTTAAATAAATAATTTCGTTCTTTCTTAATAATATGCCTAAGGAACATCTCTAAAGAACATCCCCCTTCACACTTAAAAGATCAGCCCAGATCTCCTGCCCAGTCTCTTATGCGCTGTAATTCATTAAGGGTGGAAGTGTGCAAACGGTGAAACGAATCCGGAGACAGACGGCCTCGGAGGAGACCACCTCTGGAAACTGTTGGCCTCCAGCAATGGATAATTCCAGGCCTAGACGGTCTTGGTGCTCACCCCAAACTCACAGAAAAGTGCCCTTCGGAAAGAAACCACTTCCATTCAGGGTTTATCCTCTGGTCACTCCAGATTAAGTATTGTGATAGAAGACGAAAGCGGGGAGAAGAGGATTTTAAAAGGAAGGCGGAGTAATCAAACAGAAGAGAGAAGGTTTGTCCCCAAACCTGCGCCTCTGTTAAAAACCCCCGAAGTCATCAAACCGATACCAACCCTGAACGTTCGTTGGGAGAAACGGAGTTAAAAAGACTCATCTAAGATTTCAAAATTATTACCTCTGCAGGAATGTAAACGAAGACAAAAATGTCAAAGAACGCATTTTCAATAGAGCATCTCCCAGCCGGTGCGACCCGGGTGCCACCAGCCAGCACAGCACCCGGCCCCACCGCGCGCCCCGGGAAAAGTGGGAAAGACGGGGGGACTGCTGAAGGAAGTACCTTGTTTTGTCTCCAAAGGGCAACATAGCAAACGTGGGAAGTTGGAGGTGCACACCAGGCGGCCTCGGCGGACCCTGGACTGCAGGAGGCGTCGGGGGGCGACGACTCGCCCAGGTGAGGCGGGTCGCTCGAAGCCGGCTTCCCTACGGTCCCCGCCGTCGCGCCGCCGCCCGCCGCCGCCCGCTCGCCCCGCGCCGCGCCGCCCCCTGGCGGGGAGCGCCAGGCCGGACCGCGGCCGTGCGCCGGCGGGTGGGAGCCCGGCTGCCAGCCCCGGCCGGCTCTTCCACCATCACCGCCCCGCGTGCGCCTCCCTCCCGGCCGAGGCGGCCAGCTCCGGCTGCCCAAAGGCCGCTGCCCCGAGCCGGCGACGGCGAAGTCCGGGCCCCTTCTCCAAAGGAGTGCGCCTGGGAGTCAGCCTGCGTCCGCGCGCAGCAGCCTTGCCCTGGCTGCGGCTTCGCATCAACTCTCCGGCTTCCGGGCACCCGCCAGCCTCCCACTCTTCGTTCCACCCTCCTAGCCCCTCGGCTTCAGCCTCAATGCCTCTCCAACTCTCCCGCGGGCGTTTCCCACGCGCGCCTCGACTGTCAGCCGCGCAGCCTCCTCCCAAAGCACAGGCTCCCTCCTCCCCGCCCTCCGCAGCAGCCGCCCGGGCGCTTGGCTCCGGACCAGGAAGACTGGCCTCCGGGGTCGCCTCGGGCCGCGCGGGACCTGCCACCCCCCGGGGTCAGCTCTCCGCCGTCCTTTGTGTGCGCGCCGCCAGCCCCTCTGCGGAGCGCCTTCCACGCCGCCGCCTCGCGCGCAAACGCGAAGGAGAGGAAGAGCGCGGGACAACTAGGGGACTGGAAGGGGTAAAAGACGACAGCACTCACTCTGGGAAGGTTCCGGCATGGTGCTGGCTTTGGGCTGCTTCTCGGTCTCGCCCCTACCCCGGCTTCCCCGCCCCGCCAGGGCCGGGGCAAAGGGGGACGGGGGAGGAGCGGAGCCACGGGGACCGCGTTGGAAATGGTGCTTCCGGAGCTGCAGGGAAGGGGGTCAAACACTGTTTTGGTTTCGCTAAGGAGATTTAGGGGGACCAGGAGGCTAGAGAAAGGCCCGTGAGCGCAAATATATGGAAATAATCTTGCTCCCAGGGAATACCAGGGCAGCCGGCGTGTAGGGGGTGGGGGTGGGGGTTCGGCACATACATTTTTGTATTTGAACTTTTGTGAGCAAGTTGGATCGGATCCGACGCTTGGATTTTTCGACTGTACTCGCCTTAAAAGTCGAGGTCTCTACACCGTAAGATCATGGCCCTACTTCAAAAGCACAGGGCCTGAGAGTGGAGGCTGTTTAATGCTTAAGGAAGGGAATTGAGTAGGGAAGAGAGAAACCCCAGGTCATGCTCCATGCCCCGGCCGGGTCTTCCGTGGCTCCTCCTCTTACCTGGTGCCTTTCCTAACAAAGTAAGAGAAGGTAAAGTTCCAGTGATCGTCCAGCCACGCTTCGACCGAGTCCTGGTCCCATTGCTGTTGCGGCCGCGCGGAGTCGGGGCCGGCCCTCTCCATGATCAGCCCGGCTCTCTGCGGTCAGCTGGTGCTGGTTTCCCACTCCAGCTGGGGTCCTTTCCCTCGGAGGAGCAGAACTCGCCTCGAGACCCTCCCCCTTCGCCCAGCTTCAGTCGGGCCGGCTTTCGGCGGAGCTGCTCAGGCGCCGGGCCAGCCTCCTGCCGCGCCCCGCCTCTCCCGGTCCTCACCGCTTCCAGGTGCGGCGGGCGGGGCGGTGCTGCAGCCCCGCGCCTTCCCCGGGGTCTGTCTGAGACTGGCTCTGGAAGTCTCTCTAGGCTCCAGATTCCGAGGCGGCCGGGGCGGCGACTGGCGAGCTCTCCGGAAGCCTAGTGGCCAGGACTAGAAAGGAGGCCAGGCGGCCGCTGGGGTGCGCTGCGTGCCAAGCCGGCTCCGGAGGAGCGCGCAAAGGTGACTGTGGATGTGTTCGCTGAGCGTCCCGCTCTAGGCAAGGGAAGGTCACGCTGTGGAGACCCAGCCCAAACCCAGAGAGCGGTAGCTGGGGAAATTTTCGCCCGAAAATGAGAGGTGCTAGTAGCCCGGGCTCTTTCACCCGGGCCTGGGAGAACAATGACTGTCTTGCCTCGCTTTCCGCCAGATCAGCGCGTGGGTCTGGGAGGAGCTGCGACCCACGGCCCACGGAGCCCGGACAGCGCAACCGCTCAGGGCGCCCCAGCCAAGGACCACGTCTGGGGTGACGAGATCTGGGACGTGAGTCACCAAAATAGATTCGACAGTCCTGGTGGGTAACTTCTAACAGAGCCATTCCTGTGATTAACGTTAATAATAACCATAGTAAGTATAAATTAACTGCCTTCACAGGAAAGGCTTAATTTGCCTTTCTTTGCATTAAGCCCCCTTTCCTAACTGGAAAAAGATGAAGGTAAATTGAAATACAATAATCACTATGGTTTGTGTATGAAATCGCAAATCCCCATACAAGTAGGTTAACTTGCTCGTAGGGGCAGTCCCCAGGTACCGTGCAGAGCAGCCAGTTAGCCCAGTTTTTAATTCGTCATTTATATTGAACTGGAGTTAAAATACACATGCCTCGAAAAATGTATCCGTTTAAAAGGGCTCGGCATTCCTACCCTGTTTTGTCGTATTCTTATCATGCTTTGATAGGGCTTCCCTTGTGGCTCAGCTGGTAAAGAAACTGCCTGTAACTGCGGGAGACCTGGGTTCGATCCCTGGGTTGGGACGATCCCCTAGAGAAGGGAGAGGCTACTCACTCCAGTATTCTGGCCTGGAGAATTCCCTGGACTGTATAGTCTGCTGCTGCCGCTGCTAAGTCACTTCAGTCGTGTCGGACTCTGCGTGACCCCGTAGACGACAGCCCACCAGGCTCCCCTGTCCCTGGGATTCTCCAGGCAAGAACAATGGAGTGGGTTGCCATTTCCTTCTCCAATGCATGAAAGTGAAAAGTGAAAGTGAAGTCGCTCAGTCGTGTCCGACTTGTAGTGACCCCATGGACTGCAGCCCACCAGCCTCCTCCATCCATGGGATTCTCCAGGCAAGAGTACTGGAGTGGGTTGCCATTGCCTTCTCTGTATAGTCTACCAGGCTGCGAAGAGTCAGACACGACTGAGCGACTTCACTTCACTTCTGTCATGCTTCACAAAAAAAGAATTGGGAGTCTTCCCTTGCTTTGTTCTCATCCCCATCTCCCTGCAGTTTTAATATGGTATTTTGCAATGACCTAATTTTTTTGGCAGAATTAAACTGGAGCTGTGTGTTTCACAATGTGTGAACGACACCATTAGCAGTGATATACCAAAAGTGATGTAGCTGACACACTTTCAACAAACTCCTTTCAAAATATTCTTGGCAAGAATGTAAGACATTACTCACTACATAGAAACACATAATTAAACAGATAATATGAGAACTTTAATAAATGTCTTCCAGTCCCCCAGTTTATACTTCCTTCATTAAATAATTGTCCTTTTGTAATTTCAGTTTCTTTGAAAGTTCACTGTTGTATGCAAGTAGCCACAAACCAGTAAAAAGCAAGCAAAGGAGTATGAAATAATACATGGTAAGTTATATCAGACTTTTAAATGAGAATTATTTTCTAATTTCTTACTATGATAGTGATTATAGTGCTCATGACCTAAAGACCATCTCCTCAGTGGTCAGGTTTTCTCTGTGGAAGGTCATGCATTTCTCCCCTCAGGAGGTCAATTATAATTTAAAATTCTACTTCCAACTAAGGATGGAGTGAATTTTTGGCTTAAAAATGCTTGCTTTGGTTGGCTACCATGATTAAATAAACAGGCATTATCCAAATGTCCGTTTTCTCTCCCAACCTGAAAGGGTTAAATTATCAGAAACCAGGAAGGCGTCTAAAAAATTATGCAAGAAAAACAATCCCTGGACTCTCCCATCAGTGAGTCTCAAGTCTGTGTGGTATAGATGTTGGGTGGGGGTTACTGTGAAGGCCGTTACCTGAGTGAGTATATCACAAGGGATGGGGATGAGGCATTTCACACTGTTCTAGTCTCTAGAAAACTCAGATAAAACAATACCTCTTGTAACTTTAAAGTACTTAAAGTTAAGAATATTTTGAACTGGCCTCACCCTGGCATCTGTTCTCCAGCTCCTTTTATTCTTTATCCCAATTTCCCCATTTTTTTTAACATACATTCTTTCTAACTTATTGGTATGGATTGCTTTAAGCATATCAAATCTTGTTTTAGAATAAGTTGAAGGATGAGTAAATAATAAACATTACCAGGAAATAACCTGGAAAATGATGTAAATGCTACTTAAAAAAACTTGCACTGACTTAACACAAAGCCCTCCAACCTGTTATATTCTCATTGTACTAGGAAAAAACCCGAAGTCTCTAACATGGCTTACAAGGTTTTGCGTGACTTTTACTCATTTCTGTTGCTAAAGGTTTTGTTCATACAACTAGAAAAAACAAACAAAACAATGGATGATCAAATTCCTTTTCCAAAAGAGAACACAGATTATAAAAGTCATGACATCTTTCCTGCCTTTTTTTTTTTTTCAAACACTACATAGTATCTTCTTTTTTCTTACAGGAAACCTATATATTCTAAGCTTGAGAAAACTGAGTAAATATATTAGCACATATAATAGGATCTAGGTCCCTCATTGTTGAAGGGGAAGCCTAGAAGGTACATTGTGATGTTGAAATGCAATTGGAGGTTACAAATTAAATGTGTGTGTGTGTGTGTGTGCATGCATGCATAATGCGGGGAAATCCCACATGACAAGGAAATGCAGGCAGCTTTTAAGAGCTGTGGGCAGCCTCTAGCTGATAGCCTACAAGGAGCTCCAGCCACCAAGAAAATTAATTCTTCGGTGTTGTAACTGCAAGACGAAGACTAAAGTGAGCTCAAAAGCAGGTATTTCCCCAGTCACGCCTCAAATGGGACCACAACCACAATTCCAGCCAATAAACTGATTGCACCCTTATGAGATGCTAAGCAGTAGACATCTTCATAATCAACATCTTAATAACACTGAGTCCTATATCTATTAATGTATGTATTTATCCATTTACTTCAATCTTTCAAAATTTCTCCCAGCAGTGTCTTGAAGTTTTTAGTGTACATGCCTTACATGTATTTTGTTAAACTTATTTCAGTATCTATCCCACTGTCACTGAGAAATACTAGAAGCAATGATATTCATGTGGCAGGGTACACTTAGTCCCAGATTTTGGTTTAAACATATCTTTCTTCACTTCAAAAGAAACCAAGAGTCTCTGTAGAAGATTCCAGGTCTGTGACAGGGAAAGTGCAAAATATACCTGGAAAATCTTGTTTTGACAGAATATAAGAAAGACTTAAAAATAATGCCAGCATATCAGAACAGAGGACTTCCAAAGTACAATACAAATCTGAAACAATTAGAACATCAAAATACATATTGATATATTGACATATATTCATAGTAACAAATTTTAAACCATTGACTAAAATAAACTGTGATTCCATACTGATATAAATAAATAACTAGGTAAGCAAATAAACAGAAGAGAAAGGAATGTTCCAGAATGTCAATGAAATGAATAGAAAAGGAATCATGTAATTACAAAATCATTGAAAAGAAGTTGTTAGTCACTCAGTCATCTCCGACTCTGCGACTCCATAGACTGTAGCCCACCAGGCTCCTCTGTCTATGAGATTCTCCAGGCAAGAATACTGGAGTGGGTAGCCATTCCCTTCTCCAGGGGATCTTCTTGACCTAGGGGTTGAACCTGGGTTTTCTGTATAGCAGACGGATTCTTTTACTGTCTGAGCCACTAGGGAAGCCCAGAAAAATCACTAATGGTCATTAGAATTAACTGATGAGAGTGTGATGATGGGTGGGATATTTACATAGCTTCAAGTGTCACCTGGCAGGTTTCTTATTAGTTACCATGGGCAAATAGTATCTTTACAACAAAGAGACTCTAACTAAGTGATTCAGTATCACTTACATTGGGACAAACCAACAGTATGCACATTTTAGAACATACTGAGAAGGATACAACATTACATTTATGTCATTACTGTCAAAATTGTGAATCTAATCATGAGGATGAGATTGACTGATTTCCATACAAACATACCTAGATTGAGGGACATTCTGCAAAATAACTGGCCTGCATGCTTCAAAAATGTCAAGGTCAAGAAAGGTAAAGACTGAGGAGCTGTTTGTTAGTTATTCATTGCTATGGAGCGATACTACCACAATATTAGTGACTGAAAGCAACACACGCTCATTATCTCTGTTTCTGTGAATTAGGAGTCTAGGTTGGTTGAGCTGGGCATTCTGCTCAGGGGTGTCTCACAAGGCAGTCAGGGTGCTGGCCAGAGCTACAGTCTCATCTGAGGCTCAACTGGAGAAGGAGCCTCTTCTAAGATCACTCAGACTGTTGGGAGAATTAACTTTCTTGTGATTGCAGAACTGAGAAATTCTTTCTCTTGCTGGATGCTACCTGGAACTTGTACAGGTCACTGGCTGGAGGCCCCTCTCTGGTTCTCAAAGCCACTTTCAGTGCCTTGCCACGGGGAGCTTTCCAACGTGGTCAGTTGTTTCCTCAGAACCAGCAAGGGAGACAGCCTCCAGCAAGAAGGGCAGTGCACGTTTGTAATAATGTCATCAAAACTGTCACAGACACATAATCACATGCATACCTTTGCCATATTGTTTGTTCGAAGTGTGGGCAAAATAACATGTTGCCTGCCATTTCAGTAAACAGCGAATGTTGCCTGCCATCAAGCCTGCAGCTGTCCCAACCGTGTGCTCAGAGGGGAATATGCTGCTGCTGCTAAGTCGCTTCAGTCATATCCGACTCTGTGTGACCCCATAGATGGCAGCCCAGCAGGCTCCCCTGTCCCTGGGATTCTCCAGGCAAGAACACTGGAGTGGGTTGCCATTTCCTTCTCCAATGCATGAAAGTGAAAAGTGAAAGTGAAGTTGCTCAGTCATGCCTGACTCTTAGCAACTCCATGGACTACAGCCTACCAGGCTCCTCTGTCCATGGGATTTTCCAGGCAAGAGTACTGGAGTGGGGTGTCATTGGGTGTAAATAGTAGGATGAAGGGATCATGGAGGCCACCTCAAAAATCCACCTAGAATAATATTGTAGAATAAGGTACAGTGATTGGGACATAACATGTGTTCAGTAGCTATTTGTTGGGTCAATTTAAAAAGAACTGTGGGCTTTTTAAAAGAGTATTTTGGCAGTTGTTTCTGTTCAGTCATTAAGTCTTTGTGACTCTGTGGACTGCAGCATACCAGGCTCCTCTGTCCTCCACCATCTCCCAGACTTTGCTCAAATTCCTGTCCATTGAGTCAGTGGTGCTAGCTAATCATCTCATCCTCTGCTCTCCCGTTCTCCTCCTGCCTTCCACCTTTCCCAGCATCAGGGTCTTTTCCAAGGAGTCAGCTGTTTGCAAACAGCTCCAAAAGTATTGGAGCTTCAGCTTCAGGATCAGTCCTACCATTGAAAATTCAGGATTGATTTCCTTGGTTTGATTGGTTTGATTTCCTTGCAGTCCATAGGACTCTCAAGAGTCTTCTCTAGCACCACAATTCAAAAGCATCAATTCTTTGGCACTCAGCCTTCTTTATGGTTCAACTCTCACATCTGTGCATGACTACTGGAAAAACCAGTTTTGACTATACGGACCTTTGTCAGTCTCTGCTTTGTAGAATGTTGTCTAGGTTTGTCATAGCTTTCCTTCCATGGAGCAAGTGTCTTTTAATTTCATGGCTGCAGTCACTGTCCACATTGATTTTGGAGCCCAAGAAAATAGAACCTGACATTACTTCCACTTTTCCCCCTTTTATGAAGTGATGGGACTGGATGCCATGGTCAAAAAACTAAGGTAAGGTTTTTTGAATGTTGAGTTTTAAGGCAGCTTTTTCACTCTCCTCTTTCACCATCGTCAAGAGGCTCTTTAGTTCCTCTTTACTTTCTGCCATAAGGGTGGTATCATCTGCATATCTGAGGTTGTTGATACTTCTCCCAGCAATCTTGATTCCAGCTGTGATTTATCAAGCCTGGCAGTTGTATGAAGCAGGGTGACAATATACAGTTGTGTTGTACTCTTTTCCTAATTTTGAACCAGTTCATGTCTGGTTCCAACTGTTGGTTCTTGACCTGCATACAAGTTTCTCAGGAGGCAGGTAAGGTGGTCTGGTATTCCCATCTCTTTAGGAATTTTCCACAGTTTTCTGTGATCCACACAGTCAAAGGCTTTGGTGTAGTCAATGAAGCAGAAGTAGGTGTTTTCCTGGAATTCCTTTGCTTTCTCCATGATCCGATGAATGTTGACAATTTTCTCTCTGGTTCCTCTGCCTTTTCTAAATCCAGCTTGTACATCTTGAAGTTCTCGATTCATGTACTGCTGAAGCCTAGCTTGAAGGATTTTGAGTATAGCCTTGCTAGCATGTGAGATGAGTGTAATTATACAGGAGTTTGAACATTCTTTGGCATTGCCCTTCTTTTGGAATGGAAAAGCATTCCATTGGGATTGGAATGAAAACTGATTTTTTCCAGTCCTGTGGCCACTGCTGAGTCTTCCAAATTTGTTGAGATATTGAATGAAGCACTTTAACAGCATCATCTTTTAGAATTTTAAATAGCTTTAAATTTTCACTCAACTTTGATACTGCCTCTGGCGGTACTTTTGCTTATTGGATATATGTAAATATGTCAGCAACTGATCTTTGGGGAAGGTTTATTTCTTTTAGTGGTCTGTGGAAGTCTTATCACACTTCACAAGATCATCCTTTATTTTTAGCAGCACTAGGCTCATGTGATATAGCAGTTTTCTGCAGAGAGTGTTGGAGTACATGTTTCAGGGTGTCACACAGTAGGGATCAGCTTATTATTTTTAACTACATAAATTTAAATCAAGCCATAATTATATATTTCAAAGACAGAGCCAACCTATGAATAATAAGACTGTGTTATGGTGCAGTGCAATGATTTCAATCAGTACACAGCATGTTCCCTCCAAATCAAATATAGGGTTTTTTTACCCAAGTCTCTTGAAGAAGCCAAGAATTCTATTTGATGTATAAAGGCTGATCCATGTGAGGAGACATTACACAGTGATGGCGAGCAGCTGTTCTTCACATCAAGGAAGGTCACAACGAGAGGAAATGGACTTACATTCAAACAGGAGAGATTTTGGACAGATACTAGACACACTTTCCTGACAAAGGGATGCAGCACAGATGGATTCAGGATGAAAAACAACTGTGGAATTTCCCCCCAGCAACTTTTACAAATGAGGTGGACAACCATCTGTTGCTAATGCTTTGAAGTCCTGTCTTAGGGCAGATCAACCTCAGGAACTCCTGAGGTTTCTCACTGCCCTTTCACCTGCGTCTGGAGAAGATATTAAACAGAAGAATGATGTTGTTTTAATTGATCAGTATAATATGCACCATGCACATAAACATGAAATAACCTAAAACACCTATATCCAGAACAAACCTATGCTCTTTTCATCCACTTTCCTATTAGAGAAAAGATTTCATTCTCTAGAGAAAATATCTTGTGCTAGTCAGAATGGCTAAAAATAAAATAATTAGTTTAGAAAGAAATAGCAAGGAGTGAAACACTTTTAAAAGTCAACTGCACCTGAGTGTGACATACTTAACTAAAAACCAGTTTAAAAGTAGGTCATTTAAAAATAGACTCTTTAAGGTTAAAGGAACAAAAACGTGTATGTTTAAACGTAAATCAAGAGATATCATCTTGTTGATCTTGATTCCAGCCTAGAGAATCATTTGTCTTTCCTCTGTAAGTTACAGACTAAAATTTTTTTAAGTGATGCTCAGTCTCATTTAAAATATCTCAGATGACTGCATAGACATCATTATGAAGCCTGCCTCTTCCCAAATATGTAAGGAAAGTGTGATTTAATTATAATGCCACAGGGGAAAAAAAAAAGAACCTCATGATCAGAGATAATTTTCATCTTTTAGAAGTAGCTTTTGGATAACTTTTTTGACTGAACTCTTTGGAAACAAAAATCAACATTTTATAATTTAATAAAATCAACTAAAACTCAAAAAAGACCCTAAGTATTAGGAATACTTATGCAAAATTCTTCATTCAACTTTACTACATGCCTTGAAAATAATACATGTTTTAAATAAACAAAGGCTGTACGGAGATGAAGTTCATTCTTTTCACAGTGACTCAATTTTCCCATTCACTTCTTATAGGGAAATGAACAATATATTGAAAGTAGGTAATGTGCAACATTCTAATCTGGAAGTTCCAGGATAAAACTTCTGGCTATGCTTACATAAAATGTTGTCTTTAAATAATAGCACTTCCAAGAAGAGCAATCAATAAATCAATGGAAAGAAGGAACTGTTCCATGGAACAGTTCATTTGTTTTCATTCTTCTCTGTCAGTGAAATCACTGATGTGGTGCATAGATTGGAAGTATTGTGCAATACTGGTCTGAGAACTTGAAAAACATTTCTATAATGTCTTAAAACTCTAGAATTGATCAATGTAAGTTATTTTCTCTTTGCCATAGTTACCTTGGAAAGCTGTATGTTTTTATAAACTGTGTTGCCATTGCTTGAAACATTTTGGGAAATTCCTCTTTGAATTGCTTTCAAAGTCTGCATTTGACTTTTTGCATCTCTTCAATAGTGACAATATTTTGGTTTGTAGATTTCATGCTGGAAGTGAATTTTTTTTGTTTTTTGTTTTTGTTTTTTTTTTGGTATTTTAAAGAGCCTAAATTTACTTCATTGGAAGAACTGATGCTGAAGCTGAAACTCCAATACTTTGGCCACCTCATGTGAAGAGTTGACTCATTGGAAAAGACCCTGATGCTGGGAGGGATTGGGGGCAGGAGGAGAAGGGGACGACAGAGGATGAGATGGCTGGATGGCATCACTGACTCGATGGACGTGAGTTTGAGTAAACTCTGGGAGTTGGTGATGGACAGGGAGGCCTGGCATGCTGCGATTCATGGAGTCGCAAAGAGTCGGACACGACTGAGCGACTGAACTGAACTGAACTGAAAGTTACTTCACCTATGGTCTGGTGGGAAATAAGAGGGTTTTTTTTGTTTGTTTTTTTGTGTTTTTTTTTTTTGGTAAAATGGTTACAAGGTTATGAGACTGATTTTTATAGTCGAGATTAGAAGTTTGTGTTATCCTGTTTGTCAGCTATGTGACTGCCCAACACCTCAGTTTCTTTATTTGTAACAACAGTAACAATGGTTCACATAGACTTGTTCTATTAAGTGATATAATAAATATACCATAGTAGTCAGAGTGCCCAGCACACAGTTGAACAGTTCTCACCTGAAGAATAACTCCATGAAGGGATTTCTAGACCTCTCCTTTCTATTAAACTCTCAATCCATCAATCCAGATCCAGCACATCACTCAAAACTGACTCCAAATCCATTCTCTGAAGTCACCTTTGTTGTGTAAGTAATTCATTTTGTAATTTTCTCTTTTTCCAACCAATCATGGAGTCCTCAAGACTGATCTTTCATCATGACTCTTAAATCTTTTTCTCCAACCCACTTCCTGTCTTCAATCCCTGAAGCCATGCCTTCTCCATGTTGTAGGCAGAGTGATCTTTCCAAAGTGTTAGCCTGATGGAGTCACTTCCCTCTTAAAACATTTTAATGTCTCCCCATTATCCTCTGGTAGAAGACAATCTTCTCAGTAGGACATAGAAAGCTATTTGTGATCTGAAGTTGGTTTACTGCAGAAACTCAATGCCACATTTCTTTAAATGTAGCATATTCTCATGTTCCTAGGATTTTGCATGAGGCTGAAATTTGTTCTCTTTCGCTTCTGGCTAATTCCTATTATTTCCTCTGGATTTATTTTAGACATTAGGTGCTCCAGGAAGCTCAATACTCTCAGGCCCTCTAAGGGCCCCACTTCCCACATGAGGCTTATTTATGTATACCTCTTACGTAATCTCGTAACACTTGCTTAGCCATTGGACTGTATTGTTACCCTCTATTTGTTTGAAATTTATTTACAGGTACTGTGTCTTATTCATACCAGTCTTAGTTACACCCTCCAGGACCTTGTGTTCACATTTGTATCCCTAGGAACATAATGTGCTCAGTTGCTCAGTTGTGTCTGACCATTTGCGACCCCATGAACTGTAGCCAGGCTCCTCTGTCCATGGGATTTTCCTGGAAGAATACTGGAGTGGGTTGCCATTTCCTCCTTCAGGGAACATAATAGGCCTCAGTAATCATTTATTGAATGAACGAATGAATGAATAATGTTTCTGACGTCTTATTTACTGTTCTTGTGACTCATTAACAATTTTTATTGCTATTAAGATTTAAAAAAAAAAATTGTCAAATTTTGGCTCTCACACCCGCCCTCTCTGCCTTGGAAAAATCCAAATAGTTGCATTGAATCTACCTCAACCTCTCACTTAATGTGGATCTTTAAGGATCATCTTAAAGGATCATCTCAGAAGGATCTTCTGAGCAAGCAAATAAGACAATCAGAGCTGCCAAACAGAGCTGTGATTTTCTTGAGGCGTTTGTCTACTCTGGACATTATATTCTATATTTACTATTTGTTTTTTTTTTTTTCATTCCTGATGTCTGTAAGCTCCATAAGGTTGAATTTGCTTCATTCACCACTGGGTCCCCAGGTCCCACCATACTATCTGGCACATATTGGGTCTTTAATTTTAAGTAAAGTACTGAATACCAGATTATAAGATCCTTGAGAACAGTAAATTGGGTATGTTCCACATCATGACCTAAAATGTTATATAGTATGTGATTGATAGATATATGTACATGTATTTTTTTGTTGTAGTTGCCGATAAAAAGTAACAGGATGCCTCTTGAGGCAGACAGAACCTGTAGGTATCCTTTGAGGGGGAAAACAATTAAGTGAGCACTTCCATCCTGCGAGAAAGAGGGCAGACTGTTTCTTTGAATCAGATCTGCTAAAAATCACATGAAGTTTTGCCTCTAGTTATGTACAGGTGGCATTGGAAGGTTTCCGCTGAAGGGGGATGCCATCCCTGGGGCCCCTTGAGCAAAGGCAGATTCCTAGGATGGAATTAGATTAATTTGCATAAGGAACTTGGAACTTCTGGAAGAGATGAACTAAAATGTGTATCTTAATTACCTGAGATCTAGCACTGGGAGGCAGCTGGGGGTGGCGGGGGTTGGTGGAGAGTGCGCCAAGCTGAGTCAGGATGTCCCTGATCCAGGTGCAGAGGCAGAGAGCATGGGCTCCTCCTGAGAAAATTCACCTGCGAAAGGGCACAGGTGGTTTCGCCTCCCAGTCACCGAAGCGCACCGCACCATTCGCTTACCGGACGCCTTCCGAGTCTGAGTGAGTCCCGAGCACTGTGGTCACAGAGCTGCTTTACGAGGTCGTTCACTGTCTGTGTACGGCGCAGTGAGTCCGCGGTCAGGACACATACATCCCCTTTCTTTGGGTTTCCTTCCCATCTGGGCCACTGCGGAGCGCTGAGTGGAGTCCCCTGTGCTATAGGGTAGGTCCTCACTCATTGTTTATCTGTTTCACACGTAGCAGTGTGTATACTGCGGTCCCAATTCCTCCTACCCTCCCACCCCCCAACCCTGTGTCCACACATTTGTTCTCTACATCTGGGGCTCTATTTCTGCTTTGCAAATAAGTTCTGTATCATCTTTCTAGATTCTACATATAATCGATATTATATTTGTTTTTCTTTTTCTGTCATTTCTTTTTTTTTTTTTAATTTTTTTATTAGTTGGAGGCTAATTACTTCACAACATTTCAGTGGGTTTTGTCATACATTGATATGAATCAGCCATAGATTTACACTTATTCCCCATCCCGATCCCCCCTCCCACCTCCCTCTCCACCCGATTCCTCTGGGTCTTCCCAGTGTACCAGGCCCCGAGCACTTGTCTCATGCATCCCACCTGGGCTGGTGATCTGTTTCACCATAGATAGTATACATGCTGTTCTTTTGAAATATCCCACCCTCACCTTCTCCCACAGAGTTCAGAAGTCTGTTCTGTATTTCTGTGTCTCTTTTTCTGTTTTGCATATAGGGTTATCATTACCATCTTTCTAAATTCCATATATATGTGTTAGTATGCTGTAATGTTCTTTATCTTTCTGGCTTACTTCACTCTGTATAAGGGGCTCCAGTTTCATCCATCTCATTAGGACTGGTTCAAATGAATTCTTTTTGACGGCTGAGTAATATTCCATGGTGTATATGTACCACAGCTTCCTTATCCATTCATCTGCTGATGGGCATCTAGGTTGCTTCCATGTCCTGGCTATTATAAACAGTGCTGCGATGAACATTGGGGTGCATGTGTCTCTTTCAGATCTGGTTTCCTCAGTGTGTATGCCCAGAAGTGGTATTGCTGGGAAACAAAAGACCTATACATAGAAAACTATAAAACACTGATGAAAGAAATCAAAGAGGACGCAAACAGATGGAGAAACATACCGTGTTCATGGATTGGAAGAATCAATATTGTCAAAATGGCTATTCTACCCAAAGCAATCTATAGATTCAATGCAATCCCTATCAAGCTACCAACGGTATTTTTCACAGAACTAGACCAAAGAATTTCACAATTTGTATGGAAATACAAAAAACCTCGAATAGCCAAAGTAATCTTGAGAAAGAAGAATGGAACTGGAGGAATCAACCTGCCTGACTTCAGACTCTACTACAAAGCCACTGTCATTTCTTTTTATTGTTGAGTTTTTGCTAGCTGCCCTGAGGTAGGAAAGGCTTAATAGACTATCCCTACCACCCATGCTTCAGAATCACCTAATACCAGGACAGGAAAGGTCAGATATCCTGTCAAGATATGAATGTGCCTTATATCACCTGTCACTAGAAGTATGTGGATAATTCTAGAGAAAAAAGACTCTGATTTGGAGAATCTGGAAAACTGTGAAGAAACAGTTTAAAATGAAACTGCAAGATGTCTTAAAATTACTGGACAGCAAAAAATTCTGGAAGATACAGAAGGGAAATGCTACTTTACTAGCCTTTGCTGAAAACGATATTAACTATTTGATTCTGAAGATAAAAAAGAAAAGGATGTAGAGTATGATTTCCAGGGCCTTCACCTGATACTCTACCATTCTCTGCCCTCCATCATTTTTTTTAAACAGAGCTTCATGGTGGAAGGGGACCTGGTATCTGACGTTGCTGGACTCTTGGGTGTACAAGTACACTGTATCCCAAGTCTCAATATGCAACCACAACAGACTAACATGTTGCTAGTGGCCCTGTGTAAGGATAGTTTGTAAAGATATCCCAGTGGTGGGATTCCAACTGGAAGTAAGTCTATTTTTTCCTGCAGGTGAGAAATAGACTACCAGAAATTGAGGATGTGTAGGTAATGAAATTCTAGCCCAAACCAAAGAACACTGTTCCATATGAACACAGATTAAGAATGAAATGTACAACAATAGGAAATACAAATGTAGGTAATGAAGGGCTTATAGGGTTCCTTCCTCTTGGTCATTCCTATGTTCTCACGGACACACTCCTATATAACCATAGCACAGTGCTTGAAAGTCCTAAAACAAGTATTTGAAGATTAGAAGAGTCACTGGATATGCTGGGTATCTTCTGTTTGTTCCTCTGGCTCCTCTGTTCTCCAGAGGGCTGGCTTATAAGGACTGTATAAACAAGTTCCTTTGGAGGCAAGAATATACAGTGGAGAAAAGACAGCTCTTCAATAAGTGATGCTGGGAAAACTGGACAGCTACATGTCAAAGAATGAAATCAGAACGTTCTCTAACACCATGTACAAAGTTAAATTCAAAGTGGATCAAAGACCTAAATATAAGACCGGATACTATAAAACTCCGGAAAACTCAGGCAGGACACTGACATAAATTTCAGCAATATCTCTTTGGAACCATCTCCTAGAGGAATGGAAATAAAAACAAAAATAAACAAATGGGACCGACTTAAACTTAAAAGATTTTGCACAATAAAGGAAACCATGAACAAAATGAAAAGATAACCTAAAGTATGGGAGAAAATATTTGCAAACAATATAATCAATAAAAGATTAATATCAAACATATATACATGGCTCAATAAAAAAAATGGGCAGAAGATCTATATAGACATTTCTCCAAATAAGACATACAGATGGGCAACAGGCACATGAAAATATGCTCAACATTGCTAATTATTAGAGAAATGCAAATCAGAACTACAATGAGGTATATCACCTCACATGGTCAGAATGACCATCATCAAAAAGTCTACAAGTAATAACTACTGGAGAGACTGTGGAAAAAAAGGAACCCTCCTACACTGTTGGTAGGAATGGAAATTGGGGCAGCCACTATGGAGAACAGTATGGAGTTTCCTGAAAAAACTAAAAATAAAGTTACCACATGATCCTGCAACCCCACTCCTGGACATAAATCCAGAGAAAACTATACTTCAAAAATATGCATACACCCCAATGTTCACTGCAGCAACTCCTTACAATAGCCAAGACATGGAAGCGACCCAAATATCCATTGACAGATGAATGAATAAAGAAGATGTGGTATATTTATACAAGGAAATACTACTCAGTCATAAAAAGAATGAAATAATGTCATTGGCAGCAACATGGATGGACCTAAAGATTATCATACTAAGTGAAGTCAGTCAGACAGAGAAAGATAAATATCATATGATGTCATATGTAGCAAGGAGAGATAAGAAAGCCTTCCTCAGTGATCAATGCAAAGAAATAGAGGAAAACAATAGGATGGGAAAGACCAGAGATCTCTTAAAGAAAATTATAGATACCAAGGGAACATTTCATGCAAAGATGGGCACAATAAAGGACAGAAATGGTAGGAACCTAACAGAAGCAGAAGATATTAAGAAGAGGTGGCAAGAATACACAGAAGAACTGTGTATTCTTCATGACCCAGATAATCACGATGGTGTGATCACTCACCTAGAGCCAGACATCCTGGAATGTGAAGTCAAGTGGGCCTTAGAAAGCATCACTATGAACAAAGCTAGTGGAGGTGATGGAATTCCAGTTGAGCTATTTCAAATCCTGAAAGATGACACTGTGAAAGTGCTGTACTCAATATGCAGCAAATATGGAAAACTCAGCAGTGGCCACAGGACTGGAAAAGTTCAGTTTTCATTCCAATCCTAAAGAAAGGCAATGCCAAAGAATGCTCAAACTACCGCACAATTGCACTCATCTCACACGCTAGTAAAGTGATTATTAAAATTCTCCAAGCCAGGCTTCAGCAATTCATGAACCGTGAACTTCCAGATGTTCAAGCTGGTTTTAGAAAAGGCAGAGGAACCAGAGATCAAATTGCCAACATCTGCTGGATCATTGAAAAAGCAAGAGAGTTCCAGAAAAACATCTATTTCTGCTTTATTGACAATGCCAAAGCCTTTGACTGTGTGGATCACAATTAACTGTGGAAAATTCTGAAAGAGATGGGCATACCAGACCACCTGACCTGCCTCTTGAGAAACCTATATGCAGGTCAGGAAGCAACAGTTAGAACTGGGCATGGAACAACACACTGGTTCCAAATAGCAAAAGGAGTACTTCAAGGCTGTATATTGTCACCCTGCTTATTTAACTTATATGCAGAGTACATCATGAGAAGTGCTGGGCTAGAGGAAGCACAAGCTGGAATCAAGATTGCTGGGAGAAATATCAGTAACCTCAGATATGCAGATGACACCAACCTTATGGCAGAAAGTGAAGAAGAACTGAAAAGCCTCTTGATGAAAGTGAAAGAGGAGAGTGAAAAAGTTGGCTTAAAGCTCAACATTCAGAAAACTAAGATCATGGCATCCGGTCCCATCACCTCATGGGAAATAGATGGGGAAACAGTGGAAACAGTGACTGACTTTATTTTTCTGGGCTCTAAAATCACTGCGGATGGTGACTGCAGCCGTGAAATTAAAAGACGCTTACTCCTTGGAAGGAAAGTTATGACCAACCTAGACAGCATATTAAAAAGCAGAGACATTACTTTGCCAACGAAGGTCCATCTAGTCAAGGCTATGGTTTTTCCAGTGGTCATGTATGGATGTGAGAATTGGACTATAAAGAAAGCTGAGCGCCAAAAAATTGACGCTTTTGAACTGTGGTGTTGGAGAAGACTCTTGAGAGTCCCTTGGACTGCAAGGAGATCCAAACAGTCCATCCTAAAGGAGATCAGTCCTGGGTGTTCATTGGAGGGACTGATGTTGAAGCTGAAACTCCAATACTTTGACCACCTGATGCGAAGAGTTGACTCATTGGAAAAGACCCTGATGCTAGGAGGGATTGGGGGCAGGAGGAGAAGGGGACGACAGAGGATGAGATGGTTGGATGGCATCATTGACTCGATAGACATGGGTTTGGGTGGACTCCGGGAGTTGGTGATGGACAGGGAGGCCTGGCATGCTGTGGTTCCTGGGGTCACAAAGAGTTGGACATGACTGAGTGACTGAACTGAACTGAACTGAACTGAACATGTATATCTGGAGTGTAAAAAAATGATACAAATGAACTTATTTACAAAAGAGAGACTGACAGACATAGAAAACAGACTCATAGTTTCCAAAGGGGAAATGGGGAGGCAGAGATAAGTTAGGAGTTTGGGATTAGTACCGATATACTACTATATATAAAATAAATAACCAAAAAGGTCCTACTGTATGGCACAGGGAACTATATGCAATATTTTGTAATCACCTATACAGGAAAAGAATCTGAAAAAGAATATATATATATGTATATATATAATTGGAGAAGGCAGTGGCGACCCACTCCCGTACTCTTGCCTGGACAATCCAATGGACGGAGGAGCCTGGTGGGCTGCCGTCCATGGGGTGGCTAAGAGTCAGACATGACTGAAGTGACTCAGCAGCAGCAGCAGCATATATATAATCTGAATCACTTTTATTGTACACCTGAAATGAATACATTGTAAATCAACTACTGTTCAATTTAAAAATATGAATATAAAAACATATTAACCAACATAATATAATATGTGATTATAAAAGTATAATAATATAAATTTGTAAATTTCCTCATTTTATTAAATTTTAGTAGGATTAAAAAGAACAAGTTCCTTTGCCCTCTGGCTATTGGTTGTCTTGGTTAATTGGGAGTATAAGCAAGAGATGGCAGGCCAGGAGGAAAATGAGCTCAGCATATTTAATAACCTGATATGGTAAACTAAACATGATGTCATTTTTTTTTTTATTTTTGCCGTCGAAGGGTGACGTCTAATTCCTTTCTCCCCTGTAATCAGGATTGGCCTAAGTAACTTTCTTGAACAACTGAATGCAGTAGAAGTGACATTTTGAGGCTTCTGAGACTAGATCATCACAAGCAGACTTACAGACCCCACTGCTTCACTTTCTTGGAGCACTCACTCTTAGGGTTCTGAGCTGTCTTGTAAGTAAGAGGTCAACCACCCTGAGACTTCCCTGCTGGAAAGATGCATATGAAGAGAGCGTGGAGAGAGCAATGCTGGCCGTCCCCAAGCTGTTCCAGCCTTCTGAGGCAGATATGTGAGTGAAGACAACGCCTTGGAGGACACTGCAGTCCCAGCAAATAGCTCGTGAAGAACCGAAGAAGCCAGCCAACAGCCTTACCGAGGCCCCAGATATATATGACCCCTGTGGGGCTGTCTCAGACATCTCCAGCTGTTCAAACCACCCCAGTCGAGGATCCAGGCCCTGCCAGAACTAGTGACCCACAAAATTGTGAGCACAGTATGTGATTATTGTTTCAGAGCAATAAACAACCAAACACCTGGTAACCTCCTAGCTGGGTGAGCCCTGGTAGACTGTGTCCCTCTGCCCAAGTCTCTCCAAGACAGCCTCTCCATAGAACTACTTTTGCTTTACAGCCTATGGGAAGGAGTGACTCCCTGCCATCAAGCACTGTACTATCTTTTGTCATTGGCTTTTAAAAATCTTGTCCACCTTTCAAAATAAAGTCCCTTAATTAAATTCTCCTGCATCACCTAGTTTGAGAGTATTATCTGTTTCTTGTCAGGATCTTGGCTTATAAACCAGACTTGATATATATATACACGTTTCAAGATTTATTAAAGAACAGAGGAGAAAGCTACAGTCTATGTAAGGAGTTTCAAAATTATGCTTTAGAAAACCACACAAATTAGCAAAATGGCATATGTACATACTTATATCAGGTAATTAGCATGTTACCCTTAATGAAATACTTTAGAATACTTCAGAAGAGACTAGGTGGTTAAGACTATCCTTAAGGTTTTCTGGATTCATTGAGTCTTACTCATTCTTTTGCTTTCTGTGGAAATTGGTCCTTTTCTGGAACTGTGTTATTTTATTTAACAGTTTTATGTCACACTTTCTATATTCCAGGCACTCTGGAATAATATACAAATAATAGTCACTCAATCCTCCTAATAACCCTATTAGCCGTGTGCTGCTATTATCACCATTTTACAGATGAAGACACTGGGGCATGCAGAGATTATACTAATGGGCAAGGGGCTCACAGTGAGTGGCAGAGCTAGTGACTGAAGCCACACAGTTCAGCTAGAGGGTATGCACTCTTTACCACTGTGTTATGCTGTGAGGTCTTGTCAGGATTATTTTTTAAAGTGTGGGAGTGTTTAAAGAAAACAAAAATAAGGATTATATAGAACTTCCAAACTAGTAACAGTAGAGAGCCATTGCCTTTCCCTGGACTGAAGGAAAGGGAGAAGTTACCAGAAATCAAGGGAGCTGTTTGTACAGGGTGTCTGACAAAAGTTGGTAGCATTTAGGGAGAGATGCAGATAGCCAAAGATGACCCGGTGGAGGAGGAAGAGGGTGGATACACACTCTCATCTCGTTGTCCCATGCCCTCCGATCTTCTGCTTAGCTAACCTACCCGAAGCCAGGTAGCCGGAGCAGTCCACGGAGGTCAGCCTCCCAGGACTACAGAGCAGGGTGCTGGTGAGAATGGTGGAGGATGGGTCTGGACAAGCAAATAGAAGATAGCCAACACACCAAAGTCTTACTGAGGGTCAGGTTAGGGTGGTGTAAGGCGAGAAGGGTGTTTTGGAGAATTACCAGGTGTCCCATGTAGAGCTCTAGATGAGTGTGGCTGGGGCTTGAAATGCAACCATTTATAGACTTTATGTTGCACTATATGACATTACCATTTTTATAGGTAAAACACCTGGAAAAATTGGCAGTTTCATATAGTTCAACCTAATATTCTGTGTTTTTTCCCATAAAGTTGCTAATAGATAAACTACTCATACCAGATGACTAAATATGTTGCTTCTCACTTGTCAGAGTTAGGGTTGTTCAACAGAGTGTGTATTCTAATTGGACTACATGAAACGCTTTTTTCTTTTTTGGTTGTTCAGGGATGAGTCATTGCTCTTCTCTGTTACCAAGCCTTAGTCAGAACCACCCTAGTCTATGCTGACAGGCAGTCTAACTCCAGATTTCTGTCTTGGTCCCAATCTCTCTGAGGCTCCTAGGTTCTTCATGCAAATTTCTCGTATGGGTTTTTAAGCAGCAACAGTAAAGAGTGAGTGTCAAAAGGAATCTATCCTCATAGGTGCCCCCTCACTATATTCATGTAACTAGGAAAATCACTTTTATTAGTTTCCTGTGGCTGTGGTGACAAATTATCACAAATTTAGTGGCTTAACACAAATCTATTCTTTTACACTTCTGGAAGTCAGAGGGCTGAATTAAGTCTCACAGGGCTAAAATCAGTGGGACTAAAACTGATGTGTCTGCAGGATTGGTTCATTTTGGAAGAGAATCCATCTCTTGCCTCTTCCAACTTTTAGAAGCTGCTAGCTTTCCTTGGCTCATGTCTACATGGCTCCAGTCTCTACTCCATTGTTGGCAAGGACCAACCAGACTGGAGCTGTCTGGTCCCTGAAGGTTCTTGGTAAATTGATGGTGGGGTAGGGAGGGGAGGCTTGGGGGTGAAGAAACTAAACGATACCAATGATCATATTCTTTATTCTCTGCTCTTCACTAAAACAGATAATCTTATAACACTATAAAATGAAAGGATTTGTACTTATATGTTTCAGTTCCTTTGATGGTTGACTTCTTTAACTAGGAGACTCTGTCAAAGGGCATTTTCTAGAAGTCACTTAACCTTTATGGCCTGTGTGCATGTATGCTCAACTGCTCAGTCGTGCCTGACTCTTTGTGACCCCATGGACTGTAGCCCATCAGGCTCCTCTGTCCATGGAATTGTCCAGGCAAGAATACTGGAGTGGGTTGCCATTTCCTACTCCAGGGAATCTTCCCGACTCAGGGATGGAACCCGTGTCTCCGGCACTGAGACTCCGGGGCCTATTTTATGTCAGGCATTGTTTCATGATCTTACATAGTTCATCTCATTTAAATCTTCCCTCCTTCAGTGAGGCAGATTTTCCTTCTATTTTATATATGAAGAGATAAGGCTCAGGATTTTTTTCTAGCTGGTAATAAGAGATGGGTCTCTAGCCATATTATTGGTTTATAAGCATCAATTATGGTCACATTTAAATCAAGTGGCAAGTGAAGCAAGAGTATTGGTAGGATGCTTGAATGCAGCTAATCTAGGAACATAGCCAAGATTTAATATAATTGTAAGATGTAATGAGAGTTTGCATAGGTCCTATTTTGTTCTAATTAATCCCTCACTCCAAACAAACCCTATTATCAAATACCCCAGCATATCCTCCTTAAACTCTCTGACTACCAAATCCCTGAACTATATATATGTCAGTAATGTATGAATGATGTGTAAAAAGTACCTTGAGTAAGGATGAGTGCGTGTGTGCTAAGTCACTTCAGTCGTGTCCAACTCTTTCTGACCCCATGGACTGTAGCCCACCAGGCTCCTCTGTCCCTGGGATTCTCCAGGCAAGAGTACTGGAGTGGTTGCCATGCCTTCCTCCAGGGGATCCTCCTGACCCAGGGATCAAACCCATGTTTCCCGCGGCTCCAGACTTGCAGGTGGGTTCCTTACCACTGTGCCACCGGGGAAGCCCAGGTAAGGATAGTGCTTGTTAAAGTTTGGTTGACTAAAAAGCTAGAAAAAACATAATGTGAAATGCACAGTAACAGATACAGAAGGCAAATAAAATGTTTGATACCATTCCAAAGTTACAGCCTTATTCTTTACCACCGAGCCACCTGGGAAGCCCAGTTTAAAAAACAGCAGCCACAAAAATGACCAAATTGGTATATAACTCCTTTCTGAAAAAATGTTGAAAGCACACTATGACACTGAAAGACAGGACTGCAAAAACCTCCCGACTGAGAGATTACGAAGCTACAGAATAACAATTCTGTATATAGAGAAGAGTAACTGCTCCCTTGCTTTTGGATTTTGGAGGGCTGTATTTTATATATGATCAACAATCACCATTTGAAACAGACATTTCTGCCGCGTACAAGCATTGGTTTCTCTCTTCCTTCCAACAATACCTAGACTTTATTCAAGTTATCTTCTCTTCCCCATACCTCTCATAGGTCTCAGGCGAACTTGACCTCATCAATCCAGATTGCTCTGGCAGGTGGCTCTAGTGCACGTAAAGCTAACCGCACCTCTAGACCAAGTGATGGGTGCCAGAGATGACCTGTGACCCAGCTAACTAAAAAGAGGTTTGCCAGGGGCCTCTGAGACACCGTCACAGTGAGAGAGATTCCCAGAGTAACCCTCTCTCTAGACATGACCCTGAAAATGAAACTTCTGTTTAGAGTAGGAAAAAAAGCTCCAGCAGGTGACAGGAGTCCTATCTCTAACGCGTCTCGTCCTTCTAGCTAATTAAGCCAGGTTGAGTTTTAAGCTAGTTTGAGATGGGTTTTCTGTCATTTGCTGCTGAAAGTATCTATATCTCTGCACTATTAACATTTTTTTGGTGTTGAGTCAATAAAACAAGTAAAAAAGATAGTCTTTGCTCTTGGTATCAAAACGGCAAGACTCATGTAAACCCAGAAGTCTATACTTAAGTGGCCTGTCAAGCCAAATACTGCTACTGCTAAGTCACTTCAGTCATGTCTGACTCTGTGCGACCCCATCCCTGGGATTCTTCAGGCAAGAACACTGGAGTGGGTTGCCATTTCCTTCTCCATCAAGCCAAATAAGCACCTCTTAAAGAATACATTTATTTAAAACTTTCCAATTCAAGTATACCCATTCATCTGAAGTTATCAAGCCTCAGTTTCCTAACATTGTACATTGTGCGTTTCGTGAAATTACAAGTTTCCTGTGACAGCAAGAAGCCCAAGTAACAATTTACCTGGCAAAGGAGAGTGAAGAGTGAAGATGGGTATATAATTTGTGTATGAATTGCTGTAGAACCTTCGCATATTTTTAACACCACATGATATGATTAAAATGTTTTAAAGTTTTAATGTTTAAAATCCAACAAATTTTTAAAAAGTCATAAATTACTCTCTCAGCACAGTTAAAGAGAATTGCTAGAATCAGAGGCATTAAAATTTGTCTAAAGTTGTAATGGTACCTTAATGTAATGGTCAAAGAACATTTGACCCTTGAGTAGATCACAGCAATATATACAATATAATTTTTAGCAGGCATTCTGAATTGAAATGATCACTATCAATATGGGATTTCAAAGTGAGACTATCTCAAGCAGCTAAGCTAGAATAATGTGTCCCTTTTGTTTAACAATCTAGCAGAGAAGCCTAATTTGCACTTATGAAATATCAGTTCATTTACACTCAAATTTAAAAGTATGCTCATGACTTGAATAAATATGCTCTCAAGTATGAAATAGGATCCAAAATTACTTTTAAAATTTAAATGATTTTCTCTGTTAAGTGATTATTTATGGCCTATAATCAAATTATTAACTTTTTTTAAAAAAAGCATTTACTTTGCATGTAAAAAAAGATTAAATCTGCTTGCTTTTCTTCCCAACTAGCACTTATGGTACATTTATTTGGTGTAAAGGGGTAAAAATGAAACAAATCTTGGAAGTTACCTATCACCCCAATCAGTCTGTTCAGTGGCCTGGTTCCGACTGGAAATATAATCCTGGAATGCGCTGGGTAGCCCCCAGTGGGACCCAGTGGCTCTGTGGGCTTAACTTATGGCCATGGTTACCAGTTGGCTGGGTGCGGCGTTGCACATTAGGATTTGCTTTCGCCCATGGCAGAATTAAGCCTAGCCTGCACCAGCCTCCAGTAAACCTGCCTTATCTGCATGCAAGATGGACATGATCCGTGTTCCAATGGTATGACTATCTTGCTGCCTTGTTTGTACCCTCTGTAGGGACAACGGATATCATGGTTAAGGTAGAGGCCTTAACTAATTTCACTAAACAGGCCCTCTTAGACAGTACAAAAGCCATTCAAGCTTTGAACGAGGAACAAATTCAGATGAGGAAGGCAGTAATTCAAAATAGGATGGCATTAGACATACTCACAGCAGCCCAAGGAGGGACTTGCGCCGTAATTAAAGTCGAATGTTGCGTGTACATCCCTGACCTGTCTGGAAATGTATCTACCTCCTTGGAGGATATGCAAAATCAAGTGAAAGCCATGTCTAATGAAAATATTCCCTTTTGGACTTCAGTCCTCTCCTGGGTAAAGGGAGACTGGTGGAAAACCATTGTAACTATTGTTACAGTAATCTTAATCATACTGCTTTGTGGGCCCTGCTTCCTACACTGCCTTGTGAATTTTGTGACGCAGAGGTTGATAGCATTCTCTCATGTGGGTGGCAGGAGGGTTAAGGTACAATATATCTCAATGAATGATGCTCGTTACGGAAACTAAGAGCATCAAGACGGGGGAATGAAGAAGGAATTCATAGGGCCTGGACTCCATCTCAGGCCTGTCTGTGCTGATCGTGCTCGGCCACCTCTCCAGTGGACTCTGAACTCTCTGTTTAGTGCCTGTGGGAACGGCAATGGAAGGATAAGACCCCCTCCAGACAGGGGAACCTTGAAGATCATATCCAGGTTACTCATCACCTAAGAGAAAACAGACACTAATCACCACTGCCTCCAGACACTATCAGAATGTAAGCACAGGCTTATTGGTTATTAACTATTTGGAATGTAACTGCGGGCTTACTGATTATTGACTGTTTGAACACATAACACGTGAATGATGGGGTTATTGTAGTTGTATTTACCCTTCCTTTGTTTATGTAAGTCTCAAGGGAATTGGGGTAGTGGGTTTGGACACATACACATCGTACACATGGGGTATAAAAGATTTTCACAAACGCTGGTCGGGGTCCTCGGCTGAGAGGAGACTCTGCCTTGGGCCCACCGGTGTAATAAACTGCACTCCACTAAAAAAAAAAAAAAAATGATCCAGCTTTATGTAAGCTAGAGAATTGACCTTTGGAATCTCAGAATATATTTTACATTTACTTTGTATTTAGGTATTTTGTGAAAAGCAATAATTCTGTTTTTTTAATTAAGTAGCAGATATCTGTTCTGTTGGTCAGAACTTGTTCATATATAATCACAGTATTGTACCCAGTTGATCTTTTAGTAACTATTTTCCAACCTTTTCTTGGACTGATGGTTTACTATTTTAATCATTTATTACTTCATATTAAATAGGTACAATCTTTAAACCAAATTAACAAATACTTATTGAATGTAACCATATGTCAAATGTTATATTTAAAAATTATTTTTAAAAAAAATAAATAAAAATTATTTTCCCTTTTGGACATAAAAATCCATGTTAAGTCATATTATCACCTGATAAGGTGCAGAAGTATTCCAGCTGCTTTATTTACAATGAAGAAAAACTAGTCACTAACTGTAAAGAAACTCTAGTTGCAAAACAAGTTAGTGAAAACATGAATAGCATGCTCAAGCCGTTTTCCACTAATAAAAATATGACTCTATTCGGATAATTTTATCCCTTATATTATCTGTCCTACAAAAGCTGATTGACTTTAAACAGCTTATAATAATTTTTTTTTCTTTAGGACCCAAATAGGCAATGTTTTATAAGGGAAGTTATCTCACGTTTTGAAGAATAATTTGACTGACAATTCTATTACTAATAATAATCCTATTACTAATAATTCATAGGATCTAGAAAGGATAGGATCTAGAAAGTTCCTCAGTGTTTCTTCAAATTTTATTCATATGTGTATTCATTTTTGAACGCCTCCTATGTAAAATAAGTTATAATTATTTACAAGTGTTTTGTGAAAATACAGTAATAAATTCTAATTATTTAAAAATGTTTTGTGAAGATACACATTTACTGAAAAAACAGCTATCAGGGCATTTATTTTCTGTTTATTTTTGAAAGAAATGTACCCCTCTGAGTTTGATTTGGATATGTATTCCTAAAGGAAATATTGCTATCAATGGCTTCCTGTTTAATGTGAGGCTAGTTAAGTGACCCTAGAAATGTTCCAGTTGTGTTAAAATTTCCTTTACATGGATTCCAATATAATTGCTGTTATACTATTTGATATGTAAAAATCAGCTACCTTCTATATTCACACTTTTATACCACTTTATTCTTACTAAGAAACAAATTACTTAACAAACATAATAGTATTATTTTTAACTAATATACTATGTCCCATTTAGGCTAACATTTAACATGTCATAATTTTTAGACAGAAATTTAATTAACTATCTTGGCTTCCTGGTTCTTGGGAAGTTATGTACTACTATTTTTTTCTTATCTGCAAAATTAAATTATACCAAATGTATTGAGTTTCCTACATCTGGACCCACATCCTCTGCTTTTCATGCAGTAGCACGGCTCCTACCAACCCCTTGTTCCCCCAGCTTGCGTACTGGGTTCTCTTCCTCCTTAACTTCTCTGAGGCTGGACTGATCTCTGCCCTCTTCAGCACCATCCTTTCCTTCTGCACTAAATTACTGCCATCAACTAAAAGTGTGCAGAACATCTCTCATCTCATTAAAAAGAACCCCTCCCTTGACTCCTCATCCCCCGCTAGCTCTGCCTATTTCTCTACTCCATTTTATGCTAGAACTCCATACCTGTTTCTGTTTTCTTCACTTCCTATTCTCTGCCTGAATCTTTTACTTGAACCCACACGTTTGACTCCTCCACAGCACTCTTGATTTTTTCCTATTTCAGCTTCATGTAAGAGCATTTGTTAAGGTCACGAATGACCTCTACCTTGCCATGAATAGCGAGAGTGTCAGTCGTGTCCAACTCTTTGTAACCCCAAGGACCGTAGCTGGCCAAGCTCCTCTGTCCATGGAATTCTCCAGGCAAGAATACTGGAGAGGGTTGTATTCCCTTCTCCAGGGGAGCTTCCTGACCCAGGGATCAAAGCTGGGTCTCCCACATGGTGAGCAGCTTCTTCTCCATCTGAGCCACCTTGCCACATCCAATATGAAATCCTCAGTCCTCATCTAACCTTTCAGCAGCATGTGGAGCAGTGACTACCCCTTCTCCATTTTCTTCACTTTGTTTCCAAGAAACCACCCCCATCTCCATTTACCCCCATCTCACTGGCGGCCTGTCTCTCTTAGTTGCTGGATCTGCCTCCTTTGCCAGATTAGAACTGTCTTCAGCCCTCTTTTCTATTCACACTCATTTCATCAGCACTCTCATCTCTGCACTTGAACCTTCCAAAATTACATGCTCAGCTAACCTGGAGGACCGATTTTTATTTCTCATTGTGATTTATTAACAGTTAGAAAAGACGATTCTGTGGCATCCTTCTTTCTTGAGTCCATATTCAACCCCTCATTCTACCTGCTATCCTTGGGAGCAAACATGATGTTCACTTGTCCGATCATTTGACAAATACTTTTTAAGCAGTAAGTGCCAGGCTCCATGCTGTCTTATCCATAATCTAGGCTTCAAATGGCTTCTGGCCTTTGCCCTCTTTTCTTTTTTAATCAGTTCTTCTTGCTCAGTCTTATCCATTTCCATTAGTTCAGGAAAGTTCTAATGGCCCCTCAAATAAATATCTCCAGCCCATACATTCTCCTCCTCTCTGAAAACTCGAAATTCTACTAACTAGATTTCTAATCCTGGAACAAACACTTCAAATGAAACATTACAATCTAAATGTAAACAACACAAGGAAATGTCTTTCTGCCTAAGTCAAAGATGACTCATTCTCCATCCATCCTCTTCTCTCAGCTCACAGTGTCTTTCTAAGTCTCTCCGTACCTGGTCACCTCATCCCTGTTCCTGCTAATAGTGCTTCATCTTTTACTTGCCTTAACCACTTACTCTCTAAGGATCTCTCAGGCTCTAGTCACGTAGCCTTCAATCCTCTCATTGCTGCCAGCATCATCTGCTTGAAATGAAATACGAATCATTCACTTCCTTCAGTATCATCTTTCATGGCTCTCCATCTCCTATGGAATAGAGCTCATAGCTTCATTCCTCATAAAAACAAACCGTTTTGACCTCTTCAGCTCTTCTGCAAAATCTCTGTAATTTCTAGCCCAACAGAATGACCTGCAGACTCATGAAGCTTGTATCTGCATGTGTTTCCACACCCTGTGTGTCTGGGGAAGCTGCACTCCTGCATCAAGACTCAGATCAATGTATACTAATTTTAAAGCTCCTTAAGCAAGATCTCTCGTTTTTTCCCCCATGTATTTCATGTAGTGTAATTATTTGTTTGTATGTTTGTCTATTCCACTGTACAGGAAGTCTATGTGGGCAGAGACCTTGT
This sequence comes from Cervus elaphus, assembly GCF_910594005.1. Taxonomy (NCBI): domain Eukaryota; kingdom Metazoa; phylum Chordata; class Mammalia; order Artiodactyla; family Cervidae; genus Cervus; species Cervus elaphus. The sequence goes on along the minus strand of NC_057831.1, from coordinate 6,850,789 downwards.
AGAATTAACCTTTTCATTTCAGTCCAGTATTTTTATTTCATCTTTTCTAAAGAAGAGGGAACAGCTGATGTGCACTATCCTCTCTTCTAATGTCTTTAGTGAATGTGTTACAATATTGTTTCTGTTTTATGTTTCGGCTTTTTGGCCAAGAGCCATGTGGGATCTCAGCTGTCTGACTAGGGATGGAACCTGCGCCCCCTGCACTGGGAGCAGAGGTATCGTTTGGTTCAATTTGGAAAAAAACATTTTTTTTCTAACATATAGCTATTTTCCTAATATTACTTACTCACCTATATGCTCTTTAAATTGAAATATAATTCACTTATCATAAAACTCACACTTTTAAAGTACACAATTCAGTGGCTTTTACTATATTCACCAGGTTGTACAGCCATCACCACCATATGATTCCAGAATATTTCTAATTCTGGAACACTTTCATTATCCCCAAAAGAAACTCTGACCCCATTCCCTGTCACTCCCGAACCCCATCCCCTCTCTAGATCAACTAATCTATTTTTTACCTCCATACATTTGTCTGTTTCGACCACTTAATAAGTGGAATTATACAATATGTGGTCTTTTATGTCTGGCTTCTTTAACTTGGCAAGTTTTCAAGGTTCATCTAGGTCATAGCATGCACCATTCCTTTTCATGAGTGAATAACATTCCACTGTTTGGATATACCATATTTGTTAACCCATTCTTCAGCCAACTGACATTTGGAGTTCTATGCTTTTGACTATTGTGAATAATGCTTCTGTGAATATTAATATACAAGTTTCTCTGTGGACATATGTTTTCAATTCTCTTAGGTATCCATAAGGAATGGAATTGTTGGGTCTCGTGATAACTCCAGGCTTCCCAGGGGGCTCAGAGGTAGAGAATCTGCCTGTCAATGCACAAGGTGCCGGGAACGTGGGTTCAACCCTGGGTTGGGAAGATCTCCTGGAGAAGGAAATGGCAACCCACTCCAGTACTCTTGTCTGGAGAATTCTGTGGACAAAGAAGCCTGGCAGGCTACAGTCCATGGGGTTGCAAAGAGTAGGACATGACTGAGCAACTGAACACACATACACTTGATGGCTCTGTTTAACTTTTTTAAAAATAATATTTATTTAGCTGTACCAGGTCTTAGTTGTGGCATATAAACTCTTAGTTGCAGCATGTGGGATCTAGTTCCCTGACTGAGGATTGAACCCAGGCCCCCTGTATTGGGAGCGCAGAGTCTTAGCCATTGGGCCACCAGGGAAGTCCCCATTTAACTTTCTAAGGAACTGACAAATTGTTTTCCAAAGTGACTGTACAATTTATATTCCCATGATCTATATATGAGGGTTCCAATTCCCCTACATCCTCATTACTATTTGTTATTGCCCATCTTTTTTTTTATTACAACCTTCTTAGTGGGTATGAACCAGTAGCTCATTGTAGTTATAAGGGTTTGATATCATCCTCCTGTAAAAGGGTTATAAAGAGTTCCATTCTATCTAAAATCAGTATACAAATATTTTGTTTTATACTACTCTGAAATAAATGTAAGACTCTCAGAAAACAGATATTCTTTTTTCTTATCTAAACATCTTTAATGTTTCATAGGACTTAGCATATTTTAAATTTTTTATTATTCCTAAGATTCTTCCAAGACTCTCTTTCCCACTTTTAGGGGCAATATATGGTCCCCAAATACAAAGTTCTTAATTAAGATTTGACATATTATTTTTGAGGGAAAAAATACTTCCTAGTTCCCATCTTCCTATTTATCCTATATCTGTAAGCATCATATGACAGTGTAGGGCTAAGGGCTGTTGTCCTTTATGACTGTAGATTTTTTTTCTTTTTGCTTGGAGATATCAGCAAAAGTCTCTTGAAAGTCCTAACACTGCAGAAAATGGCCTGCATTTAGTTCATTAGTTTTTTTTTTTTTCATTTATTTTTATTAGTTGGAGGCTAATTACTTTACAATATTGTAGTGGGTTTTGTCATACATTGACATGAATCAGCCATGGATTTACATGTATTCCCCATCCCGATCCTCCCTCCCACCCCCCTCTCTACCCAATCCCTCTGGGTCTTCCCAATGCACCAGGCCCCGAGCACTTGTCTCATGCATCCAACCTTAACCAGTCTTTCCTGGTAACTAGCTCTTACCTCGGAGAAGGCAATGGCAACCCACTTCAGCACTCTTGCCTGCAAAATCCCATGGCCGGAGGAGCCAGGTAGGCTACAGTGCATGGGGTCGCTAAGAGTTGGACTCGACTGAGCGACTTCACTCTCACTTTTCACTTTCATGCACTGGAGAAGGAAATGGCAACCCACTCCAGTGTTCTTGCCTGGAGAATCCCAGGGAAGGTGGAGCCTGGTGGGCTGCCGTCTATGGGGTCGCACAGAGCCGGACACGACTGAAGCGACTTAGCAGCAGCAGCAGCTTTTACCTTGTTTTTGTCTGTAATTAGCCCACCTGTCTTGGTATTATTTGAAAACTTTCATAAACATACTATAAATTCCTTTCTGTTGCCTAATATGGCATTCAATATAGATAGCGGGGTTTAGAAATCGGATGATTTATTCGAACATGTGGTAGGGTAAAGTGACATTTGCTATAGTGGCTGTTTGTACCTTTACACACACATTCCCTTGGTTGAATCTTTCAAATGAGGTGTCTGTGATTGTGACCAGGCCTCTAGTCTCCAGTAGAGGAGAGGATTATTTTACTTTACACAAATAAATGGTGACAATGATATGCCCAGATGGATTTTCCATGCTGATAAGTTAGGGCCAAACGCTGCAGGCCATTTTCTGCAGTGTTAGGGCTATTGAGAGGCTTTTGCTGACATGTCCAAATACATTCTGTTGGGGTCATTGCTCCATTTTTCCCATGCTTATATAAACATTCATCCAGTGATCTTGTGTTCACACACTTTAAGCATTTCTAAGTTTTATCTGTAGGCTTTTAGCTAGGTCATTGACTAAATGCTTCATTCATTCATTCACAGTTTATTCACCCTGGATCCAGTGTTGTGCCTATGATTTTCACTACTATTATATTAGAACATTTTATATCCTCTAAGACCTCTCTGACCTTTCCTCCAAGCCATCACACATTTATATAGTTGTAGAGAGCCTAGTCCACCCATTCTATACAACCTTACCGTAGACATCCTAGCTTAAATGTTGTAACTTAACCGTCACGTGAGTCCATATCGGAACATCCCGCTGGGTGTCACTTCACTCCTGCAAATGTGCACCACTAAACATTAATCACCGTATTATTCATCTTACCAATTATACACAATTATTTTATTTTGTCCTAGAAGTCTAAAGGAACAAGCATTCATATTTCTACATCTTAATACACAGTGAGTTTTTTTTAAAAAGTAAAGCAAATTATGTGTGAAGAAGAATAATTCATACAACATGTTAAACACTTGGGAGTTACATTAGCTTAAATATGTTTCACCTGTGATGGATGGTCAGGCCTCACTTTTATCTACTAAGGCAATCTGATTATAAAACACTTCATTGTGTGTCTTGCGATTTCTTTGTTATACTGACTTTTCCTAAGAGGGTTAATATTCTTAGTTGATTCTCCAGTTAGGATCGATACTGACAAGCATCCAACTTCCCCAGTTCAAATATATCTTTCTCACCAGTACATTTTCTTGCTTTTGTTGTTTACATCTGTAACAAAGTTGCACTTAATTTGAGCCAGTGGGAGATCTGATAATGAGCCATAAAGAATTGTTCTCTCTCCCTCCTCCCCCAAGGATATCATGCTTACCTAACTGAAAATTTGAGGCAGATTGATTTTCCTCAAATATATGAAAAGGAAGAATAGACATGGCTATGTATTTTAGCTATTGGAATTAAAAGATGTGCTGTCCAGCGGACATCCAAGTTATCATGCAATTTATATCATGAGGGATTTGTCACTGCTGTAATTAGCACATATACCTGCATAGTCTGGGACCTTCAGGTGTGTCTGTAAATGAGAGGGTGCATCTAGACTTCCCTTAGGTACTGCATCATTTGCTTCCAACTGGATGTGCAATCAGTCACATATTCCCTGTCCATAAACTTGAGCATAATGTGACACTGGGCTTGCATGACATGCTTTTATGGTTATAGATCTTCTGTCATCTTTCAAATTTGCTTTGAATTAAATACTCCAACAAATACCACATTTCTAGAAAAAATTTCTTTCACTACCAGTTGCATTCAGTTTCTCTAAGGAAGCAGACGGAGCTTGACCTCCAAGTAATAAATTCAGTGAACTTCCTAGGTACTGTTCTATGTCCTTTATCATCAAGTAATAATTTTCACAGGCTTCCCAGGTAGCTCAGTGGGTAAAGAATCCGTCTGCAATGCAGAAGATGTGGGTTTGATCCCCGGGTCAGGAAGATTCCTTGGAGTAAAGCATGGCAGCCCACTCCAGTATTCTTGCCTGGAGAAACCCCTGGACAGAGGATCGTAGCAGGCTATGGTCCATAGAGTCTCAAAGAGTTGGACATGACTGAAGTGACTTGGCATGGAGGCATGCATACAGTAACTTTCAACAACTTTAGAGGTCAGGGATTTAAAGTTCCTTTGTCTTATTTTGTTGGCTTCATTGGTCAAATTCTTGTCTTTAGAATCCAAACTTTAGTGGCAATACTCTGCTGGACTAAGACTGGATCTTACAGAATGGATGCTCAGCTGTGATCTTAATTTATAGACCCAGGTAAAGCCTCGGTTCTCCTATATATAAAATGGATAAGAGCTGGATCAAGATTGTGGAATAGAAGGACATGGAACTTCCTTCCACAAATAGATCAAAAATACATCTACATGTGGAACAGTTCTCATAGAATACATGCAGAATGCTGGCAGATCTCATCTGACCAAAAATGCAAAAAAGATCACCATGTAATCAGGTAGGATGAGAGAAAAACATATTTTTAATCAACTTCACCTTTTCCAAAATCTACAGTTATACTTTGTTGTTAGGATGGGACCTGCACCCCTGGGAAAGAGCTGTGAAAGAGGAAAGGTTCCCTTACCCTGGGGGTGGGGGGTGTGCTTCATCAGTAGTGAGATCAGCTGGGACAGAAGGAGAGCTTCAGCGGCTCAGAGGAGATGCAGCAGCTGGACTGTAGCAGGCAGGACAGAAGAGAGCGAGCTGCACAGAAGGTCCTGACCGTTGCACTGCAGTCCCCAGCCCAGGGACGCATGTCTGCTGCTGGCTTTCACTGTGGTGCTGGATGTTTGATACAATTAACAAGACAACGAGAGACAAAAACTTCGGCTTCTGTACTAGGATACTGGCATTAAATAGAAGTGATGCTTGTTTGAGTGGGAATTCATCCTTTAAGTGGCCATCTTATTCATGAATATTTTTTGTTATTGTGAATTTTTACTTTTCTCTTACCTACTGGGGCTCAGTAAATGAATACTTACATAAAATCTCCCTAACTCTTCCATATTGTTGAGAAAACTAAATATGGGATTATATCCATAATATTTACACACCTGACATATATCAATCAAACCATACATATTAGTGATTGTTACTATTATCATTATTCTACCAACATTCTTTAAAAAAGATCAGTCAGTTCAGTCGCTCAGTCGTGTCCGACTCTTTGCGACCCTGTGAATCGCAGCACACCAGGCCTCCTTGTCCATCACCAACTCCTGGAATTTACTCAAACTCATGCCCATCGAGTCAGTGATGCCATCCAGCCATCTCATCCTCTGTCGTCCCCTTCTCCTCCTGCCCCCAATCCCTCCCAGTATCAGGGTCTTTTCCAATGAGTCAGCTCTTAGCATCAGGTGGCCAAAGTATTGGAGTTTCAGCTTCAGCATCAGTCCTTCCAATGAACACCCAGGACTGATCTCCTTTAGGATGGACTGGTTGGATCTCCTTGCAGTCCTAGGGACTCTCAAGAGTCTTCTCCAACACCATAGTTCAAAAGCATCAATCCTTCCGCGCTCAGCTTTCTTCACAGTCCAACTCTCACATCCATACGTGACCACTGGAAAAACCATAGCCTTGACCAGACGGACCTATGTTGACAAAGTAATGTCTCTGCTTTTTAATAGGCTGTCTAGGTTGGTTATAACTTTCCTTCCAAGGAGTAAGCGTCTTTTAATTTCATGGCTGCAATCACCATCTGCAGTGATTTTGGAGCCCAGAAAAATAAAGTCTGACACTGTTTCCACTGTCTCCCCATCTATTTCCCATGAAGTGATGGGACCAGATGCCATGATCTTAGTTTTCTGAATGTTGAGCTTTAAGCCAACTTTTTCACTCTCCTTTGGCACTTTCATCAAGAGGCTCTTTAGTGCTTCCTCATTTTCTGCCATAAGGATGGTGTCATCTGCATATCTGAGGTTATTGATATTTCTCCCAGCAATCTTGATCCCAGCTTGTGCTTCTTCCAGCCCAGCGTTTTTCATGATGTACTCTGCATATAAGTTAAATAAGCAGGGTCACAAGATACAGCCTTGACGTACTCCATTTCCTGTTTGGAACCAGTGTGTTGTTCCATGTCCAGTTCTAACTGTTGCTTCCTGACCTGCATACAGGTTTCTCAAGAGGCAGGTCAGGTGGTCTGGTATGCCCATCTCTTTCAGAATTTTCCACAGTTTATTGTGATCCACATAGTCGAAGGCTTTGGCATAATCAATAAAGCAGAAATAGATGATTTTCTGGAACTCTCCTGCTTTTTCAATGATCCAGCAGATGTTGGCAATTTGATCTCTGGTTCCTCTGCCTTTTCTAAATCCAGCTTGAACATCTGGAAGTTCACGGTTCACATATTGCTGAAGCCTGGCTTGGAGAATTTTGAGCATTACTTTACTAGCGTGTGAGATGAGTGCAACTGTGTGATAGTTTAACAAAGATAGTTAACCACAAACTATGAGTACCCCCATATGGGTACCCACAAAATATGGGTACCCCCACTAGCAGAATGGATTTAACCATCTAGCAATTCACAAACTTTTATGTTCATAGACCACTACAGGGAGCTGGGCCTCTCATTTAATTTATTCAATCCACCAGAGTTTACTTCTTCAAACCAACTATCAAAAAATACTTTTTATAAATTCTGTAGCCCAATACATTCATGCTGTTTTTCCTCTTCATAGGGCAGACACAGAAAGTATAGACAAAGAGTTTAGGACTCTGAGTCACAGACTGAAAAGGAGAATAGTTTCTGGCAGAATCAATATGAAAGACCAGGGCTCCAATCTCTTTAGAGACTTTGCCTCCTTCCTTTCCTCCATTTTATTTTTATTCAGTTTGCTGAAATCCTCTTTAAGCTAAGATAGAAATCAAAAGTAAGATCCAATCGTTACGATTTTTTTTTGAGACTGGAGAAAAGAGCCAAAAAATGATGATAAACGGAAAGATAAACAGTCCTGGTTGAGAGCATTCGGTACCCAGTTCCTGGGACTTGCAGTCAAATGGCCTTGCTAACAAAGAAACTGACCTTGTATAGGACGGCTGCCATTTCTTCAGTTCTCTATCCTTTCTATCCTTGCTTCCACTCCTAGCTTTTTTTTTTTTTTTTTAATTTTTTTATTAGTTGGAGGCTAATTGCTTCACAACATTTCAGTGGGTTTTGTCATACATTGATATGAATCAGCCATAGATTTACACTTATTCCCCATCCCGATCCCCCCTCCCATTTTTAAAGTGTGCGTTATCAGATCAGTAGATACTTTAATCTACTGACTGGTTCAGTGCATCTCAAAATTAAAGTGCTTAAAATCCCCTGGAGATTTTGCTAAAATGCAGGTTCTGACTCTGTAGGTCTGAAAGATAGTCTGCATTTCCAGCAAATTCCCAGATGATATTTATGCTGCTGATCTAGGGCCAAGGCCCACACTTACAGGGGCAAGAATTTAGTATATTCCCAGGAATGTTGGGTAGGATGAAATGAAAAACCCTTACTGAAGAGTAAAGAGTTTTTCCTTTATAAACATTGCTATATAAAAGGAAAGGACATTAAATTGGTCTTTCTAGCACTACTTGGGTTTGCAAAGGCATGCTAGTTACTCTATTTCTGGTCTTTCAATGATATTTCAAAATAATAATATTCCTTTTATTAAGAATCAACTTTGTTCTTGAGTATCAGCACACAGCCCTCATGTTTTCCAAGTTACTTCATGACTTCTTACTTTTTTACCCTCAATGGAACCCTTATATTTATTCTAATTAGAATGTAGATAACTGATAGCGATAGTGTAAGCAGATGGAAATCTCCTACTGTGTGGCATCTGCTGTGGTGAGTGCTGGAGACACAACTATGAATCAGGCATATATAGTATCTAACTGCCCCTCCTTCTAACCCAGGAAGATGGGTTATGACTTTGTGCGAAAGAGAAACACACGCTGAGTTAGATAACCGCAGCAGAAACAGCTGGTAAGTGGCAAGGCTGAAATATAAACCCAGTTCTTTTTGACTGTAAAACTCTTGCTTATAGCTCCTGAACTCATTCTGAATAGGGGATTGCCTACCCTCTCATCACCATAAGTAACCAGGGTTTTGTATTTTTTAGTGTCCAAAAAAAAATTACTTCATCTCTCTTTCTTATCCTTTCAGGACAAAGCTGCTGACTCTATAGTAATAGCTACCAAAATATTTATAAATAAGTATCCCATCTTCAAGCACAAGTAATCCAAACATACACAATATTTTAAGATTGTTTTGGAATTAGATACTTTTTCTCACTTTACTGTGATTTCCTACTGTTCTATCTCTTGTCCTGGGTGACTGACTAAAACAGGTATTTTTTTTTTTTTTTTCAGAAAGGAAACTCCTACCACACACAGAAATCAATTCAAAGTGATGCTGGGATTTAAATGTGAAAACTAAAACAATGAAGTTTATAGAGATAACCCAGGCGAATAACTTCATGAACTTGGAGTGGGAAAAGATTTCTTAAGCAGAATATAAAATACACTAATCAAAAAGGAAAATATTGATGTATAAATTCAGTTCAGTCATTTAGTTGTGCCCGACTCTTTGCAACCCCATGGACTGCAGCACACCATGGACTGCAGCACTAATTAAAACTTCTGTTGATAAAATAGAGTATTAAGAAAAGTAAGCCACAAAGCAGAGGATATTTGCAATACACAAACCAAAAGAGAATTCCACCCACCCCAAATCCAACAGATCAGTAAGAAAAAAGATAGAAAAAATATTAGAATATGTTGTAAAAGACTTACATGGATGGACACTTGACAAAAAAGCATAGCCAAATTGCCAGTAACATATGAAAATGTTCTCAACCTCATTTGTCAAAAGGGAAATGCAAATTAAAGCCACACTAAGATATCACCCTACACCTTCCAGAATGTCTAAAACTAAGAAGACTGACAATACCAATCTCAATCGATGGTTTAGAGTAACTGGAACTCTTGCACATTAGTAGGAGTGTAAATTGATACAGCAGCTTCAGAAGATCTTTTCATGACGCACATTAAAACTGAACAAATGCACAGCCAATGATTCAGCAGTTCCACTTGTAGGTACATATGCAACAGGTATGTGAATTACAAAAGTCAGGTACATGAATATGCACATGCTTAAGCATTCATAATAGCCACAACTGGGAACAATTCAAATATCTACAAACACAGAATGGACAAGTAAACTTCATTTCATTCATTTAATGACATGCTAGATAGCAATGAACATGAACTGCTACGTGTAACAAGAAGGGTAAAATCTCATAAGAGTCCAACAAAAGAAGTCAAATACATGTTGTATGATTCTGTCTATATGAAAGTCAAAAGCAGGCAGAACTGATCTATAGTGTTAGAAGACAGGAGAGGTACTTTTGCACTGGAGGCCCCTGGCAGGGGCTTGAGGAGGATTTCCAGAGTCCTGGAAATGTACTATTTCTTGATCCAGGTGGTGATTACCAAGGTGTGTTCTTTTTATGAAAATTCACTGAGATGTATACTTGTATATATGTAGGCAAATGTATATACTTTCCTATATGTATGCTATTTAAAATAAAACACATGAAGGAGCAAAATTATTTAAAGTTTCTATTTTTAAGGTCATCTGTTACTAGGTTTTTTTTCACTCTACAGCAAAGAAACAAGCATTTTCTTCATTTTATTCCTTTGCCGTGCAAAACTGAAATCTGTCTTTCAAGCAAATTTTTATGCCATTTGTAAAATACATTTCTATTACTGCTTTTTGTCCCCAGGTTTTGCTTTTCAACATCAAATCCATTTTGTGGTTTTCTTTGGAGATCTGAAACCAATCCTTTTTTTTTTTTTTTTAATTTATTGTTTTTTTCCAGTGGGTTTTGTCATACATTGATATGAATCAGCCATGGATTTACATGTATTCCCAATCCCGATCCCCCCTCCCACCTCCCTCTCCACCCGATTCCTCTGGGTCTTCCCAGTGCACCAGGCCGGAGCACTTGTCTCATGCATCCCACCTGGGCTGGTGATCTGTTTCACCATAGATAGTATACATGCTGTTCTTTTGAAATATCCCACCCTCACATTCTCCCACAAAGTTCAAAAGTCTGTTCTGTATTTCTGTGTCTCTTTTTCTGTTTTGCTTTTGTCTCTTTTCCATTTGCCTTTTATGTTTCAGTAGAGTTCTGGTAATAATCCCATTTGACCTTAGGACAAATGCATTACCAAACATTAAACAAAGACCAGTCACCATGGGCCTGATGTGTGACCTCATTCCATCTAACATTTAAGGACATAACAGTCTTCTAAGAATGATGGGACAATTGCTTCCTGAGGATGTGAGGCTTATTACTGAATAGATGCTCTATGAGGAAAAAAAAAAAAAGCGCAGATGCTGGGAGTACAAATGGAGTTTATCCTGTCAAAAGTGAAACCCCCCTGTCATCACAGCTTGGCACACTCTCCACTGCCACCGCCCAGGGTAGCTTATGCCAGCACATGGTAAGAGTAATTTGGAAAAGACGTGGGTTCTGGGGTCATCGGATAGGGATTCAAACTCTAGGTCTTACTAACAGTGTGTGCCGAGCATGTGTTCAATCTCTATGAACTTCAAATGACTTCTCTATAAAAATAAGGATAAAAATAACTACATCACAAAACAGTCACAGGCGTTTCAATTACACAGACATATAAATGTCTCTAACATGGTATTTAGCACATCTAGGTGTTCAAAGAATGAAACTCTTTTTTCTATTCTTTTCCTTTTTAGGCAAAACTATGTTGCTGCAATAGTTTGCAATCATATTTGAGTTTTTGATTCATAGCAATTTGGTTTTGGAGATGATAAGTCCTGGAATATTTATTTCATGAATGCATGTTGGATCCATAGATCATTTCATATGTATATATTTTTTAACCTTTTGAATTTTCCAGATGCAATCTGTACCCAAAATGGGATAAGAAAATAATAATAACTGTAAAATTCCTTTAATGGGAAAGAAGATAGTTTAATATTTGATCCACTCTCTTAAAGGAATAGACAGAAATAGTGTAGACGAGAATTTACTTTGTATTCTTAATTCTTACTTCAAAGCCTCACAAATCTGTAGACCTGAGCATAAGTGTAGTGTTTTTAGAGAAATGCACATTTGGTTACTTCTGTCCTCAGCTCCAGTTTTATTGAGAAATAACTGCCATGCATCACTTTATAAGTTTAAGTAATGGCTTGATTTACATTCATTGTGAAATCGGTTCTGCTAATGTCTATCTTCTTACATAGATAAAACAAGAAAAGAAAGAAAAAAGAGGAAAATTCCTCCCTGTGATGTGAAAACTCTTAAGATTCACTCTCATAATAACTTTCCTATATTGGCATAACTTGGAGATATTTCAGGTTTGGTTCCAGACCACCACAATAAAGAGATTATCACAATAAGGTGAGTCACAGGATTTTTTTTTTTTTTTTTGGTTTCCCAGTGCTTGTAAAACATATTTACACTATACTGCAGTCTCTTAAGTGTGCAATAGCATTATGTCTAAAAAAATGTACACACCTAAGTTAAAATCTTTTATTACTAAAAAATGCTAACCATCCTCTGACAACTCAGGGTTGCCACAAACTTTCAGCTCTGAAAAATCTAACATCTCTTAAGTGCAATTAAGAAAAGCACAATAATACAATATGCCCACGTATCATTCTTCAGTGTTAGCCATGGTCATCATATTGTACATTACATCCCCAGTGATTATTTATCTTACAACTGGAGGGTTGTAACCTTTGACTTTCCTCCTCCCATCCCCACTCCCTCACCCTTTCCTCTGGTAACCACAGGTCTGATCTCTTCTTCTATGCATTTGGGTTTTGTTTGGTTGGTTTCTTAAGATTATAAGTGAGATCATACAGTATTTGTCTTTCTTATCTGACTTATGTCACTTAGCAAAATGCCTTCAAGATCTATCCAAGGTGTCACAAAACAGTAGGGTTTTCTTGTTCTTTTTATCGCTGAATAATATTCCATTGCATATATACACCACATCTTTATCCATTCATCCAACAATGGACACTGAGGATGTTTCCATGTCTTAGCTATTGTAAATAATTGTGCTATGAACATGGTGGGGTGCAGATTTCATTTTGAGTCAGTGTTTTTATTTTTTGAATATATTCCCAGAAGTGGAATTGATCACATGGTAATTCTACTTTTACTTTTTTGAGGGTATTGCATATTATCTTCCATAGCCGCTGCACCAATTTACAATCTTATCAATAGCACACAGGGTTCCCTTTACTCCCACATCCACGCACATCTGACTATATTTTTTTTTTCCTCCATCCATGGAATTTTCTAGGCAAGAGTACTGGAGTGGGTTGCCATTTCCTTCTCCATGACTATATTTTTTTTATGATAATCAGCTACAGCTGGCTTTAAAAAAATGTGTTACCTAGGAAAGCTGAAATACCTGGAGCATTCCTTATACTAAATACCTTAGTATTGAGCATTCTTATTTTATTCTTAAAAATTATAGGAAGGTGAAGCAACTTGCCTAAGGTGGCCATTTAAAGTTAGGAGTCAAAAAAAAATGTTAGGAGCCACTGAATCTCCCACTCCTTTCTCTGAGTTCCAAGTGGCAGAAAGTAGCCACAAACGCTGGGAACAAGTCAGCGTATTAATGGTTGGTAAAGCTGAAATAGGAAATGCAGCTGAAACTCAAGGTTGAAATGCAGTGTTCTGTAACTTTGACTCAGGGACATCTAGGAGCCCTTTGGCAGGTGGAGTTGGCTCTGCAAAGCCGACTCCAGCTGCATGTGCCTACCAGTCTCATGGAGCAGACCAGGTCTGCCTAGCAAGCTCAGACACTGCAGAGTGCAGTTCAAGAGAGAAAGATGGGCCCTCATGAATACTGTGCAATGACCCTCCTCAGATAATGTTCCCTGGCTAGAGAATGCTTGTAGAGCAACAGATGTTTTCAACCATGTCAGAAAATATTTATCCGAAATGCTACTTGCTCTGTAGTTTTACTTAAGAGTATTAATTTGTTTAGCTCACTTCTTCAAACTTCTTACATGAGGGAAAGTGACACGCTACATGCCCGCATGATTATTAATGACAGATTATTATTGTGATTATTATTATTTTGGCTATCACTTTTCTTACTGTATTATAGATATTCCCCCTAGCATCAGTTTAATGTTATACCTTGCAAAGAGACGTCCTTGGAGGATGACACGGAATACTCTCCCTGTGCTTATTCAAACTGATACGGAGTTAGGCCTGCAAATCCTCTAGGAGATCCTTTATGGCTCCAAACTGTAAAGCTGCTCCATAAAACTGTAAAGCCAGAAGAGAAAGAAAGGAAAAAAAGCCACATAAAGGCTAAGCACTATTTACCACATATCAGTGAAGATAAAATTAGGTGAAAGACTGCATTTCTGGGTACAGGTAGAAGTTTATTCCCTCAAGTTAAGAACCTTACAGTGAAACTATAACTATCATTTTATTAAGTCACCTCATTAACAAATCAGTTTAATGTAGGAAGAAACATGGGCAGCCTATGCAGACACATGATATTAATTTACTTCTTTATACTCCTATCATGTCACAGAAGGATTTGAAGCATCTAAACCACTGTTATTTTGTTTGTTTGCTTTCCAGGAATTTGGCACCCAACACAATTGCATTTAACAGTGTGGCTATGAACAAAAAAGCTCAGTGAATAATTCATACACGTAGTCTTTGTAATTTGTTGAATCCTCTGTGCATCTGGAAAACTCCGGGAAGTAAAATAATTGAAAGAGTTGGGAGGGTTGACATTCAAAGGCACTGCGTCCTGTCTCCATGAGGAACCAACAGATCTCAACGGAAATGCACACGTTAGCTTTATGACTTGGGAACATTTAGGTTCTCTCACCTCGCAGATGGTGACTGCAGCCATGAAATTAAAAGACGCTTACTCCTTGGAAGGAAAGTTATGACCCACCTAGATAGCATGTTAAAAAGCAGAGACATTACTTTGCCAACACAGGTACGTCTCTTTAAGGCTATGGTTTTTCCAGTGGTCATGTATGGATGTGAGAGTTGGACTGTGAAGAAAGCTGAGCGCTGTAGAATTGATGCTTTTGAACTGTGGTGCTGGAGAAGACTCTGGAGAGTCCCTTGGACTGCAAGGAGATCCAACCAGTCCATCCTAAAGGACATCAATCCCGGGAGTTCATTGGAAGGACTGATGGCTGAAGCTGAAACTCCAATACTTCAGCCACCTCATGTGAAGAGTTGACTCATTGGAAAAGACCCTGATACTGGGAGGGATTGGGGGCAGGAGGAGAAGGGGACGACAGAGGATGAGATGGTTGGATGGCAACACCAACTCGATGGACAGGAATTTCAGTAAACTCTGGGAGTTGGTAATGGACAGGGAGGCCTGGCGTGCTGCGATTCATGCGGTCGCAGAGTCGGACACGACTGAGCGACTGAACTGAACTAACTGAACTTCACCTCTTTCTCACTTGACTCTTTCTCTCTGTCCTCCAAATAAAGTCTTGCTTTTAAATAGAGAATAAATGAACTCAATAAACCAAGCTTCCATCTCTGTAATCTTCTATCACAAATTAAAGATATTTCACACAGTTTTGACCATAAAACATAGGTTTAAAAGGATAGTTTTTTTTTTCATGTAAATAGTAAAAATGGATTATGCAGCTGTATTTTTAGCTTGGTGAGTGGCTACCTTACAGTGGTACTTCTTTCCATGTTTATTAATAGAAAGTGTAACCTACACATGCTGTGAAAGAGATATTGTTTGGTCTGCCCTCCTTCACTGGACTTAAATTTCTGTGTTCTCTTGACTACACACCCTACTCCTGCAACTGTGATTTCTTTTGTTGACAGAGACAGCTTGGAAGATGTATGTATATGGGTTGGTTTCACTAGGTCATGAGTATTCTCGTAAGTGTTTTATCACTATGACACTGCACTCATTTTAATCATTCCCCCATTCCAAAATTTTAAAAAGCCTGCTCAGAACATAGACTATCCCTTCAAAGCCCTTGCTGCTCTTTAGTTTATGAGCTGAAATTGGTGGTTCATCTATTTCAGTAGTTCTTAACATAGGGTACAAGAACAGAATGTTGTCCTTTTGTTTATTAATCCCTGGAGGGATTTTAGAAAATATATGTGATGATTTCCAAGTGGGGCCCAGATATCAGAATGTGTTTTAATTTCCCTCACCCCTTCCCAGGACGATGCTACTGAGCCTTCAGGATTCAGAATCACAGAGCTATTCATACAACTGCCTGTGCATCTGAAAAGGTAATACTGCCTAATGGTGTAAGAGACCCCGTAGTCAGACGGTCTTGTTTCAAATCTGGTGACCACTTTTAACCAGTGTGACATTAAGCAAAGTACTTAGCCATGCTGATCTTCAGTTTCCTCATTTGCAAAATGTGGATGGTAACAGAAGAACATACATCATACACATAAAACAACCAGAATAGTGTCTGGCACATAACAAGTAGTAGAAAAGTATATTAATAAATATTTAATTCTCACTTCCAGTTTATTTTTTCATTTTAAAATTTCTCCCAAATGTTAAGGAGAGCATTATTTATGTGTACATGGTTTATGCATTTTAAGTGGTTAGCAAGTTGGTGTTCCTAAATAAAACACTAAGATTTTCTACTGTTTCATCATCCCCATAATCACCCAGCATGTGCTCAAGAAAGTCCAACTAAATGACTATACTATTTAATTAAAATTTTATTATTTATACCCTCACTTTATTCTAAAAGGGTTTGTCCAGGCTCTTACAAAATACATATAGAACATAAGAAGCTAAAGAACTAAGTAATAATAAAATCAAAGCAAAAGATAAACAAGGGTAGGAAGACAAATTAGTCTTTTAAATTTGGCTCCCAAGAAGGCACCCTATAAGGTCCTATATTCTTTTAGTTCAGGCCCATATCATTCATTCAAGGCTAAATTCAGAGGGTTATTTTACACTATCCGTACAATAGCTTTCCTGGTAACACAAGAAATAGATGACTTTCACTAATGCTATGTTCATAAGCAGGAAAATTTAGGCTCTAAGAATGAGGCAAATTATTCCAGATGATTTTATGTTAGAAACACTTAAATACTGATATTCAGATACGATTTGTTTTACCCCCAAATGGCTTATTCCAAGTCATTTCAGTCAAAGTCATTTTAGTCCGTCAAGTTAAAGCTATGGTTTTCCCAATAGTTATGTATGGATGAGAGAGTTGGACCATAAAGAAGGCTGAGCACCAAAGAATTGATGCTTTTGAACTGTGGTGTTGGAGAAGACTCTTGACAGCCCCTTAGACTGTAAGGAGATCAAACCAGTCAATCCTGAATATTGACTGGAAATCAGCTGAAGCTCCAATACTTAGGCCACCTGATGTGAAGAACTGAATCACTGGAAAAGACCCTGATGCTGGGAAAGATTGAAGGCGGGAGAAGAAAGATGCTGGGAAAGATTGAAGGCGGGAGGAGAAGGGGACGACAGAGGATGAGATGGTTGGATGGCATCCCTGACTCGATGGACATGAGTTTGAGTAAGCTCCAGGAGTTGGTGATGGACAGGAAAGCCTGGTGTGCAGCAGTCCATGGGGTTGCTAAGAGTAGGACATGACTGAGCAACTGAACTAAACTGAAAATGGCTTAATTTATATTAACAATATTAGATAAAACATAAACCTTTTAAAACACCTGCTAGACAATACTACCCCATAAAAGACAACGGTTTACATTCAACTATTCAAAGAACTGAGCCTAAAATGCATGCCAGATATGACATTTATTTCCATTTATGTGATCCACTTTTATCAAAGCACGCAACTGCTTGTGGTTAGCTCTTAACTCTATAAAAGGAGTTGAATGAGAATTCGAGAAGTTTGGCCTAGCAGCCACCCACAATCTCCTCCGGACATCCTTCCCCTGCGTTGTCAAACATCTGTCACAAGTACACCCTACAGCCCGATCTGCAGGGCACCCATCCTGGAAAACTGCCTGCAGGCAGATAGCTTAGCGTGCATTTCCCTCAGCAGCCAGAAAACGTGCCGTGTTCTTGTGGACTAACCTACTAAGACAAGAGAAAGACAAAACAACTGTCAAGTCTAAACTTGTTAGAGAGCCACTTAGGGCTTCAGCACTTTTACTGTCAGGCTCGATTGTGGCAACATTTCATTCTCTGAGTCAGAAGAGGGAGGTTGGAGATGGTGCACATTAGTCACTGACGACATTAAAACTCATGATTGTTTGATTTGGCGAATCTATTTCGAGGCTAAAACTTTTCAGGGATTTTAAAATTACAGTGCCTCCCAGGACATCCCAGTAGAATTTATGTGTATTAGTGTGTATGTTATATTCCCTCCCCCATGCAGTTAACGCATCTTAATCTCACTGAAAATGATAGGTTGGCAAACAAAGTTAGAATCTGAGGTGAAAGTCTCCTGGTTACTCTAATTTTAGTTTTGATCTTAAATTTTAGTGTCTTATATTTCAGGCTGATAGTTTTTACTTCTATTCCTTATTTGTTGAGCGTTTTTTATCATAAAAGAATTTTAGATTTTCTCCAATGGTGTCTCTGACTCTATTGAGATGATCATGTCACTTTTATCTTTTATTTAGCTAACGTATTGGACTACTATGATTGGGCTTCCCTGGCGGCTCAGACGGTAAACAGTCCGCCTGCAATGTGGGAGACCTGGGTTTGATCCCTGGGCTGGGAAGGTCCCCTGCGGGAGGGCACAGCAACCACTCCAGTACTCTCGCCTGGAGGATCCCATGGACGGGAGCCTGGCGGGCTAAGTGCATGAGCGACTGAGCACAGCACAGTACTGTGACTGGGGGGCTCCCCGGTGGCTCAGACGGTACTGTATCTGCGTGTACTGCAGGAGACCCACTGATTTTCATATGCTGAGCCCACGTTTTATTTCTGGGTTAAATCCCATTTGGATATTATTAAACCATTGACCTAGAGCAATATTTCTCCATTATAAGCTTCAGAATAATAATTCCATTGTATGCTAACAGTTGCTCCATGAAAAAGGAGTTGCATTAAGTAAATGTGAGAAATGCTGGGTTACAGTTAAATAGTTTTCTTTTTAGAAGACTATCTCAGAGAATATAATGTACTAACTGACTTTGCAAATCTCTAAGAGGGAGGTATTCATATTCATAGAGTGTTTATTATGCACCAGGTATTCTTCTAGGCACTGGAAAGGTAGAAATGAGAAAAAGAGAAAAGAAATCTCTGCTCTGTGGAGTATACATTCTAGAAGAAAGGCAAACAAGAAATATAAAAAATCATGCAACTTATAAAATGTTAAAGTACTATATATTACATAAAAAAGAAAAATCAGGTAAGCTCCTTGACACCAGGCTTGAAAATAATTTCTTGGATTTGACACCGAAAGCAAAGGCAACAAAAGCAAAGAATTAAGTGGGACCACATTAAACTAAAGGGCTTCTGCACAGGAGAGGAAACCGTCAACAGGACGAAAAGGCGACCTACCGAATGACGGAAAATACCTGAAGATCGTACATCTGAAAGGGGCTAATATAAAAAACACATGACTCAATAGCTAAAAAGCCAAAGAGTCTGATTTAAAACGGGGGGAGCATCTGAATAGACATTTTTCCAATAAGACATACAGATGCCTCATCGGTAAAGAAAAGCTGTTCCACACCATCAGTCATCAGGGAAACGCAAACCAAAACCATACTGAGATATCACCTCATGCCTATTAGAATGACGATTATTTAAAAAGTCAAGAAATAACATTTCTAGGTACTTTTGCCATAAGCATCTTTGGCACAAGCATTTTGCCACATTTTTGCTGCATAACTAATTGGCTATATGGCAATTTTTCTGTAAAAATAAAATAAGTGGTTGATAGTTTGGTGTGATGTACAGAAAGCATGACAGATGATGATGACTTTACACCAAAAGTTGTTTTTGTTTTTTGTTTTTGAAATACAATACATTGGAGGAGAAAGAGGCCAAGTACACATTTCTCACAGAACTTTGGAATGCCTCTCAGTGGACATGTGACAATAATATTCCAAGAAAAACCAATAGTGTGGAAGGTTTCACAACACAACACAAAGCTCAGTTATAAATAGGCAGCCTAGTATTCGGAAAGTCTATCTAAATGAAGGAAGAAATTTTAGTGAAAGAAGGAAATGTATGATTTTGAACAAGGAGAAGGATCAACAAGCCAAAAAAAAAAAAAAGATGCAAAATAGTACAAAAAAAAGACCTGGAAGACAAGTGTTTTGGTACAACCAAGAAATAAATTTTTTGAGAAGTATTGCTTCGAATAGTTTGTATTTTGCAATAAAGCCTATTCCTTTCTGATGTTTCCTGTTTACATTCTTTTTAATGTCCTTTTATTTGTTGTTACTTATCTTTTATGGCAAAACTGCCCTGTGACTAAGTAGTTATGTGGCAAGAATGCTTGGGACAAAGATGTCTATGTCAAAGGTAAACACCTCTGAAGAAACTGCCAGACATAGAAACAGCACGTGTTGGTGAGGACGCAGAGAAAAAGGAACACTCGTGGACTACTGGCGGGAATGTAACTTAGTGCAACCACTTTCCAAAACAGTATGGGGGGGGTAGTCCTTCCAAACTTAAAAACAGAACTACCACATGATCTAGCAATTCCACTTCTAGGTATTTGCCTAAAGAAAAAACAAAAAACCACTAATTCAAAAAAATACATGCACCCTCATGCTCACTGCAGCATTATTTATAATAGCCAATTCATGGAAACAACTTAACACTGACAGATAAATGAATATAGAAAATATGGTATTATAAATAAATACAATGAAATATTCTTCAGTCATAAAAAATGAAATCTTTCCATTTGCCACTGCCACAACATGGATGGACCTTGAGGGCATTATGCTAAGTGAAATAAGTCTAACAGAGAAAGAGGAACACCATGTGATTTTACATGTGGAATCTTAAAAAGAAAACAAGCTCATAGATCCAGAGAACAGATTTGTGTTTACCAGAGGTGGGGGGGAGGGGGTGGAGCTCAGAAAAATGTGTAAAAGGGTCAAAAGGCACAAATAAAGATTTTCAGTTGCAAATAAATCACATGGATGTAATAATGTACAGCATGGTGACTATAATAAAAAATCACGTACTGCATATTTGACAGTTGCTATGACAGTAGATCTTAAAAATGCTCATCACAAGAAAAACATTTTTTTGGTAGCATGTGTAGTAATGGATGTTAACTAGACTTCTTAGAGTGATCATTTTGCAGTATATACAAATAACAAATCACTATGTTGTGTACCTGAAACTAATATAATTTCATATGTCAATTACACCTCAATTAAGAAAAGAGAAAGTGAAAACTCACTTCAAGAGGTTTCAAAAATTCTGGGTAGGAGGATGGGCAGCGCATTAAAATATTTATAGGACACTCAGGAAAGGCCTTGTTGAAAAGTGACATTAGAGAGAAACGGGAGAGAATAGCTGATTCAAAAATAGCAATGAAGTCATTATGGCTGAAGCGGACTGATGGAGAAAGTGGTAGTAACATTCACTGCCTCTTACCTGGATTACTGCGGTAGATCCTGGACAAATTTCACTGTTTCAACTTTTGCTTCTTCCCCCACCCCATGGGTTGAGAGTAGTCTCTCTGTGTGTATAGTATGGTATGGAGGTATAGGTGGGGATGGGTAGGCAAAAATAAAAGCACTGAAATTAGTTAAGAGTCTATTTCAGTAATCAAGATGAAAGAGGATGGGGATTCAATCCATAAGTGAAGATGAGGAGAAGTGTTCATATTCTGGGTGTTTTGAACATTGAGTCAACAGGATTTCTTGGATAAGAGAAGAGAGAAGTTTGGATAAGAGGTATGAGAGAAAGATGTTAAAAATGACTTTAAATTTTGGTCTCGTGCAACTCTTAGGATAGAGTTGCATCAACAGAGAAGGGACAGAATGTGGGTGGAGCAAGTTTCTGAAAGAGTCAAGATTTCAGTTTTGGAACATGTTGTACTTACGATTTCTATTTTAAAAGTGCAAAGTAAGTATAGGAATTAACACACACATGGTCTCTGTTGCTGACTTGATGAGATACATCTTTTACTTAATACCAGTACCAGTACTTAATACCAAAACCTTACATTGTGGATAGCCAAAGACATTAAGAAAAAATCAGAATTAAACAGATGCTATTTATACTATTATTTAATTTGTAATTTCTCTCCCATTTTCCAAAAATCTGACTGGTTTTTAGAACTTGCCTTTTTTTGTGGATTAAGGACCTTGCTCAAAGTATTTTTTTTTTTCTTTTAAAAGCACTTTTATTTCCATCAAAAAACAAAAACAAAACCTCTGTAGGCAAACGTCAGCTTCCCTGATGCCTCAGACAGCAAAGAATCTGCCTGCAATGCAGGAGACCTGGTTCGATCCCTGGGTTGAAAAGAACCCCTGAAGAAGGAAATGGCTACCCACTCTAGTATGCTGGCCTGGAAAATTCCATGGATAGAGGAACCAGGCAGGCGACAGTCCATGGGGTCACAAAGAGTCAGACATGACTGGATGACTAATGCTTTCACTTTCTCAAAGTATTTTTTGAACCTGTTTTACCAACCAACCAACCAACCCAACCTACAAAATAACAACCAAGAAAACAACAAAATTTTCGATTTGTCTTCTTATGGGATGAGTAATCATTCTTCAGTCTTCTGCTTTTAAAATTCACACTCAGGGCTGACACATAACTGTGAAGTAAACAGACTGCTTTCCTCCAGCAGTGGAAGAGGTGATGGAGGCAGCTGGGAGAGCACTAGAGACTGAGGAGAGGAAAGTACAGTCCTCAGAGATCAGCCTGTACAGAGGAGCGTGGCTGTTGCCCGTCATCCGGGGCATACCTTGGACTCTTGTCCCACTTCCTTTGAAGTGAGATGTGGCCATGTAACTGAGTTCCAGCCAGTGGAATATGACTATAAGTGACCTGGTCTACTTCCAGGTCTTGTCTAGGAAACCTTTCCACTTGATGATACTTATTCCTTTCCCTTTTGATTGGCTGAGGACTAGTCTGCCATACTGGAAACATGCTGAAAATAACAGATCCTAAACTGGAGAACCCTGGGTCTCTGAATTCTGCTCAGACCATCCATGAACTAAGAACTTCCATTTTTGAACTTAACATGAGTGGGAAATAAATGTTTACTGTAGTTGAGCTATTTATTACACATTTGTGTGTTTATTTGTTATAGCAGCTAATGGCCTCAAATCTAATCCTAAGAGAGAAATAGTGGTTCAAAAGCACACTTACTGCCCATATTTTCCTATTTAACTCTCCTGTTTGTAGCCAGCTATTTCCTTCAAATCTCCTATAAGTTAATAGTTGAGGAGTGGAATTACAATTACATACCTTTAAATGCAGGGCTTATATTAAGCTCATGGAATATTCCATATACTATAATACTGACTTAGGCAAGAATTCAAAGATGTAAACCTTTGAGGCCTGAGAAACTGGCAGCATTACTGAGATGTTCAGTTTTTCCAATTTGATTTGCACTGCCAGCTAAATCTGTTTACTGAGTGCATGGTAGTATTTGGAGATCTAATTCAATGATCTATTTGAAAATTTCTGATCATGCTTTTGAAACATTGCCTTTCTCAAATATTATATCCTTATATATATTTTAAAAGTTTCCTTAGAAGTTTTTTTTTTTTCCATTTTTAATATATCCATTCCTTGTCTATAGAGGCATACAGTGTAAAGCCTATATTTTCAAATTTCATATACACATGTCCTTCAGGGGAAAATAAAGTTGTTTCCAACACAGGGGATGTCTTCTACAATGACTCCATGTTAAATATATATTCTTTAAAGTAAAGTACAAAGTTACAAAATGGTGTGGACTTTCTAACCTTGGACTGAGAGGAAAAAAATAAGTAAATTAACATTCTATAAGGAAATAAAAATACTTGAAGATTTTTGTCTACAAATTTAGATACCAAGGGTAAAAATCTTCCAGTATTTAAACTCTGGCTTAGTACCTGGTATACTATGATAATATATGAGCAGTGACAGGCTCCTCTTCCTCAAATATCTCTTCTAAGTATATGACACAGAGTCTCTATGCCCTGCAATATTCCGAATAGTAGTAGTAAGAAAAAAATGTATAATCAAAATAAAGTTTTATTGAACACTATCATGTGTCAAGGATTATGTAAAGCACTTTTTTTTAATGAATCTTTTAAGGTAATTCTCACAATGACTCTATGAAGAGGCAGATATTATTTTCTACTTTTCCAGTGAGGAAGTTGAAGCACAGATAGATTTAATGACTTGTTCAAGGCTATATTTAGTATGTTGAGAGAGCAAGGAACTGAACAATTTGGCAGTCTGGCTCCATAGCCCATACTCTATATTCCTGGAAAAGCTAACATATTAAGCCCCTTTCATTAAGTGCAAACTGATTCACCATTTTTACTAATGATAGCACATATTAGGTGTTAAAATAATAATGCAAGAAATTAAAAGAAGAAATTATTATCTTTATATTAATATATATATATATACTTATGGTTATTCTTATGGTTATATAAGTATAGCTAAACTTATAGTACTTATTATGAGAAATGTAGTACTTACACTAATACATTAATGGTATATATTATATATAAAACTAAGTCAGGTTTAAATATTAGAAAGTTTTCAACTTATTATTACCTAAAAATATAGCCAAAACCTTAAATACTGAGATATATATATATATTATACACACACATAAACTATACTATATGCTAATACATTATACTAAAGAAATCATGACTCACATAAATAATAATCAGTGTAAATACAATTAAATAAAATGTAAAAACTGTTACTTTGTCCTAATCTGGGAAAAGCTCAGAATTATTTATGTGAAACATATGAAATACACTAGATAAAAATACATTTTTAAAATACATCTTTAAAAATGAACTTTTTTGGAGGGCCTCAGGTGATTTAATGTTCTTAAATATCTTCAAAGTGGTAAATATATTAATATTTATAGTAACATTAAACTATAATGTCAAAGATACATATTTAATTTCTAGGACAGAAAGCTTCTTGAAGGCAAATCATTTAAAAAATCTCCAGCACTAGTCTAGTGTCTGGTATACAGTTCAAATAGAGGAATAACGAACAATTAAAGAGTTATATTAGTCAGGGTTCTCCAGAAAAACAAGACCAACAGAATACATACAGACATATAAGAGATTTATTGTAGGAATCAGTTCATGCAGTTATGGAGAGACAGGAAAGCTGGTTGTATAATTGTTGGAGCCCAAAGTTCTGAGAACGAGGGGAGTTGATGGTGTTAAGTCCCAGAGTCATAAGGTCTAAGAACCAGGAGCTCTGACCTCCAAGGGCAGAAGAAATGGATGTCCCAGCTCCAGAAGAGAGACAAATGCCTTACCTTTAGCTTTTTGTTCCATTCTGGCCCTCAACTGATTGGAAGATTCCCACCAGCACTGGTGAGGGTGGATCTCTTCTTAGTCTACTAATTCAAATGCTAACCTCTTCTGGAAATACCCACACAGACACATCACCAAATAAGTTTTGCCTGGCATTCCCTTAGCCCAGTCAAGCTGATGCATAAAATTAACCATCACAAGAGTGTTTCCAAGTGAAGGACCATTTAGACCTGCTTCACGTCAATGAATAATAAAAGTGATTCATCATCTAACAAATTTATTATCTATATTAATTCATTATGTCCCTATAAAAGTGAAACTTTTGACCTATAATATTTTTTACATTGTTAATCTGATTAGCAGCCATTTTCTTTATAGCTCATAAAGTCAGTGATAGGTTAGTTCAATTCAAGTAAAAAAATCATGGTTCCTAAACTGGTAATTTTGGAATTAACAAAATGATATTGTATAGCTGAGCATGATAACTAGAAAGGCATATTTGAGAGCTGTGCTGACTAATACAGTGGCTATTCGCTACATGTGGCTATTTAAATTTAAAATAATTAAATTAAAAAATTAGTTGCACCAGTGGTAACTGCATCGAAAAGTACAGACAGTCCCATCATCACAGAAGGTTCTACCAGACATTATTATTCTAGAGAAAGAACGTATAATCTGAGTCAATTATTGTGTTGTTGTTCAGTTGCTAAGTTGTGTCCAACTCTTATCTTCTCAGTGTTCATCTAATGACTTATCTAGCATGAATCTGAAGTCTTGCCTTCCTCTTGCTCTAGCTCTGGAGAAGGCACTAACCATGGGAAAAGTATACCTAGTGGAAGGAAGAAAGAAATTAAAGGCAAGAAGCAGGATAACATATAAATTCTGCCATCAGCTTTTCTGAGATCAAGAAATTTGTATATAATACACCATAGTTATTTAGTCTTACAGCTTTTGTGAGCAAAAATGTGTTTGAAGGAGATACAACAGAACTATGGAGTATTATGTGACCTGTCAGTTGGGTGAACAACCTAAAATCAAATAATACAAACAGAAAAAGGCATCAGAAACAACAAATATGAAAGGACATAGGTAAACTTCAAACCATTTAGTAGCAATGTCATCCAACTGCTGCAGAGGATGGAATTTTCCCTCGATGCTTCCACACTTAGAGGATGGGGATTTCCTGCTGCTTTCTTCCTTTCAGCAATCAGCCTTTGAGGGGTCTCTTGATGTCTAGGTTTCCAAATACAACTACCAGCTCTTCCTTAGGTACTACCCTTGTACTTTGAACTTTTCAACCTAGGATTCCTTTCTCAAACTGAGTCTAACAAAATGACTAATTACATCCAAGGCAATGACACAATATCAGCTATTTAAATGTTCCAGAAAAGTTCCTATTTCCATTACAAACAATTTCATTCCTAACCTCTCGCTGACCTAGTTATGGTAGGTTCATTGTAATTAGATCTCTTAACAGTTACCATCTTGTCTTTTTCAAGCTGCATTTTAACTTGTCTCTTTTTCAAACAAACTGTAATAAATATTAAATTTAAAATATTCACAAAGACAAGCAAAAAGAAAAAGGTGTTTGCACATGAGTGGGGACATAATTCACTGCAGTGTTTAATCTTTATCTTTTTAAAACAAACTCTAGCTTTGGGAGGAATACTGCAGGAAATAGAAAAAGGAAACAATGTCTCACATGCTTCTAAATGCAGTTGAGATATTTTAAATAAAATATTTAGCCATTTAACCAAAACTTTCACTTTTCATCACCAAGCAATTCTGACAATATGAATTGTCCATATATTGCATTGTGCAACATGCATCAATTTCAGTTTGAGTATAATTAATGGAGAATATATGCAAGAGTATTTTGGCAAGTCTTGTTTTGGTGCCTTATTTTGTTTTGTTTTTGTTTTTTTTTTTTTGGTGCCTTATTTTGAACCAAGAAAAAATAATTAAAAATTATAACTTTTACTTTACCTTCTTAGGCTGCTGTTTACAGTCACTTGCTGGTCATACACCTGGCATAAGACATGTGAAGCCACTCTGAGTATAACTCAAAGAAGAATTTAGAGCCTCCTGGAGTTAATTTCTGATATATATTTTCCTTAATAGAAGGAAAACTACAATATTTTCTAGTGGTACTATGGTGTTGAGCTTGGGAGGATGATAATTTTTCCAGAAAGTCAGTAAGTTATACACTTGATTCAGAGCTAGTACATATCTCAATATTTTAACTAACATGGAGGAATGGACGAGATAATAAAATGACTGGGTAATGTGTAACAGAGGTCCACATCTGAACTATGCTTATTGCCAGAGTTCAGATCTTTGCTGGAATATATCTATAGGTTGTTTGAAGTCTCTTTGAATGAAGAAATTAGAAATCTCCTTGGAAAGATCTTTAAAAAAAGAGAGACATTTAGGTATGACAAAATCATCCCTATAACAAAATATTCCCTAGTGGAGTTTTAGTTGTGAATACAACCATGCTGGTCTGGCTCCAATTTAATTCCTGGGGGGAATGGGGCACATGTTCTCTGCACCTCCAGTTAGCATTTCTTTTAAATAATAAAAGTCTTCTCAAGGTTGTTGCTCCCTCATTTAAAGAGTCAGTGTTATATGCTATCAAAGGTGCAGACTGACACTTACATGCAGATCATCTTCCAGTTCCTTCTTTTTCATACTAGGTGACGTTCTTCAATCAAGTCAGACAACATTCAAAGCCCTTAATCTGTTATGGAGATCATGACAGACATGGTCTCTTCCATGAGAACAGTTATGGTCTCTCAGAGAAGGCAGATCTCAAAAACAAGTACAACAGTAATTATATAATCACAAGAAGGTGAGAATACATGAGAGGGGATCTCATCTAACAGGAGACTGATAAGGAAATCCTCTTAGAGTGAGATTTAAGTGGATAGCTGCAAAATGCGTTCAGTTAATCAGGTCAATGGAATATGGAGAAAACATTACAAAGAAGAACATGTGCCAAGACTGGTAGCAAGAATGAATCTACTGTGGTCCAAGAAGAGAAAGAAGCTAGCAGAGCTGCTGGAAATAGACGGAAGAGGAGGACAGAGGGAGATGAGGCTGCGTTGGGAGGCAAGGACAAAGTAACAGAGGGCTCCAGCAGTCACAGAAAGGGTGTCCATTCCATTCCAAGAGTAACGGGGGAGCCAGAAGAGGGTTCTGAGTAGGAAGTGACATGATTAGGTTTGTTTTATTACAAGTCCACCTTCACTGTTTGTTGCTGAATGGATTACAAGGTAGCCAGAATGGACATGTGGCACTTACTGCGATAACTAATCCAAGAGACATTCGTGACTCTAGGCTAGAGTGGTAGCTCTCAAAGTGTTGTCCATGGCACCCCAGGAGGCTCAGAGATGCTTTCTTGAGGCCTGCAAGGTAAAAATTATCTTCATAACAAAACTGTTACTGACCTTTTAAATTGGCTTGATATTTGCGATGATGATACAAAAGCAATAGAGGGTAAACTTCTGGAAATTTAGCTCAAATTAAGACTTAGAGTCATTGAATTCTTCATCTTAACATATTCTCATTGGAAACTTTTATTTAAGTTTTATTTAAGAATTTAAGAATTTCCTTGATGAAGCAGAAACATTACTGATTCTATTAAATCTCATCCCCCGGGACACATATTTTTAATATTGTGTGACAAAATAGTGAAACATATTGCAAAAGGAGCTTAAAGTTACTGCCAGCTTCCCATAACAGATGCTGTTTTTCTCTTTGTGGTAGCAGAGGTCAGTTGCTCAGTTTACCAGAGGGCTAAAGAAAGACAGCATGTGAGATTAGATGCTCTAAAAGAAGAGATATAAAGACAATGCAGGCACATATAAATATATCTTTGGGCATTTATGAGTCACTCTGCAAAGCTATTTAACCTCCCAGTTTTGCCTGATAGGCTCTCAGGGTGACCCCAGAAAGTCACTGTTGAGTATTAACAATGATGTGCTAGAGTGGGCTCATCACAGATCAGGAAAATGGATTGTGTTTGTCTCTTCCCAACTCCACATTCAATGATGTCAGGTTGGCAGACTGAAATCAGACATGATGGTGTTCTTTACATGCATGTTAAGTTGCTTCGTCGCATCCACTCTTTGTGACCCCACTGTAGCCCGCGAGGCTCCTCTGTCCATGGGATTCTCCAGGCAAGAATACTGGAGTAGGTTCCCTTCTCCAGGAGATCCCTTCTCCAGGGGATCTTCCCGGCCCAGGGATCAAACCCATGTCTCTTATGTCTCCTGCACTGTCAGGCAGGTTCTTTACTACTAGCACCACCTGGGAAGCCAGGTGTTATTTACCACCACATTAATTAACAAACAAATGGGGCT
Source organism: Cervus elaphus (assembly GCF_910594005.1). Classification (NCBI taxonomy): domain Eukaryota; kingdom Metazoa; phylum Chordata; class Mammalia; order Artiodactyla; family Cervidae; genus Cervus; species Cervus elaphus. Next base: position 6,821,525 of record NC_057831.1, on the reverse strand, counting down.
CTTTTTTAAAAAAAAAAAAAAAAAAAACCCTGGAGAGCCAGTTGTTAAACATTTACCAGCATACTTCTGGTCCAGCCAGGTCTCTAAATTCTTTCTCCCTCTCATGTTCCCAAGACAAATAAATCATCAGCTCTCTCCATCAATCCCCATTCATTTAATAATCTTTGTTTTAAAAGAGAATTGGAAATAACAGTTGGCATTGTTAAATGGAAACATTTCGCATACATGTTCAACAAATATTTGTTGAATGTTGATAACTGAATAAAATGTGGGTCAAAAAAGGCTAAGAATATATATCTTAATTGTTATTGATGTAATATATTGTCTTCCATAGCACATATTTTGAATATAGCACTTATATCATAGTAGAGTTATTTGTTTAAATACAAATGCCAAAAATCTAGCTATTGAGACAAGTGATTAAGTCCCTGTGTTCTTTATTTCCAATTTACTTTTATGAACAGATGTACAGAACAGACTTTTGGACTCTGTGGGAGAAGGCGAGGGTGGGATGTTTCGAGAGAACAGCATCGAAACATGTATATTATCTACAGTGAAACAGGTCACCAGCCCAGGTGGGATGCATGAGACAAGTGCTCGGGCCTGGTGCACTGGGAGGACCCAGAGGAATCGGGTGGAGAGGGAGGTGGGAGGGGGGATCGGGATGGGGAATACATGTAAATCCATGGCTGATTCATGTCAATGTATGCCAAAACCCACTACAATATTGTAAAGTAATTAGCCTCCAACTAATAAAAATAAATGAAAAAAAAAAAGAAAAAGAAAATATATTTAGAGAAGACACTAAAATCTTAATTTATTTTCTTAATGATATATGACTTGTATAGTCCTAGTGTTAACATCCATTTAGGGAAAAAATAGGGACTCGAGCCTTTGAGAAAGCCTCTGTTCATCATGCTTTATGATGCTCTGCAATGCCAGCCTTCTCTAGTCAAGAGCCGAAACAAACAAAAAAGGAGCTCACTAATAATCAATTCCCAGTCATTCTAGGATTAATAGGATAGTTTGTGGCATAGGTTGTTATCTCCATCTTTGCTTTTCTTTATTTTCTTTTTGGCTTCCTGCCACCGAGTTTTTGCATTATTCATTAGAATCCACACCAGTGCATGATTGGGGAAATAAAGGACTCTGAAGTGCAAATTTTTCATTTTACTGCTTGTTAGCAGTGCTTCAGAAAGTGTTATTGCAGGAGGAGATGGTCAAAACAATTAAATGAAACTTGTTTGTATTTATAGGCTTCAAATAATCTATTTAACATAAAGATGGATCTACTTAACTTTATACACTAAAGATTGGCTGGAAATACTAAAGCTATTCATCAGTTGTTCAAACTCTCTAAGATTCTTACAAGGTATCAAAAATCTTAAAAAATTAGATAATAACCCTTCTTCCTCCAAAAAAGCCTTCATGTCTCACAATTTTAAAAAGTATTTCCACAACAGGTACTTTGTCATGATGAGTGCATTTGAGCAAGTTCCCTGGAAGATAAACAAAATGTTGGGCTTCAGTTATAGCAGAGCTCTCCAAAAGAAATAAAGTGACTAGTTAATCCTCAGAGCACTGGAATTCGCTGGACTGTTAGCCAGATGACTATTTAGGAAACTGCCATGTGTTTCTGTGTATAAATGCTCGTATTTCGACACTCTTGTTTGACGAAAGAGCAGAAGGAAGACAAATATGGGACCACTCACCTCAAAACAGGTGTTAAGGATTGTAGAGAAATAGTTCCTATTCATGAATTCATGTGGGTGTATATGTGGGTGTTGTGGCAGGTGTAGGTGAAGCAAAGAGGGGGACAGATAGCTATTGGTTAACATCCCTGTCACTGCTGACACTTGGAACTAAGCAGCCGAAGTTCTAAGAGACTTTTCCTGGTTATCTTCAAGACTGCCATGATGAAGACCTCTGGCCTGGGTGAGGTTTCTGGCAGTGTGACTGCGAAGAGTTCTTTTTAAACTGACGATGATGCCATTTCTCTAGTTTGAAGATTAAGCTAAGCTTTATCACAGCTCAGTTGTGTTTTTTGCCTCTCCACTGAATGTGTGTGTTTTTCAGCAAAGTCTCTCAGGATACTGGAAAATACCTAGTTACATACAAATAAACACACAGTTACCATTAAATTTCCCATGCACCATCTAAGAGTGCAAAAACATATTGTTCTGGGTACAGAAGAGAAATCTATCTCCTCCAGTCCTCTCATAAATCCAGCCTTGATTACCAGACTTTAACTGAATCAACATCATCACTGTGTCCCCCAATCTCTTCCTTCTATAGCAGCCATTCCAGGGCTACACTGGGACTAGGGAGAAAAATAAACACAACAAAAAAACCCCTCTCTGCTTGCACTAGTTTGGAGGGCATAGAAAAACAGGAGCTGAAAGAAGCAAACCAAGACACCACTGATGCCGTTATCAAGAGACTTATAAATGCTGTATCATTCCCAGGAGAACTGTTCCCTGACGTGGTCAGGTCAGCTTTTGGGGGTGATATGTGATTTCTCTTCTTGAACCAATAAATAGTGAAGATCAACCTTCTACTGTAAAGTAGGAATCAGGAGAAGAGGAGAAGAAATTAGTTTTCTACATTGGTATTAGTTGCAGGCATTTTAATTTCACTTTTTAATTTATATACTTGTCTCTGAATAAAATGCCATTTCAAATATTTAATTCAAGGCACACATTGATGACAAAATGTAATAAAGTATAGCTTCTGACTTTTTATTTAGGCTCCTAGATGTTATTTTTTATTCCTGAAATTTCCCTTGAGTCCTTGGCATAATTCTGTTCCTTTGCCTGCTCTTTAGTTTCTTTTCTCACCAACAATTCCAGAGTTTGATTTTATGAATCAAATTCACATTGAGTCAGTGGAGGAATGCATTTTGAAAACTTATCTTTGAGCTGCATCTTACTTTTCCTGCATCAACCAGCATCCTCTAATACAGACTTCCTTCCCTTAACCTCATGAGACACAAAAATATCTCAGAACATTTTCCAGAAAAATGTTTGTATTAGAGATCAAAACTAACATTGGGCAGAAACATCCTCTGTGAAAACAAAAGGGGGGACAATTAAGTACAGTTTTCAGTCAAAAAAGACCCTACATATATAATTAAAATAAAAATTCAGAATCCTGCAAATGGCTTTGCTAGAATTACATAATCACAAAGGTAAAAAGGAAAACAAAAAAAAATATTGAATTGCAGTATTGATTTTTACTTCCTAAAAGGGCTAGGATAAGACTATTAATATCAAAGGAGTCACCTCAAATTTCAGCAAATTAGAAATAATTCATGCTCAGTCAACAAATAATTTTTGGTGTCTATCATGTCAGTCAAAGTGCTAGGCCTAAAGCTTTTGGGAAATACTTTTATTTTCTTTTCTTATTGATCAGGATGAAGGATTTTAGCTTCAACCTCTTCAAAATGACCTAGAAGTAATTTTATTTGGAATTTTGTAGATATTTAATAATCATTCTCATTTCTATAATTACTTGTAAATGTTAATTACAGAAACTGATTGCTAATATTCCAAATCAGTAAGAAATCAGCAACTGCATCACTCTTCCTACTGTTTCATAACCACACCGTTAAGACTAACACGACTAGAACACACACCTTTAAGAAAGGCCCACCCCTGTGTACCTGAGCACCAGCTGACCCATGAGGGCATACAGTTCACACTCCCAACTCCATACCCAGTAATCCCAGGACTTTGGATCCTGTCCGTTCCAGTTGGATCTGTTTGTTGCCCCCTTGGATTGGCCTCTCGTTATCAGCTAGACCGTGGTTCTATTATACATATTTGGTTTCCCCAACTGTAACTCCTTTGCAATTCTTAAAAACAATGACTGCTTGCACCATCTATTTCTTTTCTGGATTTTGGCTCTTTCTTTGTTAAATTCCTAACCTAGCTTTAACATGTCAGGCTCTAGTCCTTAAGTTTTGCTATGTCTGGTCAGTACCTTTATTGAATCCATTTAAGTTATTATGTATTAATAGTTATATATTCAAAGGAGTAAATTTAATAGGATTGACAGTAGTCATGGTATATGCATTTTTATATTTAAACGAAAAACCATTTTTCTGAAATATTTGTTCAAAGCCTGTATTTATTTCTTCTGGTTAAATGCTCTATTTCCTGATCAGTAAAATACTAATAAAAGATCCTTGAGATTAAGTTTAGTTTTTTTTTCTACATTTTGACCACCCCCCAAATTTTTCTGTAACTATCTGTGATTAAATGATAAATGATAATGTATGTAAAGGCACTTTAGAGTGTTCTACAGGTGCTTATGATTATATTATCATTACACACACCTAACAGTCTCAGGTAAGCCAATATCAGCTTATCACTAAATCTAACTGAGTCAGATTTCTTTTTCACTGCATGAAGTTTCATTTAAGAATATATCATTTAGGGAAGAATTTTATAAGTACTCTATCAACAGCATCAAAATAGGTTATAAGAATGAGTGTCACTTTCAAATATGCTTACCTTACTTTTCAGTTTTGCTAATGTGCTGAAAAAACCTGATTAAATACTAAAGATGTGGATGAGGATTTTTGTATTTTCATAATTCCCGTCCCCATTCCTCATATAAAAACAATTTCTTTTCAAACAATATTGTATTCTGGTGAGAACACAAGGTCAGCCAACTAAAGCAGTCATGTGACAATTATCTTGAAGAACAGTATGTAAATTACTTAGCAAAAGGGATATGAATTAGTCTACATTTAAAAAATTTAGGTAAATGTGAGTTTGGGTGAGATTCATACTATTCCACAGAGAGAAATTTGTATGCTTTTCAAAACATGGGTCAACTGAATTCACTAAACATTTTGAAAATTATATAACTTCCTGTCTTGCTTAAGACGTAAGGATCATGTCACTGTCTACAGAATTTAATTTATAACCCAGGTGGGAATGTATTCAATAAATTTATTTTTTGTTCTAAATAGTATACTCTTGAAAAAATAGCTCTCACTGGAAGAAAACTGTTCATAACTATGTAGTTTTTAAACATAAGCGAACAAACATACTGAAATCAAAGTCACATCAGAGAAGCATGACCCAAAATAATTTGCTAAAAGGAAGTTCATGTATACTCAGAACTCATGGAACTCTAGCCCTGGCTGAAGACTTTGTAAATAAATCTTGTACAGCATAGTGGACTGGAGGTTAGAGGCTATTTAGTATAAATAAGCAAAAACAGAGCTTGTATTTGACATACCCTATTACAGAAGACTTTCCCCCAAGGTTTTCAAGTATTGGAATTCATAATAGAAAGCCAAATATGTCCTTGAAAGTCTAATGGATGTCATCAATTATTTGACATTTTTAAACATGCATACTGTGACCATGAGCTATGAATTATTTGAAAAATTCTTATGATGTTAATTCTTGGGATCTGTGTGCAATTTTAATTTCCAAATTTGGGATATCATGAGGCTTTATTAAGGGAAAAGATAACTGCCTACTCTTTGCCAAGCAGAGTATAAGGTTTTTCATTTATAACTCTCAGTTTCTTGTAACAGCCAACAAGGTAGGCATTCTACCCACAATTTACAGAGGAAGACTCTGAGATTCAAGCTGTAAGAACCAACTTTGTGGGGAGTTCTCAAACTTTAGTTATTCATTTATTTATTTATCTTAAGCAAATAAACCCATGCTTCATTCATTGAGAGAGATATGTGTATCTATGACAGACTGAAAAGGAAATGCTGTGATTCCCAAATCTGTGGAAATTCCAGGAATGACTGAGTATGTGGTGGGTCATTGATCCAAGAGGTCCCTTTCAAGAATAGGATGATGAAGCAGGAGTTTAGAATCTGTAAAAGAAAATCGGGGAAAAAGTAGAACACAGACTTATGCATTTGGAAGAAGATATTGTGTATGTATACACACACACACACACATTTTGAATCTTAAGGTGCTAAGAAACACCATTTTCCTTCTGTATTCTGTATTCTTTATCCATCTCCTTTGCCCAGTAGTTACTCAACACTTACAAGCCAACCCATCACCAGTTACCATATATTAATACATACAAGTTCAGAAGACATAAAATAGTTCTAGGAACAAGAGGAAATACTACAAGTTTCTCATTCCGCAGTGTCTGGACCCTCAGATTCCTGTGGAGGACAACCAGGGAGCCAGGGCAGGAGTTAAATTCAATTTAGTTCAGTGAAGTTATAAAGTATAATCTTTTTCAGAAGACCATCTGTTATGCCCCTCTCTGATTGTTCCTGTCTCCTTTCTTCAGGGTTAACTTGAAAAATATGATCTCTCACTTTCACTTTTGGAAACTTGTCCCCTCTAACTCCTGCCCATTTGAGACAACGATGAGTAGTGCTTACATTAAATCTCTTATTTCAGTTTAAGACTTGACTTATTTGAAGCTCTGACTCTTTTCTTTTGACTCCCTAGCCCAAGCAATCCTTCAGCAACCTATGACCCAGCAGGAAAAGGATGACAGAGCTGGGGTTGGGGAAGTGTAATCTGTAGACAGAGTGATTTTTATCAGCTTTGACATGGCTTAGTATGAGTCATATCAGTGTCCATCAGGTTCAGTATTTTACTACCAATAGAAAATCTCAAGAGTATGGCATCAAATTTAAAATTTAGGTACATTCCAGCTTCTTTTAGTAACATACAATCATAGAAGTTTAGGGCTAAAAATGACTTTTGTTTTTCCATTCAGTCTAAAGTCCTCAACTACATTAAAAAGCTAAAATAATAACTGACACATGTCAAGTAACATATGAGGCTTTTTATATATATGTTCTCTATACATATACTTTACATTGTCTCAACATATTATAATCATCAGGGTAGAAATCATTATCCTCTATATAAGAATCTGACATTCAAAGCATTTAGGGAGATATTAAGATTTTTAATAGGGAGGGAAGCAGACATTTAAAGAAATCACTCCACTTGTACCACAGCAAAAATTTCAGGGTACAGAAGTAAACTTGAGGAACATCAGTTGGGGTTTACTGCATTAGTCTCATGAAGTCAAGTTTGGATTAGAGATGGTGGGATGGAGAAGAAGAGACAACAGAATCAACAGAAATTCAGAGTATAGAACTAATGAGACTTGACGACAGATTTGTCACGGGAGGTGAGAGAAAGGAGAAGGAAGAGCCAGATTTGGTGCCTCGTTTTCAGCGTGAGCAACGGGCTGGATGGTGGAGACACTAGGAAAGATGAAAAGCCCTGACAAGAAGATTTGGGAAGTGCAGGGAAAGCAGGGAGCAGAGAAGGGATGCAGGAGGCCAGATCAGGAACTGATGACATGATTCAGGGAATCTTTTGTTCTCTCTTTTTTTTTTTTAATATATTTTTCCATTTCTATAATTATTTCTTAATTGTAGTTGATTTACAGTGTTTTGGGTATACAGCAAAGTGATTCAAATATATAGATACATATAGACTTTTTTCAGATTCTGTTTCATTATAGGTTATTATAAGACATTGAATATAGTTCCCTGAGCCAAACAGTAGGCATTTGTTTCTTTATCTCCTTTATATATAGTAGTATCTGTTAATCCCAAATCCTAATTTATCCATGCCTGGCTTTCCCTTTTGGTAATCATAAGTTTGTTTCCTATGTCTATGAGTCTACTTCTGTTTTGTAACTAAGGTCATTTGTATCAATTTTTAAAAAACTTTTTCAAATAGTTTTTAAGACTGGAGATCTGAGAATACACTTTCTACCCAATGTCCTCTTAATCTTTGCCCCTCCCGTTATCTGTAGGCCAATCCCGAAGGCACTTGGCCCTTAGGTTTAAAATGCAGATGTTAACTGCATTTTCTGGGTAACCGCAGAGATTTATCAACTTACATGATCTAATAATACCTTGTGACCCCCTTGGACTTAGCTAGATTTTAGGTAACCTGAGAGAAAGGATACTGTTGTAGAAGAATTACTGGTGTAATGGGGATCTCATCTCAACCTAAACTGGGATTTGGAATTTTGGTATGTGTCTGACGAAAAGTTGCAGCTGAAAGTTCAAAGAGGCTGTTTTCGTTGCAGTAGTTAACATAGAAGGAAAGTATCTTCAGAGAGGAGGGAATCTGAAGAGAGAAATGGAGAGGGATGTGAGTGGATAGAAGGCTGTTTCTTCTATTAAGGGTTGCATGGAGTTAGTCTGAACCCTGGTGGAGACATGGGCTGCAAGATAGACCTGTTCCCACGGGCACTGAGGCACCCACTATGTGGCTTAGGGGCCAAGGTGACGAAGCAGGACAGAGCTGAGAGAACATCATCATCTTCTCTCAGCACTAAATGCTCTGCTCCCTTCTCTTTCTTGCATGGTTTCCAAGAAGTCAGCTGTGACTCTTATCTTTATTTCTCTATAAATAAGGTGTTCCCCACCCCCTGACTTTTTCAGGACTTTTTCTCCATCTATGGTTTTTCATAACTTGCAAATGATACGCCAAGGTATAGCACTTTTGTTTTTGGCATTTATCCTGCTTATTCTCTGAGCTTCCTGAATCTGGGGAAATGTCTAGTCATTATTATTCCAAATACATCTTCTGTTCCTTTCTGTCCTCTCCTTCCCATTGTGCACACATTACACTTTTTGCAGTTGTCCTCAGTCCTTGGATACTCCGTTCTGTTTTGTCCAGTCCTCCTTCTCTTTGTTATGTTTTTTGAGGATTGCTCATCTGTTCTTGCACGCTGTTCACTTTACTCATTACAGCCCTTAGCACATTACTCATCGCTGTTTTAAATTCCTGGTCTGATAATTCCAATATCCCTGCCATATTTGGTTTTGATACTTGTCCTACCTCTTCAAACTGTGGGGTTTTTTGCCACTTGCTATGCCATGTTATTTTTCTTGATATCTGAACATGACTTAGTTGTAAAAGAAACTGCTGTAAATAGTTCTTTATTAGTATAGTGGTGAGCTGTCAGGGGAGGGGACGAGTTCTCTGGTTCTGTGATTAGGTCTCAAGTCTTTCAGGAGGTGGTGCCTCTGCACTGTGAAGGAGCATCCTTTCACCACATCTAGGCATAACACAGCCTTGTTCTGAGGTAACAAAAACCATCTGGGCTGAAGGGGTTTTACTTTGTGAGTACCAGAATAGGAGTCGGCTCACCGAGTGTTAGGTACCCCTCTCAAGTGGCTCTCCTAGCCAGGACGGAAGCAGGGGGTGACAGGCAGAAAAATCTCAGAGGGCTGCTCTCTTGTGCTATGCTTCTGGGGACTATGGAGATGGGTGGATGAAACCCTCAAGTACGGTGGAAGGCGATGAGAGTCGTTACTGTGGCTTTGTTTGTAAGCACAGAGGGGTGAGGCCTGGGGGAAACGTGGACTGCATGAGAAAAGTAGTTTCCAAGCTGAAGTGTCCTTCAGAGTAACTTGGGACTTTTTAAAAAAGATCTCTGCCCAGGTCCTACTTGCAGGGTTTCTGTTTTAGAAAGTCTAGGGTGACAACTATGTTATGAAACAGCTCTGTGGGTAATTCTGATGCTTATGCCTGATTAAAATCTACTGCCTTCAATTTATTAGAGTTGAGTCATTTGACGCTAGTCAAATAGCTAGCAAAAGAAAAAGAATTTAGATTTTTGGAGAGATTTCCCTTTTTGACTTTATTGTTTTATATTCTTCTCCCCTTCTCCCCAGCTTTCCACATTCTCACTAAAACAACTTCCTTTCCCTGGTATTGGTTTTTCTAATTTCTCACTGAAGGCTTCTCTGTAGGAGAATTATTAGGAAGCCCACCGAGCCTTACTTTTGATTCTCCATAGTTGGACTCAGATAAAAGAAAAATTAAGAATGTAAACATCCTTTTTTTTTTTCCCCTTAGAAGAAAATGGTTCACAATTTTATTTTGTTTGACCAGTTCAATGTTAAACAATTGTGTGAATATTTTTCTTGAAACATCCACTCTCTTCTACTGCTATTTCCATAGCTCACTCTACTGTTATTTTTGCTTAAATTATCAATGGAATTTAGACATCAAAGCACTTTCACTTCATTTCTCCATTCTGGCTCCACAGGCTCCAAAGTTTTGAGCCACAAAAATGACCCCTCACCATACATGATTTCATTCATTTCTGTATAAGCTGAAGGAGAATTTTTTCTCTTGTAGAATCTATGGTATCTAAAATAAACTATGTTAGGGACTTAATTCCTGATAACATCCTTTATTCCCCAATTCTACCCATAATTTTCAATCCAACAGAATTCTTGTCTTCTCGAAATAAAGTTAAAACAACTGTGTAACAATTTTTTCAGTGCAAAAATTTCAAATGTCAATTCTATTAAATGGAGGTCAAAATTTCTTTTGGAATTAAACATTTTTCCCCCCAATTATTCTCCAGGAATTAAAGAAGAAAAAATAGACCAAGCTCTAGTTTGAAAGAGCCATAATTCAGCATACTCTGTATTACTTCTCAGAGAAAGAAATCTGAGTTTCTAAAGAAAGAAACAATGCATTAAGTGCTGGGGGAAAGAAAAATGAGGGTCTCCAGGCTTGGGAATGTAGTGCCCTGAGGCAGACTGACCCAATCCGCTGTTGACAAAGTGACATCACTACTGTGCTGTAGGGAGTGCATGCTCAGTCACTCAGCTGTGTCCGACTCTCTGGGAGTCCATGGACTATATAGCCTGCCAGGCTCCTCTGTCCACAGATGCTCCATGGAAAAATACTGGAGTGGGTTGCCATGCCCTTCTCCAGGGGATCTTCCTGACCCAGGGATTAAACCCACATCTCATTAAGTCTCCTGCATTGGCAGGCAGGTTCTTTACCACGAGCGCCATCTGGGAAGCCCTGAAGTTAGGGCTAGGCATATACTTTCTACCCTGAAATCTCTGGTATCTTCGTATTACTCTGAATACATAGCAGGGTCAATGAATGTGTCCTTGAGAAAAGTAAAAAAAAGAAAGAAGAAAAGCCTTCTATTTCTCAATGCTAATTAATTTAAAATTCAAATGAAGGAATCATGTGGTTTAATGTATAAGTAGCATATGAATAGTGGCTATGCCAAAAAGAGGTTTGGGGAACCATCTTTTGGTGCCCTAACCCACCCCCAGTTACTTCCACAAATTCATATGTTTACCAGTTAAACAACTGCTGTTCTCTTAACACATGAAAATCATCTTTTGAAAAAGTTCTTATTTTCACTGATCTATGATTTGTAATTTAGATACAAACAATTGAGACAAGACTCCTAACTTCCCCACCTCCACTTCCTGCCGCCCCTCAACTCCTCTTCTTGTGAACATGCTGATCCCAGCAGATATGTAAGTGAATATGGAAACACGAACTTCAGCGTTCACTATCCTGAATACTACTAGTATTCCATAAAGACCCAACTTCTGTGCAAATAAAATTCTTACTAAAGGAAAAGAGACAGATGATTTTCTGGAGAACAGAAGGACTCAAATTAAATGTGTATATAGTATATGCTCCATGGATGACTGGGAGACGTCATATATCACTTAAGCAGCATTTGTTATATCATTTTTATATAGGTGTGGTTTATAGGAAAGCTATACTGAAAAATAAAGAAATGAAAGGGATTATCTGTGGATTTCTTCTTTTTATTTTTAAATTGATCTGGGCTTACTTTTTGAGGATTTCCATCCACAGTCTATTTCTACACATCTGCATCCTACACACAGGAAGTGGAGGAAAAGAAGAGCACATTTTACAATTCTGGAGACTAATTAAATAGGTATTTGCCTGGAGAAGTACTTATCATGATGTTTAAAATGTTCTGTAATAGTTATTTAACAAGAACCTCAGATTCTTCTGTTTCTGGGAACTCAAAGGAAAGTAAGAGCTGTAGCTGATTTTGAGACTGACGTATGTGCAAAATGAGGACACAGTTGAGGTTGAAATGCCACTCTGAGATTTCCCTTAAGGTATTGCTTCGTTCCTGTTTCATCAAAAGCATATCAAGGAGTCACTATGTGTAAAATATCTTGGTTTGGGGATGGATGGAAAGAGGAATTAAACATGGCCCTTACTTCCCCAGTGGCTCAGACAGTAAAGCATCTGCCTGCAATGTGGGAGACCTGGGTTTGATCCCTGGGTTGGGAAGATCCCCTGGAGAAGGAAACGGCAACCCACTCCAGTACTCTTGCCTAAAAAACTCCATGGACGAAGGTGCCTGGCAGGCTACAGTCCATGGGATTGGAAAGAATCAGACACAATTGAGCAGCTTCACTTTTTTGCTTTCAAAGGAGATTTTAACCCAGTGAGGGTGACACACAGGAGGGAGTACACAAAAAGGATTTAGGGAGTGAACAAGATGGAAGTTGGGGGGAAATGCTGAAGGTGAGCTCAGAAGAGAAGGCTACAGTGTTCTGTGTGTTGTTGGGGATGTCTTTTAATCCCCATCTTACAGAGTGAACAGTATTATACTACCTAAGTTGGAAGGGGGACTTGTAAATATATCTCACTTGAATCTGGAATCTGATCTCACTCAGTAATCCCACCCATAATATCTGCTATTTTAATAGCATCTATGCTCTCAGTGGTTCTTAATCTTTGGAACAGTTTGCATCCTTTAGAAAACATGAATAAACTACGATTCTTTCCCACGGGAGAAGAGGGGAGGAAGAAGCACATGAAAAAATTCAGGGACTTCTTTCTGAAGTACTGGACAATCACTTAACTCCTTTATGTCTCAATTTCTCAGGCAGGGAATGGCAAAGCCTACTCCATAAAGTTCTTGAGAGAATTAAATAAGATAATTGTATACCATGCACCTATGGTCAGTTAACTTATGACAAAGGAGGAGAGAATATACAATGGAGAAAAAGTTTCTTCAATAATTGGTGCTGGGTTAAAAGGACAGTTGCATGTAAAGAATGAAATTAGAACATTCTCTAATATCATACATACAAATAAACTCAAAATGGATTAAAAATCATGTAAAATCAGATACTATAAAACTCCTAGAAGAAAACATAGGCAGAACACTCTGACATAAACTGTAGCAATATCTTTTTGGATCCATCTCCTACAGTAATGGAAATAAGAACAAAAATAAACAAATGGAATGCAATTAAACTTAAAAGCTTTTGCACAGCAAAGGAAACTATAAACAAAATGAAAAGACAACCTACGAACTGGGAGAAAATATTTGCAAATGATGCAACCAACAAAGATTATTCTCCAAAATATACAAACAGCCCATACAGCTAAAGATTAAAAAAAAAAAAAAACTAATCAAAAAAAGGGCAGAAGACCTAAATAGACATTTCTCCAAAGAAATATGTATATATATATGCATATATAAAACTGAATCACTTTTCTGTACACTTGAAACTAACACAACTTTGTAAATCAACTATACTTCAATAAAAAAATAATGATATAAAGTACCTAGCACTGATCCCAGAGCAAATATTCAGTAAATGACAGGCATTATTTTATTCTTTCTTTCTTCCTTTTCCTTGGAAGATGTGTTCTTTCCTTCACTGTGACTGAGGAGTCAGTGATAAGAGTGGGGGATCAAACAGGGGCTGTTCACCAAGTAAGGTGGAGGAGAAAAGGGGATAGATAAGTTTCATGCCCAGGCATGAAATATGATAGAAAAAGGAATTCTAGGAACTTCATAGGAAGTTATCTGTAGGACTCTCTAGGAGAATACTGTAAAGGATCTATGAAGATGCTGCTCTTGATGTAAATATTTTATGGGTTTACTATAATAGTAATACTAATAGTATTAGTTTCAATAATAATGACAAATGCACACTTAGAGAGAACTTACTGTCTGCCACGCATTGTGTTTAACTTAGCTTATACAGATCAAGTCATTTAATCCTTACAACAATATGAAATTAACACAGTACATAATATCTCATCTGAAGTTCTAAAAAAAAAAAAATCTTTGAAAACTAAAATTTTGAAATAATTGACTGCAAAATCTGACCTGAACTGACATGAGTATATTTTTAGTCTTTATTTATCCCTTTAAAAGTAAATATTTGCACATTTTGCTATAGAAATCTTAATGTTTGGTCAAGGGGTGTTTCATGCCCTACTAGGATAATGTCCTTGCCATTCTAAAAAATGTCTCTAAGTTTCAAAATTTGCCTAGCCTACAGAATTTCAGATAAGGAGTTTTTGAAAAGAGCTAACATTTATTGAGAACATGCTATTTGTCAGGTTTGAGCCCTAGTTTCTACTTATGTTAATGAATTTATCCTCATCATAATCCTCAGAGGTAGATATATTTAGCATCCTTCCTGCTTTAGAGTTGAAGTGACTATACAAAGTACAGAGAAGTCAAGGAACTCAAGGGTACCAGCTAGTAACTTAGATACACAGAAGCTGAACACAGGCAATCTGGATCTGAGAAGCTTTTGCTTAATTGCTACACATACTGCCTCATTTATGTTATTACAATTGTTATCCTCATTCTACAGATGAAAATTCTGAAAATTAAAGGTAATTTTAAATTAAAATAAAAATGAAATTTAGAAGTAATTATATCTAAGATAAAGTGTTTATGTGATCTTGGGCAAGTTATTTAGCCATTCTGTACCTCAACTTTCCTTTCTGTAAAATAGAGACATTAATAATACATACCACATAGGATTGTTATGGGGAGTAAGTTAGGTTAAAACACTTAGAGAAATGTCTGATATACTCCATGAAATCAACACAGATTAGCTCTTACTATTATTACAACTAAGACATGTGGATGCCAGAAGGGAGGAGAAGGATATAATGAAAGTTAATCCTCATGCAAAGATTTACTATAAAGAAGGTAAAAGGGGTAATATTTTTCTTCCAGACATTAAATCAGTGTTTTCTTTATTTTTTGTTCCCTAGTCCCGAGGTGTTTAATGGCTGCCTATCTGCTCAATCAATGGCATTTATTGCTTCAGAGAGTAGGTACAGAACAAAGAGGTCTTTTATTTCTCTTTCAGTCTATGAGCTGACATTTTTTAATCCATTGCAAGACTTTAATCATGAAGTCATGCTTTGTTAAAGAACAAGACTGTTTTGTAAATCCCCAAAGCTTCTCTTTACAATTAAAAGTCTGGGCCTGGTTCACTTAACTCTTCTAGTATTGTATTTGTAAGAAGCCACGGCATGAAGAGAACAAGGCTTGTACTGAAAGGATTCTCTTGTAACAGGATGGGAAGTTCCTTTTAACTAAGAATAGGATTTGAAAACTACAAAAAGAGAAGTGGGCGAGTATAGATCTGAGTGACATACTCATCTACTTGGGTGCTAATACCCTGGAGAGAGGGAAGATGAAGTGCTGTAAGCTCTTTAGCAAACCCTGCATTTAGCCTTGCTTAGTGCTATGTGGTCTCTGGGAAGAAGAGCAACGTCTGAGGCAATATTTGAAGGCTGCCTCAAAGAATTCTGCATATTGTAGAATGGCACTGATGACTCTTTTGTGAGTGAAAGTCGCTCAGTTGTGTCTGACTCTTTGTGACCCCAAGGGCTATACAGTCCATAGAATTCTCCAGGCCAGAATACTGGAGTGGGTAGCCTTTCTCTTCCTCAGGGGATCTTCCCAAGCCAGGAATCAAACCAGGGTCTCCTGCATTGCAGGCAGATTCTTTACCAATTGAGCTATTTTGAGTCTCCCACAAATAGCATAGATTTAAGACAATCAGTAAAACAGAAAAGAATCACTATAGGGACCTCAGGACAAGGGAACGTGATAAGATGCAGAGGCATCAATGGCAGATGAAACCACAGAAAAAGACTGACAGCAGGCACTGGAATGAGCCTCATTCAGCGATGAGGAAGGAAAGGAAAAATTGCAGGAAACAGCATGTGGATCAGATCTTTCCCTATGTCACCATAATGGCCTGGACCCACAAGCTAGTTTTAAAGAAAGATTTAGAGAAGTCTCTCTAAGAAGGGAGAAACAGTTGTGACTAACCTTTAATGAACTGATTTTTTTTTACTCCAAAATATTTTAAAATCAAAAGAAGCTGAATTACTTTTATTTGTCCAATTATATTTTGTCTTTTCCTGCTTGTAGAAGAAACTGAACTCCAGAGATGCGTGAGGTTAAATAATAAAGGTCTACTTTTTTTTTTACAGTCAAATATATGTTTTAATTCTACTATATTTCAAAGATATTAAATCTCAGAATTTTCTAAAACCAAACCCCATTCTAAGTCATGTCAGAATTTGGAGGGCTTCCCAGGTAGCACTAGTGGTGAAGAATCCACTGCACAATTTGGCCATGACAGATATTAAGGATATGTAATTACCCTCCATTCAAAAACAATTAGAAAACTGGACAAATTTTAGTAAATAATTATTTTAAGATACTTGATGGTAGGCAACATAGAACAGTAATCCTAGATGAAGGATAAACAAATGAGTTAGGTGAGCTTTACCTTCTCCCAGGTTTTCTTCCTGGAAGTAATTTCCACTGAAGTACAAGAAGGGGAGGGATACAAACAACACTTGGGTATGTCAATGAATTGAAGAGACAAATTATCACTTGGGGAAGTCAAAGCAACTAGAATTTGTGGAACAGACTGCATAAGAGGAAGGAGCTATGCAGAAGTGTTCCATATACCTTCAGAGTCCCACTGAATCTTTGCTTGACTATCAAAAAATATATCGCTGGGCAGGAACAATATCAGAAGAAAGAGCAATTACTACAGAGCTGTAAACTACAAAAATTTATACAGTTCGTAAAAGTCTGAGAATTATTCAAGGTCCCATACCCAAAGTAAAGAGACTTTAGTGAATATATGGTCCATTTAGTAGAAACTCCAGAAGAGCCTCACCTTAAAAGTGGGGCTAAATAAGCACTGGAGGTAAAACAGATTCACCTTAAAAGACAACAAAATACAGCACTCAGAAACATAAACCCCCTACGATGTTCAGCATCCAAACAAAATTACCACATACTTGAGGAAGCAGAAAAATGTGACCCATAACTTGGAGAGAAGTCAGTCAATAAAACAGACCTAAAATGAAAAGGATAGTACAATTAAGTAACAGACAAGAACTTTAAAAAGCACAAATCCAACATACATATTGAGTAGTGACAGAAAGTATTCAAAAAGAAGCTCAGAGGAAAAAAAGCTAAAAAAAGTAGTCCTCAGTGACCTGTGAGACAATAACAAATGATTTAACACATTTGCAATTGTATTTCCAGAGGAGAAGGCAAGGAAGAGAAAAAATACTTGAAAAAATAATGGCCAAATGTTTTCTAATTTTGATTTAAACAAAGCTATAAACCTTCAGATCCTAAAATCAAGATGAAGCCCAAGTGAAATAAACATAAAATCTCTTCATGTTTCATTATAATTAAACCACTGAAAAGGGAATCTTTAAAAAAAATCAGGAAAGAAAAGACACACTGCATCCAGAAAAACAAAGATTAAAAACAACAGCAGACTTCCTGTCATAAATTATGCAATTCCAAAGAAAATGGACTTATCTCTCCAAAACACTGACAGAAAAAAGTGTCAACTTAATATTCTATATCCAGTAAATATCTTTCATAAACAAGTGCAAGCAGAAATAGACATGCTTATTGTATAATTTTTAGGGAAATTCAAACGATCTAGAATTTCCATATGATTTATTAAACTACAGTTGTAGTTTAATACAACTGTATTAAAGGATACCCTCTGTATCCATGGGTTTCACATCCAGAGTTAACCAATTATGGATCAAAAATATCCCTGCCCCTCCAATCTAGAAAGCTCCAAAAAGCAAAATTTGAATTTGACATGCACTAGCAACTACTTACATAGCCTTTACAACCCAATTACATAGCATTTCATTGTGTTAGGTATTATAATTAACCTAGAAATGATTTAAAGTATATGGGAGAATTGTGAAAGTTATATGCAAATATCATACCATTCTACATAAGCACCTTGGACACATAGGGGTTTTGGTATATGTAGGGGCAGGGGTCCTGGAACCAATTCCCTGTGATTATCCAGGGATGATGGTAACAAAATTGGAAGATTTATATCATCTGATTTCAAAGTTTATACAACTATTGTATTCAAAGCAGTATAATAATGGTAAAGAACAGACTTATGGATCAATGGAAAAGATATGATAATTCAGAAATAGATCAACACATATAATCAATCAATTTTCAACAAAAGTATCAAAAAATCAGAGGGGGAATGGATAGTCTTTTCAAGAAACTGCTAGTATAATTGGATATCTGTATGGAAAAAAATGGATCTCAGCTCTTTTTATTAAGTTATACATTAAAAAATGATTCAAAATAAGCAATATATGTAAATATAAGAGAGAAGGTAATAACTCTTTTAGAGGAAAACAGGAGAAAACCTTTATGACTTTGGATTTGGCAAAGATTTATTAAATTAGACATAATCATAAGCCATAAATGAAAAATTTGATTGATTAGACTTCATCAAAATCAAAACTTTCACTTGTCAAAAGACACTATTAATGAGAAGGCAAGGTGCAAAATGGGAGGAAATATTTGCAAAACATATCTGAAAAAGGGTGTAAAACACACATATATACAGAGAATATATAAAGAACTTTCATAATGCAATAATATCATCCCAACTAAGAAACGGACAAAGAAAAAGCTCTGGACACTTACAACTAATAAGCTCAAGAAAAAATACCCAACATCATCAATCATTTGGAAAATGCAAATTAAAATTACCAGTAAATATCATTGTACACCCAATATAAGCCATTGAAAATGCCAACAATTTCAACCGTTGGCAGGAATGTAGAGAAGCTGGAACCCTCACATACTGCTGAATGTAAAATGTCACCCTCATTTTGGATAATAGCTCAGCAGTTTCTTAGAAAGTTAACTAAACACGTAACATAGGAGCCATCGGGTCTGAAGAAACAATCAGTGATACAAAGTAGCAGTTTAATACACAAGTGGAAATAAACTGCATGAAATTAATGGCACAAGAAATGAGAGAGAAAAATGGAAGTATTACACGTTCTTAAAGTTAATAAATTAAATTAAATTCGTAGAATACGGTTTAAAGAAAGACTGTGATAATTTAACAGATTGCTCCTAGTGGTGGTGGTGGTTTAGTTGCTAAGTCGTGTCCGACTCTTGCAACACCATGGACTGTAGCCCGCCAGGCTCCTCTGTTCATGGGATTCTCTAGGCAAGAATACTGGAGTGGGTTGCCATTTCATTTTCCAGGAGATCTTCCTGACCCAGGAATCGAACCCGGGTCTCCTGCATTGCAGGCAGATTCTTTACCAACTGAGCTACAAGGGAAGCCTCAAAATGCTCCTAAAGACCTGGGAAAAAGAGGAAAGTATCCTAGGTTCTTTTCATTCTAGTTCCCCAAATAATTATCCTTCTTGGATCGGCAGAGAAAGCGTTTCCCTTGTGGCCCCAGTCTCCTCTCCACACCTCTGCTCCTCAGCAGCAAGCCCAGCTCTGCTGAAATCACCATGCCCAGAATTCTCTCCCTCAGCCCACTGGCCCCACGGCATAAACTGTTTCCTACCCTCTGTTCTCCTAAAGGGAATGCGAGGTCGGGGGGGCGGGGGGGGGGTACCAAGTTCTCTAACTTTTTCCTCCTGTTCTCCTAAGGAGAAACTCTCATTTCTCCTGGGTCTTTGTTCCTAGCTGCTTCGGTGGACCGTGGCTGCATGGACTGAGGGATACATGCGCGGAAGAAGCTTGGCAGAGATACTGAGAGAAAATCGTTCCCTCTGCTGCGCCCCATTGAATGTGGAAACAGCACAGTCAATTTGACTTTTAGGGCAGTGGCTGTCACAGACATACACCCAAAATTATATATATATGCATATAATTCCAGTTCCAGTTTCTCTACATCCTAGATAAGGCAGGAAGCGGTCTGGTCAAGCTAACCTGTTGACTGCGCGGCTCTGGACAGGAGTTTGGGTGGGGCGGGATCTACTTCCCGGAGGAGGCTCACCGGCGCTGAACCAGGCTCTAGCCCAACAAGCCTTGACAGGATCAGACTGGAGCAGGCCGGTTCTGGGAAGCGGATTGCGCATGCGCGAGAGGCTCTCCGCTTTGAGGGAGGGGCAGTTAGAAAGCAGGCCGGTGCTCACGTGTACCTGATGAGGAGCACAGTTTCCGCTACAGGAAAGCCACCATTCTTTCCCAATATCAGATATTAGGGGGCGGGAGGCCACCCAAATGGAGCCCGCCTGAAAATAGCCTGCGCTGACTACTTCTACAGCCCTTCTCTCTCCTGCCCAAGCCGCTAGTGTCATTCTCTTCACGTCCTTACCTGAGGGCGGCTCTCGTCAAACACCACCCACTCCTGTGCACTCAGAAACCACTGTCCCCGCCACCCTCACCTGCCCGGTGTGAACCGTGGCCAAGGTAGGTCTGGTGTCCCGGCCCTGCCTGCCCGGGCGTGGGCGAGGGGGTGGGTATCCGGTGAGTCGTGGGAGCAACACAATGAGGGCGCTATAATAAAATTGGTGCTGAAATGTTCCAGGGAAAGTGGGTATGGGTGCCACAATGGGGATATGTTTTTTGGCAAGAAACTTAAAAGTTCAGGCTCTAGGAGTGAATTGAGGTAAAAAGGGCATCCGTTTTTGGAAGGAGTAAGTTTACTTCACAAATCCATCACATCTTTAGGAGAACAGAAGGGAAAGCTGAATTTCTGACAGAACACTAGTTGGCCGTTCATGTTCAACTCTAGCAAACAGCGGTGCATTCTACGGCATCATCGTCCCTGTCGGCGCCCTCAGATACAATCACAGGCACCGGGTGCTGTAAGGCTGTCCGTGCTCCGCCACTCTATCGGAATTCGATCCTTTTCAGGACTTTCCCTTCGGTCAAAGTCAAGTCATTCATGAAGCAGGAATGCGCGGGGTGGGGGAGTTCAGATTCGTCTAGTGAAATACCAAGAAAATCCACAGAGACCAGGATATTTAAAACAACCATCACTCCCAGAACCTAGAGTTCCTTGGAAAGAACTAAGGAACTTCCCTGTTGGTCCAGTGGCCAGGACTCCACCCTCCCAGTGCAGGAGGTGAGGGTTCCATTCCTGGTCAGGGGACTAGATCCCACATACCTAAGACTTGGCGCAGTCAGGTAAGTAAATAAGCAAATTTTTGGAAGTGTATATGTGTGTGTGTGTGTGTGTGTGTAAAGAGCAACTGAACAACTAATTAGAAAAAAAAAAAGTCAAAATCAGGAGTTTCAGGACTTGAAAGATGATTTGGTTGGGTGAATGGGGAGTGGTTAAAGAGACAGAGTTCCCTCAATAACTAGGAGGGTCACGGAAGGAGCAGAAGCCATGCCTGGCGAAGAAAACGAGAGAACCATGAGTCCTTAGGAGTCTACAGCCCTGGTTCAGCTCATTATTACTTACCATGTTGTTATAGAGAACAAAGATAGGGAAATGTCACTGAGGCAGAGTGGAATTTATAAGCAATTGTAAGCTTTAGGTGGGCTTCCCTGGTAGCCCATCTGTAAAGAATCTACCTGCAATGCGGGAGACCTGGGTTTGATCCCTGTGTTTGATCCCTGTGTTGGGACGATCCCCTGGAGGAGGGCAAGGCAACCCACTCCAGTATTCTTGCCTGGAGAACCCCTTGGACAGAGGACTCTGGTGAACTGTGGTCCATAGGGTTGCAAAGAGTGGTACACAACTGAGTGATAAAGCGCAGCACGCACAAGCTTTAGGTAAGATGTGTGTGTGTGTGTGTGTGTGTGTGTGTGTGTGTGTGTGTGTGTGTGTGTCTGTGTGTGTGTGTGTGTCTGTGTGTGTGTGTGTGTCTGTGCGTGCGCGCTCAGTCGTGTCCGACTTTTTCCGACCCCATGGACTATAGCCTGCCAGGCTCCTCTGTCCATGGAATTTTCCAGGCAAGAATACTGGAGTGGGTTGTCATTCCCTACTTCAGGGGATCTTCTCCACCCAGGGATTGAACCCACATCTCTTGCATCTCCTGCATTGGCAGGTGGATTCTTTAGCACTGTGCCACCGGGAAGCCCAAGTTAGGTAAGATAAGGGACTATTTTAACAATGAATATGGCCAAATTAAGACTTATATGGACTAATTCTCATTTAGTCCATTATCAAACTCTTTATAAACAATCATTTCCTGTTATGCTTTCCATTCTGAACTTTTAGAAATCTTATCTACAAATAAGTTTAGGTATAGTGTTTTTGTGTTGATAGCTTTGTGTTTTTCTTTTTTCCCCATCCTTTGGAGCAGTACCAGAACTAGATAGGATTGAAATAATTTCATAAATGCGTTTGAAATAAGAGAGTATGTGTTGATTTCTGTTTTACACTATAGGTACTTGTTACTACTGTGTTTTTTTTTTTTTGGTCACTTGTTGATATTTTGAATCATAAAAATAATTTGGATTATAACTTCCATTACAAAACTCAAAGTGGCAAAAATAGCAGGTTAGTACACATATTTGGAAAATGCCTTGTTCCTCACTTTCCCCTCGTTTTTTGAAAGACCAAAATGATCTTTCAGATTCCAAGATCTCAATACTTTATGTAAATGAAAATACACATAAACCATCATCTTACCTGTCTGAAACAGAAAATACTCATAAACCATCATCTTACTGTCTAATAAATGCCTTTTAGAGTGAAAGAAGGAAAGTCAGTAGTTTGTCTGTGTCTTCAGTTGCTTTCCCAATATCTAGTCTGTCCTGTCTAGGAAAAATCCAGAGCAACATACTAAATCAAGTTTAAGTGACGGATTTAAGCTAGGTTGTAACTTGAAAGTTTAGAGAGTTTGACTCATATGGGTGTTGTGTGTATAAATGATGTGTTTTATGAACCTTAACAATAGGTGATAAAATCTCATAAACATCTATCGGTGGTGGTGTTCAGTCACTAAGTCATGTCCAACTCTGTGACCCCATGGACTGCAGCATGCCATGCTTCCCTGTCCTTCACTTTCTCTCAGAGTTTGCTCAAACTCATGTACATTGAGTCAGTGATGCCATTCAACAAGCTCATCCTCTGTCGTCCCCTTCTCCTCCTGCCCTCAGTCTTTCCCAACATTAATATTAGGGTCTTTTCCAATGGTTCGGCTCTTCACATCAGGTGGGCAAAAGTGTTGGGGTGTCAGCGTCAGCCCTTCCAATAGTCATCTATAGAAGCACTCAAATAACCTTAGTTTAGACAGCAAACTTTTTTTTTCCTTGTAGCACTTTAATTATTTATTTATTTTTTAACACCAAAACATTTTGTATTGGGGTGTAGTCGATTAACAGTGTTGTGATAGTGTCAGGTGAATAGTGAAGGGACTCAGCAATACATATACATGTATCCATTCTACCCCAAGACACCCTCCCATCCAGACTGGCACATAATATTGAGTAGAGTTCCATGTGCTATACAATAAGTTTTTGTTGGTTATTCATTTTAAATATAGCAGTGTGTACATGACATTCCCAAAGTCCTTAATTATCCCTTCCCCTCGGCAATCAGGAGTTTGTTTTTAAGTCTGTAAGTCTTTTTCTGTTTTGTATTTAAATTCATTTGTATCATTTCTTTTTAGATTCCACATATAAGTGATGTCATATGATATTTGTCTCTTTCTCTGTCTGACTTACTTCACTAAGACACTGTCTTAGTGTCTTAGACAGTATGACACTGTCTAGGTCCATCCACATTGCTGCAAATGGCCTTATTTCATTCTTTTTAATGGCTGAGTAGTATTCCATTGTATACATATACCACATCATCTTTATCCATTCCTCTGTTGATGGACATTTACCCTGTTTCCATGTCTTGGCTATTTTAAACAGTGCTGCAATGAACACTGGGGTGCATCTGTCTTTTGGGGCCATGTTTTTCTCTGGATATCTGCCCAGAAGTGGAATTGCAGGGTCATATGGTAGCTCTAATTTTAGTTTTTTAAGGAACCTCCATGCTGTTATCCATAGTAGCTATACCAGTTTACATTGCCACCAACAGTGCAGGAGGGTTCCCTTCTCTCCACACTGTCTCCAGCATTTGTTGTTGTGGATTTTTTTTTTTTTTTGATAATAGCCATTCTGACTGGTGTGAGGTGGTATCTCATTGTAGTTTTGATTTGCATTTCTGTAATCACTAGCGATGTTGAACATCTTTTCATGTGCCTATTGGCCATCTATATATCCTCTTTAGAGAAATGTCTGTTCAGGTCTTCTGCCCATCCTTTGAGTGGGTTTTTGTGTTTTGATCCTATTAAGTGTCATAGGCTGTTTGTAAAGTTTGGAGATTAATCCCTTATCAGTCACATCATTTGCAAATATTTTCTCCCAATCTGAGGATTGTCTTTTTGTTTGTTTATTGTTTCCTTTGCTGTGCAAAAGCTTTTAAGTTTAAGTAGGTCCCATTTGGACAGTGAACTTTTAAAAAATTTTTCCTACGTTTTTTCTTCGACTTCCTTGTTGATTTCTTGGAATCCTGGAAGTCTCTGAGCAACAGTTTTCCCAAGACTCTGAGGCAGTGGTTGCATCATTTAAGAATCCAGTTTGTAATTTTATCTTTATTCTGGTTACATTTCCATTATAAACAGTTTAAACATGTACACACACACGTCTATACATCAAAGACTCTATCCCTCATAAACTGTTTTTGCCTTATTCATAAGCCAGGACTGTGTACAGTCAAGGATCAGATAGTTCTCCAAAAAGCTATTACGGAAAAACTTTGGATTTAAAGGGAAATAATTATTCATCAAACCTTTAGAAAATTCTCAAGCTACGGCTCACCCTTAATTAATTAAATATCAACATTTTAATCTTATTTTTTCTTTTCTTTGTAAAAAAACAATAGTATTTATATGGTTTTGCTTATTCTAAAGCTTACTTTAATAGCATGTCTTATGTTCCTATTCTCTTACACTGCATTTCTGAGTTGTTCATTTACAATAAACCTGTGTTGTGATTTCTCACAGTTTTTTTATGGAGTGTGTTATTTTATTTCTAGATCTCTGATCACATTTAAAAACTTTAATCTTTCTGTTCCAGTAATAACTTTTTTCTTCAATGTTCTGCAGAGGAAGTAAGCAGATTCTCACAGATTGAATGTTTAAATGTGTCTTCAAAACATGCATGGGAAAAAGAAAGTGTAAAGGTCACATTTTTGGCAGCAAAATACTTAAATAGCACTTGTTGTTAAGCCCACTAAGAGACACCCCCATCCTAAATTACTCAACATAAAACTATATTCTTATGAAAAAAGAACAAAACAGGAAGGTAAGATAAGTGTCTCTGAGACATGTCAGGTCCTGATGTGTCTTCACAAATATCAATCAGTTTATGATTTAGACTTTTAAATTACAGAAGGAAATTTGTTTGAGAGCTTTCTTTGTTATATTTGGAATACTTAAGAGTAGTTTTAGAATATAGTTAGAATAGGTTTATGTTGTTTGGGAAAAATAAATGGTAATGGTCTGCAAAGCTGCCCTGTCACCAGCTGGGTCTCAGAAACAGTGCTCTGCCTTCACCAAGCTTTCTGTACTTTCTGCTGCTAAGTAGGCACTAAGGGTGGACAGTGAGAGACGGAAGGAAGAGAATGCACCAACTTCTCTTATTTCAGTCCTCTTATCACCCATCAGCCACTTCACACTGGGAGATTACTACATAAGCATCTATCTTCCTAATTTCTCTTGAAAAATTGGAAAATCTCACCATATTGAGCCTGAAAACCAGGAGCATCAGCTAAGTCAGCCAAGCTGAGAAGCAGCTGATCCCATAAGTAGACCATCTGCTCTTGATTTTTTTCCACAGTCCTTACCATTCCCTAACATCCCACCTGTAAAAGCAAATGTTGGTTGCTCTTGATGAGTACAAATAGCGAAAATTGGAATCACTGTGAAGTTATGATCAAAAGCCAGTAAAAATATGAGGGGAATGCAGGAACCAAGAGACTTTTGTTAAAATGACAAGCATTTGGTTGAGGTGGATGAAAAGGGATCTAAAACGAATGCGGATTCTAATTGATTAGCATTTATATTAATTGGTTGCTGCTGCTAAGTCACTTCAGTCATGTCCGACTCTTGTGCGACCCCATAGACAGCAACCTGCCAGGCTCCCCCGTCCCCGGGATTCTCCAGGTAAGAATACTGGAGTTGGGTTGCCATTTCCTTCTCCAATATTAACTGGAACTGATGATATTGTTGAGAAAGTTGGCTGAAGCCAGGTTGCTAATTACAAATACCAACTGCCCAAATCACATGATAGATATTGGTTTATGGAAAGATGTTAGCGTTAGATTGTCCCAAGCTCCATAGCTATCCTCAGATTGTGGTGAAAGAAAGTGAAACTGAGTTGCTCAGTCGTGTCTGACTCTTTGTGGCCCCATGGACTGTAGCCTGCCAGGCTCTTCTGTCCATGGAATTCTCCAGGCAAGAATACTGGATTGGGTTGCCATTCCCTTCTCCAGGGGATCTTCCTGACCCAGGGATCGAACCCCACCCAGGGATTGAACCCGGGTCTCCTGCATTGCAGGCAGATTCTTTATCATCTGAGCCACTGGGAAAGTCCAGGGAAATCACAGTGTGGTATGTGCCTTTAGTTTTGTAATTAACATTTTGGCTGCTTCAGATCTGTATTAGGCCAATATTCGGATTATACAGTCACAGTCAGACTCTCCCATGGTATCTATTTCTTGAAAATTAATTAGCTGGACTTCCCAGGTTGCGAAGTGGTAAAGAATCTTCATGCTAGTGCAGGAGATGAAAGAGATGTGGGTTTGATCCCTGGATCAGGAAGATCCCCTAGAGTAGGAAATGGCAACCTGCTCCAGTATTCTTGCCTAGAAAATTCCATGGACAGAGGCGCCTGGCAGGCTATAGTCCAGGGGGTGGGAAAGAGTTGAAAATGACTATGAGTGTGCACGCACACACACACAATTAGCTACTTTCAGTTTAACTCTGGCTGATGAATGAGATACCCTTTATTAGGGACAGTTTGCTAAATAGGAATTCCAGTTGTCATGTTGAGTATTGTTTGATTACTCAGTGATAACTCCTACACCCCCTCCTTCTTCCCCCTAATAGGGATCTTTGTTCATATAATTTAACCTCTTTAATACAGCCATGCTGCTGCTGCTGCTGCATCGCTTCAGTCGTGTCTAATTCTGTGCGACCCCATAGACTGCAGCCCACCAGGCTCCCCCATCCCTGGGATTCTCCAGGTAAGAACACTGGAGTGGGTTGCCATTTCCTTCTCCTAATACAGCCATATGCGTTTCTAATCCAACTGTGATAATCTCATTCTTCTCGGCTGTTCATATTTTAGTAATAGGTATGATGCTTTTCTGGTTAGTGCAAGGAGTGAAATCTTCTGGGGAACTTTGGGAAAATTTTTGTCACAATTAAAAAGAGACACACAAAAACGTTATTTTCACTTGATGTTCTTTTGTCTGATTATGATATAAGGTAGTTAGCCTAAGGACAAGCCCATATCCTGAAGAATGCATTGTGGAATGAAAGAAAGATCCTTAGTCCTTCATGATGTTAGTGAGGCATTGAATTAAGCAATCCTGAAGCTGCCTCACCTGAGAAGGTCTTATGTAAAATAATAAATTTCATAAGCCTTCAGCTAGTTAGGCCAGGATTTTCTGTTTCTTGTAGGTGAAATCTTCCTATTGAATATACTGGGGGAATCTTCATTAGTGAGTGATTTACGGTTAGAGGGTTTGTCAGATTAAGTAGAAAGGTCTTTATCTCAGCCTGTCTTAGAAAACAGATTATCCTAGAAAGGAGAGAGAGAACTGAATGATGGGAGAAAGATAAAAGAGAGTCAATAAGGTATAAATAAAAGTATATATGAAAATGTGGCAGTAGCCTAGACCAGGAGTCAGAACATACTCTGACAAATTCATTCAGATTAAAAATTTTAGATACAAATATTCCCTCTAAGATTGCTCAGCTAGTTCAAGTGGATTGTGCTCCTGATAAGTTTTGAGTACTTCCATGTTTCTTAAATTGCTGATCCTAAATTATTAATGTTATGTTAATTCAACCAAGTTCTCTTATCTAGCCATCACTAGTGACAGGTTTTTATTGGACTTAACGTCACTAAAATTTAAACATTAATTAAAGATTTTTATGAAATAAGTTTCTTTTATGAAACTGATTTGTTTAAAATCTCAATATTTCATCAGGTTTGCATATCAAATAGTCTTGAGCCCAGACTGCATACTTATTATTAGAAATGTTTGATATGGTTGGTTCAAATTTAGGGCCAAAGAGTTCTTTATCTGATCAATTTCGTATTCCTTCAGAGGCAGGTATGCATGTACACACACATATATAAACTCTATTGATAGATAGATAGATAGATAGAGCTATATGTCTCTTCTTAGCTCAGCTTCTCTGTGCTATATTCTATTCTGCTTATGAAAAAAGATGTAGTATGCCATCACATCATTTGATAAAAACTTCATATCCCAAGTGAGAAATTATATGGGAGGAGGAGAAATGTATTCTAGGATAAGTTAAATAAATAACAGGTAACTTCACTAAAGTCACATGTGCTGGAAAATATATATAGGTATATTTAGGATCTTGGGGGAATTAGTGAGGGGAGGGGCTAAGTATTGGCTCAGCAGTAGCCTAGAACAAGACTGCAGACTGTGGCCGGTGGGCCAGACCCAGCCTGCTGCCTGTTTATGTGGTACATAAACTAAAAAAGGGTTTAACATTTTTAAATATTTGGAAAAATTAAAAGGTTATTTTGTGACATAAGAAAATCATATGAAATTAAAATTCCAGTTTCCGTAAATAATTTTATTGGTATAGAACCAGGCCCATTTGTTTACATATTGTTTACAGCTACTCTCCAACTAGGAAGGCAGAGTTGAACAAGTGCAACACAGATGCAATGCTTCAGAGATTAAGATATTTACTATTTGTATGTTTACAAAAGTCTGCCGATCTCTAGCCTCAACCAGTGCATCTCAGCCTTTAATGTGCATTGAATCACTTGGGGATCCTGTGCAAATATAGAGATTCTGATTCACAAGGTGTGGGGATCCTGAGTGTCCACATATCTGATGTGCCAAGAATCATACTTGAAGTTACAAAGACCTGGTGCAGAATCAGCAAATTTGTTCTTTAAAGGGCCAGATAATAACTATTTCAGGATCTGTAGGCTTTCCTTTTTTCTTTGTTTACAACTACTAAATCTTCAGGGGAAAGTACACATAGACTACATGCAAAAGAACAGGAGTGACTATGTTCCAATAAATGATTACTTACAAAAGCAAGCTTTGGATTGTACTTGGACAACAAGCTCATTTTGCCAATTACTGGCCTAGAGTGTTAATATCTGGTGTCCGTTAAGAAATAGGCATTGCCCTACTCTTAACTTGCTTCCTAGTTCCATTACACACACCAGTAATAATGCTGATGAAGATAACAGTTAACTTTTATTGGGTGATTATTATATGCCAGACTCTATATTAAGGACTCTGAACTTTCTCTTATTTAATCCTCACAACAAATCCTAGGAAGCAGAGACTCATTATTTTGGCTTACAAATGAAGAAACTGAGCTTCAGAAAAAAA
Organism: Cervus elaphus; assembly: GCF_910594005.1. Classification (NCBI taxonomy): domain Eukaryota; kingdom Metazoa; phylum Chordata; class Mammalia; order Artiodactyla; family Cervidae; genus Cervus; species Cervus elaphus. The sequence continues at coordinate 6,792,046 of NC_057831.1, read as the reverse complement.
GTAATTTGCTCAAAGCTGCCACAGCAAACTAATAGTGGGCCTGGGATAAAACATAACCCATGATTATTACATGGCTGTTGGATTATTGGATTACTGAATGGACCATGTATGCTCATAGAAGTTCTGCAAGCCAACAAACTGGACTGTCAGTACACTGGCATCTTTCTTTGGGGATCTTGTGCTCATAGACCTGAATAATAAAAGATTAGACGTCTCCTTCGAGTCGACAGTCAATGTAGGTGTCAGAAACCTGGATGTTTGGCTCAGGGAGGGCAGAGCTTTCTGTTTTATGACAGACGTAGCACCTTCACTGCACAGTCTTGAAGTTACGGCTCAGAGAGGCCTCAGAAACCACACTTCCATAGTCTTGGATTTTTGATGCTCTAAAAATTAAATTAATTTACTTTATAATAATGTGTTATTTTAGGTACCACATAGCATGGCCTTCTGTCATCTTTGTGTACTTTGGAATTTTCAATTATACAGTGAATGTTCTTTCTAATGACTGTGACTTAAATTACAGTTCACTTTCCAAATTCCTCTAGACTTTTTTCCTTTTTCTTAGCTACAGTTTCTAAAGTAGAGAAGTACACCTTGATTCTGGTCTAGAATTTAAGATGAGTTTTATCTGTCTGTATAATGTTATACTCATTTGAAAAGACCCTGATGCTGAGACAGATTGAAGGTGGGAGCAGAAGGGAATGACAGAGGATGAGATGGTTGGATGGCATCACTGACTCAATGGACATGAGTTTGAGTAAGTTCTGGGAGTTGGTGATGGACAGGGAAGCCTGGCGTGCTGTGGTCCATGGGGTCACAAAGAGTCGGACACAACTGAGCGACTGAACTGAACTGAATACCGTTATTTCTGTGTAAATTAGTATTTTAGGCATAGGGTGCATATCAGCATAACACTATAGTAGATTAATAGACCACTGAGAGCAAATGTATTGTAAATAAAAATGCTTTGAGGAAAATTTTCTGGAGTCTCAGACACAATATTTTTACATTACAGATAACATGTAAAGATGAATAATTGTGTCATTTTTGTGAATCATCTATTGAAAAACTTTATATCACTGCCATGATGATTAGTAATTATTTGTACTTTATGAGCAGTTAATGTGGGTTACAGGGCAAGGAGGAATGTAGCTAAGTTTTCAAAATCCTAAGAATCTATCATCTTAAATTTTTATGTGGGGAAGGGAAGGAAATATGGCACTAAACTATGAAATCACACAGAATCATAGATTCTTAGAGCTAGAACTTTTGATGATCTAATATAGCCATCTACATACCCTTACTTTTCTATGTAAGTCCAAACTGATTAAGTGAAATTCTTAAAGGCATTTGTTTCTCCAACACAAATATTTTGGACTTTCTTCCCTGAATCTGGGAATATGTGTTATTTTCCTAGATCTGTCGTAACAAACTACCACAAACTGGGTGGCTTAAAACAGCAGATACTTATTGTCTCACAGTTCTGGAGGCTAGAAATCTGAGATCAGAGTGTTGGCTAGCTGAAGGCCCTTAGGAGGAATCCTTCCCTGTCTTTCCTAGCTTCTGGTGAAGGCCAGCAATCCTTGTCATTCTTTGCCTATTGATATATCACCCCAGTCTCTGCTTCCCCCTTCACTTGGTGTGTTCTTTTTCTTTTCTTTAAAAAAATGTGTTTATTTATTTGGCTTAGTTGTAGCACACGGGGTCTTCATTGTGGCATGTGTGATCTGTCATTGTGGCATGGGCTTAGTTGCCCTGTGGCATGTGTAAATTAATATTTTAGGTGTAGGGCACATATCAGCATAACACTATTTATATTAATATGTCACTAAGAGCAAATGTGTTGTAAATAAAAAATGCTTTGAGAAAACATTTTCTGGAATCTCAGACACAATATCCTCAGATTATAGATAACATGTAAAGATGAATAATTGTGTCATTTTTATGAATCATCTGTTGAAAAACTTTATATCACTGCCTTGATGATTAACAATAATTATCACTTTATGAGCAAGCAGTGTAAGTTACAGTGCTAGAAGTCCCCATATGTTATTTTCTCTGTCTCTTTGTCTTCACGTTGCTGCCTTCTTCTAAGAACACCAGTCATACTGGATTGGAGCTAATCATACTCCAGTATGACTTCATCTTAACTAATTATATTTACAATAACCCTATTTCCAAACAAAGCCACCTTTTGAGGTACTGGGTATTAAGACTTAAATATATCTTTTTGTGGGGGACACAGTTCAACCATTAATACAAAGATGCAAAGTTATTATTGTTCTTTCCCAGTCAGATCTTACAGTGTGGAGAAGAAGGTATATATAGATCAAGAGGATGCATGTTTTAATAGGGCGGTATGCACAAAATGCTATAAGATTACCACAGTGGGAGCAACTACCTTTTTCTAAGTGAAACGGTAGAGGAAGGCTTTCAAAGAGAGTTGCCATTTGAATCAGGCTTTGAGGGACAGCTAGGAATTCACTGACAAAAAGATGCCAGGTGGGAGGGACACATCAGGCAAATACATGGCTTTGAGTAAAGGCATGGAAATGAGAGTGAGTAAAGTGTGTGTTTGCTGTGGTTAGTACTAGCTACTCTTTATTGAGTAATTGTGTTGTTGAATATTAACAACAGTCCCTTAATACTCATTTTGCAGATGGGAAAACTGAAATTTAGAGAAAGTAAGCACTTAATTTTAGTTCACATGTCTAGAAGATGTCTACTGGGATTAGAACTGGGACAGTCTCATCACACAATCTGTTTTAGCCATTGTGGTAAAAATTAAAGTTCAATGTATTTAGGAGTGCATAAGTGATGGTTAAAGGTAAGGCTGAAGAAATAGGTTAAAGATAAATTGTGAAGAAATTGTTTCATCACTTGATTTATCTAACAGAAATTTACTTTATTTAATAGAGTTTGAACTTTAAGTACAGTAGGCGGTTGAACAATTGCCAGAGCTTTAAGGAAGGTATAAATAGCCAGATTCCTGAAGGGTAGTGGGTGGTTGGGGGAGAGGAAGATTGGAGGGCCCAGAGGCTTGAGAGGAAGCTACAGTGGCCAGCCATGTTAGAAATAATGAAGACTGAAACTAGACAGAGATAATGGGGTGAGAGTAGGTGGTAACTGACAAGAGAGACTTGACAGTTAAGACCAGTCACATGTTAATGCTAAAATAAGGGTACTCAATTGCATCGCCTTTCTTGCTCCTTTGATTCTAGTGTTGGAAGTAGAACTGTTTCAACTCAACTGATTAAAGCAATAATTTCCACCCATAACCTAACATTGGAAAGAGTCTAGTATGTCTGAATGCTGTTTAATTATTAATGCTAAAGCTAATTAAACAGTTATAGAAGACATTTTTTTTTCAAATTCCAAAGACTGAGTTAATATATTTAAAAGCAAACTTCATAAAAGTGACAGAAAATATTTTGCCAGAAATGCCTTGATGCTATTTCATATATCTTTATTAAGTAATAACTCCTTTGAGTTGAATTCATCCGAGTGTTACTCTGGGTATAGCCACACTTTGATAGCTCAATTTATTCAACTAGAGCTATTATTTTTAAAGATCTGCTGTTTCTTAACAGTTTTAAAGCTGCCCAAACAATAACAACTATCCAACAGGATATTTTTGGATGTTTCAGAAGAAGAAATTTACAACAGGAAAATTTGTTAAAAGAAGCTGCATTTCCCTTACGTGAATTTCTTATATTTTGAGGAATTACTTGATGCAGGTGTCTGGCGCCACCACAAGCCACACCTGTGACTTGCCTCTCTTCAGTGATGTTTGGCCAGTCTGTGTGTCCTCAGCAGCCTTCTCCTAGCACTGCCCAGGGCCACGTGACACAGCTGCCATCAGTCAGACAAAAGCAAACATAAGCAATGTTTGTGAACCTTTTTTACGTTTTTAGTCCTTAACTTGAAAGTATAATACCATGTATTTGGGGGAAACTGAGACATAAGCTGACATACTCCTGTATACACTATGTCTCACTAAGTGAAAGCCTAATAAGTAATGAAAAGAATGCTAAAATTCCTATTTGAATTGGTTTTATATTACACAGTGGAAACTGAAGTTACCTGAAAATGATAGGCATTATTAATCTAGTATTTTCCCAGGTGCAAAACCAAACATGCATTGTGTGGAAAGTGTATGTCTTCTTGTGATGGAATCTCAGCTTGGTATCTTGCATCATTGCTAAGTAAAAAGAATTGTTGGAATGTTAATTTATAATGTTGAGACTAAATTAGAATTCAGTGTTGTTAAGATTTGAAAGAAAGAGCGATTAAGCGGCTTAAAGTTTTTGTATTTCATCACTTCTGAGAGACCATTCTTTTTATAAATTAGTGTTTGGTATAACATCATCCCAAAGGACAGGGAGATGGAGAACAGGAAGAATTCTTCTTTGTTTAGTGCAAAGGTACTCCCAAAGAAAAACATGAAAGATAAATAGTACTACAAAATGCTGATGGTGCAAACTCACTTGGCTAAGCAGTGCAAGCATGTTAATAATGTGATTTTTTGACTACTGTTAAAATATATAATACAACAGGAGGAAAAACCCCTGACCTTATTCTCAGTGTCCAAGCTATGGCTGCTAACGTGAAGAAAGGCTCTGCATCATATAATGTTCTGATGGACTCACTGTAACTTGGGTCTGTGGGGGTTTCTAGAACTAACATGTCTGCATCAGAATGTAAGATTGGCTAGGAGGAGCTTCTTCCTTTGCTTAACAAAGTTCCTAGAATCTGACAGGGAACCAGCCTGGAATCAGGTGGCTAAATGGGGCCTGTGATGGTTTTTTGATAGTAAAGAGTTTAATCATGCAGAGAATGATCATATGAAGGTGTAGTCCACATGAATATGCTGCTTACCCAGAGATTCCTAGCAGTTTAACAATGGGTCTAGATAGGGAGCTGGACCTAGAGTCCAGAACTAAAGGGAGAGGAGACATAGGGTAAAGCACTTTCAGAGACCATCACCGCTCAGATCCTGGAGAAAGTGACAGACAAGTGTGCTTCTGCTTGGCCCATTGAGAGATTCACTTGATTTGCTTTCAGTTTGGGCTAGATCCCCTCATACCTGGACACTCTTGGGTTTTAGTGATATAAAACAGAGCCTCAAATCATTTAGAATCAAGAGCATATGTGCAGGGAACACATTTGCGTTTCAGACCCCTGTGGTCAGCTGCCATTCACTCAGAATCCAGCTGTGGTACATGACACATGACCCTTACAGATGATTAAAAAGTGGTGGACACAGCTGGGTTCACACCAACTGGCTCATATTCTGTCCCAGTGGATTCTTAAATGATTATACATTGATCAAGTTCATGAACATCACTGGTGCACAGAAAGCAGTAACATTTCTGGTATCTTGTATGCTCTAAGAAAAAGTCATTTGCCATTTATAATGTTTCAGAGTTAAAGTCATTGAAGTAATATTTAATTTGTTAAAAATTAAAGAAAATTAATAGTGTTATGGGGGCTTCTCAGGTAGCTCAGTGCTCAAGAATCTGCCTCCCAATGCAGGAGACAGAGGTTCGATCCCTGAGTTAGGAAAATCCCCTAGAGTAGGAAATGACAAGCCACTCCAGTATTCTTGCCTGTAAAATCTCATGGACAGAGGAGTCTGGCAGGCTACAGTCCATGGGGTCACAAAGAATTGGACATGACTTAGCGACTAAACAACAGCAGTAGTGTTATAGTATCTATGATTTCACAAAGATACTCAGTTTATTTTAAAAGAAATGAATTTAGAGACAATTTGTAAATAATGGCTATATGAATCAGAGGAGAGGTGAGGGTTCACTGATCTGGAGGTCTTGCCCTGCTTCACCTAGGAAGCTGTTCTTATGTGTTATGTGAAGAACAGATACCAGTGCTCTGCAGGGCTTGAGTCTGAATCTGCTGCCATAAACTCAGTTCTGAGCTTAGATCATTTGTTTAAAGCAGTTATCTCAAATAAGACAAAAAGACACTAGAACAGTTGGTTAAAGTTTCTGAAAACCACAGAACAAGACAATTCATTGAGCAGAATAAATAGTGGGGATTTGGAATGATCTTTCTGCATCTGTAACAATGGGTAGGGGGAAAGAGAATTACCAATTTTCCAGCTGTTCAGGATGAAACAACATTTTCTAGGATTCACATTTCATATCAGAGTTGTTTAACCGGCAAAGTGCTGAAGTGCTTAAATATGGAACCGTGAAGCTAAAGCTCAAGAAGACTGGTCAGAAACATTTCTGGAACGAGCCTTTGGCTGTAGTAGCTATTTCTGCTCTGTTGGTCAGTGATGAAATGTACCATAATCAGTGTGCTAAATTATCCAGAGGAAGGTTTACTTTGGTGGTTTTGAGGTATCTTCTTTCAGAATTTTGATGTGGCAGCATATCCCTTAACAGCTCATTTCCTGAGGGATACTGAGCAAGAGCCAAATCCAGGAAAAAAAGGAAAGTTTAAACTCTTTCACCTCCCTGTGAACCCTGTCCTTGTTTAAACATATAAGACACTCTCATAATCTGGTTTATACTGAACACTGCCGCAAAGGTGCTGAGTATTTTTTATGCAGAGATCCAGGGCCTACTTTTCAGCAGAAAAATAAGAGAAGATGCCTTGAGCAGCATTGTGCTTTCCTCAGATGTGAAGCTAAAGCCAAAATGAATAAAACAACCTTATTTTTTTCTATAAAAATTTAGTTGGAGAAAATTTAGTTTATGTGCAGACATATTTAGTATCTTTTTATTATCCATTAGGAATTTATAAGAGCTCATGTCTCAATCATTATATTATGGTGTATCTTCAGATCTCAGTTTGGTCTTTACTCCATCCAGGAAGCCCTTCCTGACCATAGCTGTCTCCAAATAATATTGGCCCTGGGAAGCTGTCTCCTCCTCTTCTCCTCAGGGCATTTTACATTTACTCCAATTTCTATTGATTTGATGGCAGTTATCCTGTGAACACACAGATCTGGACTTAGAGAGTTCACTTTAATGAAGATTTTTTTCACTGAATGTGTATTACAATACTACAAGATCCATAGTTGGTTGAATCCTTGGTTGATTGAATCTGGATGTGGAACCATGGATATGGATGGCTGATGATAAAAAGTAGTGGACACAGCTGGTTATAAATGAAGAAGTTATAAATGAATTTTTGACTGCTCAGGGGTTGGAGGGGTTTTGAAGGCCCAAACTCAGTGTTGTTCAAGGGTCAGCTGTATTGTCTTCTGACTTTTTCTGTCTTTCTTCGACAGAATCATGCCAAATGGCTAATAATGTAAATGCTATTTTTTTTTTTTTACGTACAGAGTTACTCATAAGATAAATGTATTCTGAGGAAGTCAAATTGCAGAATCAATAAATCCTCAAAACAGGGGAGGGACAGCAGGAGGGGACTGGAGATCATGGAGACTCACTAACTGTTTCTGAATAAAGTGTATGTATTTCTTTGAAAGACATTACTACAAGCTTTAAAATAAATAGAATTATTTATAGGTAAGTCTGATCTACTATGATTTGATTGGCCCGTATTCTTTAAATTTTATAGTACTGATTCCTGAAATTCTAAAACAATTGGTTAAAAAAGTATAAAGTATTTTAGAGAGATCTTTGGTCAAAGCTGAATTATATAACAGGTTTTATTTTCTTTGGTATTTTATGAAAAAGAGTCAAAGAATAGCTCTGACCAGTGGTTTACTGGTAAATGTTTACTAACCAGTTCTCAGGTTTGGGGGTGCTGGGGTGAGTCCTGATTCATAGAATTTGACAATTAACATGGTGTAAATACTCCCACGTGGACAATTTAAAACTACCAAGGGGCTCTCGATCGGCTCTAAAACCTCCTGCAAGTTTAATAATTGGCTTGTAAAGATAGGGTTGCCAGCTCTAGTATACTGGCTAAAGCTCAGAGCTTAAGAGGTTATCAAACTAGTTACCAAGTGTGAATATGGAGTCTTAACACTCTGCCTTATGACCCTCCAAGTACTTGTAGAGGAAGGGAAAACATAATAGGGATAAGAATGGGATAGTTTCACTTGTGCACAGAGAATGTCACCTGCCATGTCAGTAAACACAGGATGTTGGGGCTCTCTGGCCATCAACCACTGCCGCCGCCCTGACTGAAGAGATTCAAGATGGAAAACAAAAAACAAAAACAGATACTGGCCCCAGATAGTGAAGGTGCACATCAAAGGAAAGATTTCAGTGAACCCAGACTCTTCCATCTTCCCATATACAGGAAATTCATTGACTCGAGATGTCTGGTTTTCTTTAATTAACAGCAACCTTTTGATGTTCTGAGTTTTGGTTGCAAAAACTCCTATGTATCCTGGCTCCCTCCTTACCTCTTCAGAGCAGTCCTTTAGAGCTAAGAGGCTGACCCCTGGGCTTAAGTTTAGAAATTCCACTGAATAAAACATAATTCTCAGCCCTTGGGTTGTGCATTTTTTTCAGTTGATGCACTATATTTTCTGTATGTAGATTTTTATATCAAGTATGCCAAAAAGTATATTAACTCGAGTGAAGAGTTCCTTAAGACTTTGAAATAAATATTAAATGTGCCTTTAAAATATAAAGATTTTGGTATTACTTATAGCAAGTTATTGAAAGTATAATTTCAATAAATGGCCATGGATAAGCAATTTCCTGCTAGTCACTAAACTTCTTCCTTTATTACTTTTTAATTTCTATCCCTCTGTTGTTTCCTCTTTGGCATCCTTTTCTCTTGAATCAGTCTCTCTGCATCAATGCCAATTTACTTCACCAAAACAAATACCCTTATGAAAGCTCTTTGTCAGCTAGACATTTTATAGTGTGTAACTAAAATAGTTTTTTTTTCCTCCTGCAACACCACTCTTTAAATGAAAAGAACATTATAGGGATATTGCCAATCCTGTGCCAGAGTTTTTAAAAATAACCTCTGAATAATCTCACCCTACCTAGATGTGTTAGTCATTTAAGGAAAAGAGATTTAAATATTTAATCTGCCAGAATTGAAAGTTGTTAGTAAAAGTGTTTTAACTTTATTCATTCCTCTCAGCAGCTCAGGTCTGAGACTTTGAAGGTCTATGTTGACTCAATTCACTGCCTCCTGAGATGTTTTTTTCAACTGGCACCTGATAAGGAGTACCTTCACGATAAATGTACTCTGACGTGGTCCTTCTTGTTGTTGTTCAGTCGCTCAGTCGTGTCCTACTCTTTGTGACCCCATGAACTGTAGCCCGCCAGGCTCCTGTGTCCATGGGATTCTCCAGGCAAGAATATACTGGAGTGGATTGCCATTTCCTTCTCCAGAGGATCTTCCCAACCCAGGGATCAAACCTGCACGGGCAGGTGGATTCTTTAACTACTGAGCCACCAGGGAAGCCCAGTGTAAAGCTACTACTGTTCAAAAACTGTAGCCAGAAGTCCACACAAGGCCAGCTCTGATCTGCAAGCATCTTTCTGAGCTTGGGAACTTGCTGGGAGCCCAGATTTCTAACCAAAGCCACTAATCAAAACTTATAACGCAGGACTTCCCTGGTGGTCCAGTGGTTACGAATCCACCTGCTGATGCAGGGGACATGGATTTGACCCCTGGTCCAGGAACTAGGATCCCACATGCTGTAGGGCAACTACTGAGCCTGCACACCCTAGAGCCCATGCTCTACAACAAGAGAAGCCCCTGTGATAAGCCTGTGCAGTGCAACCCTGTAGTGAAGACCCCATGCAGTCCCTCCCCCCCATAAAAAAACTTAGAATGCAACTGTGTCAGACACAGACAATTCCATCAAAAGTGAGATATGCTTATTAAATTCTCATCAAGCCTCTTGCAAACAATTTTATGAAATCTAGCTCTGACCCATAACCTGATTTCCTATAGGAAAAAAAAAAAAACAATCCACAAGGTGTATGATTAATCTTTTTTTCTCTACCAGTGTAGGGGTAGGTAGAAAGGCGGACCTTTTCAACACCAAAGAACTCTCAAGTTACTGAAAGATGGGCAGTGTTTGATTAACAGACTGTTATGGTTGATCTTCAGAACTAGTTTCCAGCCCAGAGTAATTCCAAATCTTAAAAGTTCAGCAACTTAAAAAAAATTAATATCGTGGTTAAGTGGGTGATAGTGAGATCTGCTGCTGCTGCTGCTAAGTCGCTCAGTCGTGTCCGACTCTGTGCGACCCCAAAGACGGCAGCCCACCAGGCCACCCTGTCCCTGGGATTCTCCAGGCAAGAACACTGGAGTGGGTTGCCATTTCCTTCTCCAGTGCATGAAAGTGAAAAGTGAAAGTGAAGTGGCTCAGTCGTGTCTGACTCTTACCAACCCCTTGGACTGCAGCCTACCAGGCTCTTCTGTCTATGGGATTTTCCAGGCAAGAGTACTGGAGTGGGGTGCATTGCTTTCTCCGGTTAGTGAGATCAGGCGGAGGCTTTCAGAAAGGGCTTTCTGTAGCACCACCAGCGAGAGTGGGAACATTAAGAAAAAATCAAAACGAGATTGTCAGTGCATTGTCAGCTTGACATCAGTCAAGCCAAACCTTCTGATTTTTCCTGAATGCCCAAACGCTTCTACCCCACTGCTCTGAATGGCAGGTGTTCAAAGGCACTGAAGTCTCAGTCTGATGTTCACTGCCATCTTTCCACACCTGACCAGGGGACTGTGAGCATCCAGGGGCAAGGCTAGGGAACCACGTGGTACACATGCGCTCACACAGGTGCATTCATCCTTGGGGACAGGATGCTCTCACATCCCTGGGCCCAGCGGCTGTAGGAGTGCCCAGCACCTCACTACTGGAGCTTCAAGTGCAGAACTGGAAACCAAACAAAAATCCACAGAAACATTTCACTCTACACTGTTTTCAGATGTTCGGTGAACTATGAGCACTTGGGTAGAATTGAGATCAGATTTTCAACTAATCAACATGAACTGAGCTATGAATCAATTTCCAACTCAGAGCTGAGAAAGGATTTCTTCGGTCCTTGAAGAGATGCCAAATGTATGACTTTGAAGAAATGATTGTTTTTATTTTAAGCACACCACAGCATGTACTTAAGCAAATAAGAGTTCATTTGCCTCCTATTTGGGCTTCCCTGGTGGCTCAGAGGTTAAAGCGTCTGCCTGAAATGCGGGAGACCCAGGTTCAATCCCCGGGTCAGGAAGATCCCCTGGAGAAGGAAATGGCAACCCACTCCTGTATTCTTGCCTGGAGAATCCCATGGAGGGGGGAACCTGGTAGGTTACAGTCCATGGGGTCCCAAAGAGTTGGACACGACTGAGCTACTTCACTTTCACTTTTCACTTTTGCCTCCTACTTAACCAGGGACTGTGGAGCAGTAAGAAAGGGTGGAAGGAAGCCCCTCCTCCTGGCATTTCAAGGCTGTCCATCTTTTTTCCCTGAGAAGAGCCTGACTGAACCTAAAGCCATAAAGAACTACTTTGTAAGCTCTGAAACCAGGGCTGAACCAGTTCCAAAACATGCTCCGAAAACGCGGAGAGGAAGAAACACTGATTCTGCATGTGGCCATGTAAGATCATTCACTTGGAGAAGTAAAATTCTGGGATGTTTATTCAACCCAACAGTCTCCTGATGTAAGGGACTATCTTCAGAAATACCTTTATTAACTGAAATTCATCCACAGTTGACAAGAAGGAGGAGGAGGAGGAATTCACCAGCCATTTGGCCATGGATTCCACTGGAAACCCATCTGAGTGACTGAGCTGTCTCAGATGCTTTTGAATTCCCAGCCACAGGGGTTGGAGGGCTGCTGCCATGACAGCTCAGCTGCAGGAATGCTATCAGAAACCACCTTCCACTCTGATGATTCTCACAAAACAAATGAGCCAGAGCCCAGTTATCTGCACACACACACACACACACACACACACACACACACACACACACCTCAGCTGCAGGATTGCTATCAGAAACCAGTTATCTGTACACACACACACACACACACACACACACACACACACACACACACAGCTCAGCTGCAGGATTGCTATCAGAAACCACCTTCCACTCTGATGATTCTCACAAAACAAATGAGCCAGAGCCCGGTTATCTACACACACACACACACACACACACACACACACAGCTCAGCTGCAGTAATGCTGTCAGAAACCACCTTCCACTCTGACGATTCTCACAAAACAAGTGAGCCAGAGCCCAGTTATCTACACACACACACACACACACACACACACACACACACACACACACACACAGAGCTCAGCTGCAGTAATGCTGTCAGAAACCACCTTCCACTCTGACAATTCTCACAAAACAAATGAGCCAGAGCCCAGTTATCCACACACACACACACACACACACACACACACGCACCTCTCTGGATCTATTATTTCCCAACTGCATCATTTTATTTTCTGATAATCCTCTATCAATTCCACTTCATGAAGTTCCTACACCTGTTTTTCCCTGGCACAACATGTAGGTGAACCCCTGAGCAGTTGCATGAATTCAGGATGGTGCTTTATAAACAGTTGCTAGGATCATAAGAAGAAAACTTACGAGTCCCAGCCAGTACTTTCATACTTACCCCTTCCATGTGTGTTTGCTCACTGCTTTTACGTGAACAGTGAGTAAGAAAGTCAAAATAAGCTGCTTCGATCAGTTTCCAGTCTGAGCATGTGGAAACTGCCAGAAAACCAAGGCTATGACGCTGGAATTTTGGAAACCAGTGTTTCTGTCTTTTCTCTTTGACAGTTACCTGTTTCTTACTCTAAAATATGAATCTAAAGGCATTAGGATGGATGCTATGCCTTCTTACTAACTATTCAATCTCCGAACACATAGCTCCCCATCTCACCCAAATCCCTGACAATCCGCATTTTCTAGAAGCCAGTGACATGCCAGGAGCAAACCCAGATTCTGAGTCTTTATGTCTATGTCCAAGGACATACCCAGCTAACTCTGGGTCACAGTGGGAGCCAGCATGTTCGGTCCTTGAGTATTAAAAAAAAAAAAAAAAGATATGGCCAAGAAATAGATTTACAGAAGGATACATAATGAAATAAACCTGAGTCGTCTTTTGTTTTCTTTTTTAAAGTTCTTATTATTTTTAACTTGCTAAATCTTCTCTCACCTATTCTTGTTTGCTCTGACACAGCAGAGGCAAAATAGTGATAATCTAGAATAGGGAAAGCTAGTTCTAAAACAATATTTTATCAGAGAAAACTTAGAAAAATGCCACTTTTCTTTAGAAAGTCTTCAAAAGGTAAAAACAAGTTGAACACACTGATTTTTAAAATTTTATTTTGTAAAGCACTAGAACTCTTCCTTCTCCAAGGAACTTAATACTGGCAGAAAGACTGCCTTTAAACACAGCATGAATGATAATTTTTCTTTTTACCTACAAGGAAATCATTACCCATGTTTTTCTTAATCTTTCTGCATTGGCTGTTTGTCAGTTGGAAACATTGATAGTTCTCATTAGTGAGTAGGTATTAAAATAGCCCATTTATTAAAAAGGAAAACAAGCAAATACACATTTTGCAGAGTTCAGCAATACAGTGCACTGTTGGGAGTTTTCCATTCACTTATATATTTTTTTCTATGTATATTGAGAGTACTCTGATTCTTCAGGGAACTGTTTATCGTATTACTCTGTTAAACAAAATAAAGCAATTTTCAATCTATAGCCACTTCAGCAGGAAAAGAAGAAAAACAAAACTTATTTCTTGGTGGATGGTTGGAGGAGAGATCATGGTACAACATGAACTTGTTTAAAAGGAAAGAAGGTGGGTTGAGCTGATACAGTGAACCTGAACTAGTGTACACGAGGACAAGTGTTAAATGCTCAATGAGCTTTTCTTCTTTCCTTGAGTTGAGAGTATCAGGGTCTTAGAACTGTACCCTCTCCACAGTCTAACCCCTCCCCACCAAAACAAACAGTAAACAAACAAACTACTCATCTAGGGAGATTACTAATCAGGTGGTTAGCAGGTTATTGATGACATATATGATTTTGTCCCTCTTTAATTTTCTTCCCAGATTTCCTTTAGTAGCATCCCTCGTTATTCTGTAAAGTCTTTTGAATTTCTCCTTCATTCTCGAGAGACATCAATTAGAGAAATATTATGTCAGTTGATAAAGGTTTGATCCTTCTCACCCATATCTGCATTATGTAACAGGATTCTTGAAGATGGAAAATCTTCCTTCCTCCCTCAGTAAAGCATCCAAAACCAAAACTACTTGTCTTCCACTTCCCAACCCCCTGCTCACCATGAATGAGATCTCATCCAGCCTTTGCACATTTTGAAAGGAAAAAACTACTATAATTGAGAATATTCTGTTACAGAAGAGGAATATCTGTTTTCCAGGTTTATCAATAATGGATATAAATAATAGAGGGGAAAGGTAGTTCTAAGAAGAATAGTAGGATCTTAGAAAACAAAAAAGAAAAGCAAATAAATAGTTGCCTTTGTTCTCTGCATCTGCTTATTTTACAGCTCTGCACCTACTTTCATCTCTGCTGCTATTAGGGCTACACAGTTACTTCAGATTCTCTGGAGCCAAGCCTCTAGGCAGATCAGCAGTTAAGCTGTATTGAAAAACCACAGAAAGTGACATAAAAAAACCAAGCCAAACTAAAATTACCCAAACAAAAAACTATTTAATCAAGTGAAATTTTCTTGATTTCTGCTTTTCTGAGTAACTATGTCATTACTTAAACATCTTGCTGCCTTGTTTCATTGGTGTGTGTTTGCATCACCCCATCGACCTTAATCTTCAAATGTAGTGTTTCCTTTCATTTAGAAGGGTTTGAATATTCCCATCCCCTTATTTTCTAACAGATTTGCTGCTGGGAGAGATTAACTGTTGCCCTAGAAACATGCAAAACATCAATTTCCCTGGAGCAGTATCTCAGTAATTCCAGCACTTAAATCACAATGTTTAGTTCCAGCTAGTTCAGTAAGTACTTTAAGGTTGATTAAATGACCATTAAAGATCCAAGAGCAACCAGAGTGAAAAATCTCCGAAGAAGCAGATCACCCATGTCGGCAGCTCCTTCCATTCAGAGAAGACCAAGACTATTCTTTTTAAGACTGCCTAGAAGACATACAATTGTCATTTACGAATGGCAACTGCAGAATTAGAATTATTCACACTATTCCTATGCTTAACACAGATGTCACGTATACAAATTTTTCCAACACTTTCTACATGTGTGCTCAGTCACTTCAGTCGTGTCTGACTCTCTGTGACCCCATGGACAACGGCCCGCCAGGCTCCTTTGCCCATGGGATTCTCCAGGCAAGAATACTGGAGTGGGTTGCCATTTCCTTCTCCATTTCTAAATGTAACATGTGGTCAAAACATAGATAAGCATCCTTGTGTGTAGGTATGTGTGTGTATGTGTGCTTACTGTATAGAATCTCTCTCTGATTTTTTTTCCCTTCTTACTTTTTGGTGTAACTTCGTTCTCTTCCTTGTTTACCGACTCTCAGGGAGAGATTTGGCAATTTAGTTTATGTCTCTTGAGGAATGCAGAGAGAATAGATAAAGGATTTGAGAGATATCTCTAAACTGTTTTGATTTCATTGCATGTGTGTTTAGTTGTTCAGTCGTGTCTGACTCTTTTCAACCCCAGGACTGTAGCCCACCAGGGTCCTGTGTCCGTGGATTTCCTAGGCATGAATTTTGGAATGGGTTGCATTTCCTGCTCCAGGGGATCTCCCCTACCCAGGGATGGAATGTGTGTCTCCTGCACTGGCAGGTGAATTCTTTACCACTGAGCCACCTGGGATTTCACCAGGACAGGAATAAGATTGGGCATTTGTGTTATAGTTTGAATCAGGGATTAATTTTCTGATACTGATATGAAAGATGAAATTTCAAAATATGCCTACAAATCATCACATTTGCTCATAAGAGTTCCTGGGAGAGGGAAAACTGAAACAAAAATAAAACAAGACAAATAACAGTATCAACACAGGAATAGAAAACAAAACTTGATTCATAAACCAGGAGTCAGTAAGAAATTTTGGAGCATGCCCATAAAATTCACACAAGTTCCCAAGGGAAATGCCACTCCATTAGTTTTGAAATGACTTTCCATCAGCTGTCAGACCATTGACGAGTACTTTCAATCCCCACTTCCAGTCTCCTTTGGTGGAATGTACTATTCTGTAAAGATTGAGGGAAGTATGGTATTCTGTATACCCACTTCATGTGTGAAACTGAGACATAAAGGATTTCTCTGGGATTCAAAGCTTTCTGAAGCAAGAATGTCCTGATGAATTATAGAAGTGCAATTAAATTATATATGCTTCCCTGGTGGCTCAGATGGTAAAGAATCTGCCTGCAATGCTGCAGACTTGGGATAGATCCCTGGGTTGGGAAGATCCCTTGGAAAAGGGAAAGGCAACCCACTGCAGTATTCTGGCCTGGAGAATCCCATTGGCTGTATAGTCCATGGGGTCAGACAAAGAGTCAGAGTCAGACACGACTGAGCCACTTTCACTAATTTAAAAATGTGTAGTGTAATGCTTAGAAATTCATTTAGCGTATTTGCAATAATTCACATATATTAGTATTATACAAATATATATATGTAAGTTCATTGGAAATTTTGGCTGTTATGAATTAAAATCTAATGTGAATGCTTCAAAATAATTCATAAGAAGGCTTTGCTTTCTATAATTGAGATTAAAATGCATTTAGTTGATTTACAATGTAGTGCTAGTTTCAGGTATATAGCAAAGTGGTTCATTTATGCATATACATACGTTCTTTTTCAGACTCTTTACTCATATAGGTTATTACAGAATATTGAGTAGAGTTCTTTGTGCTGCATAGTAGGTCCTTGTTGGTTATCTGTTTATATGTAGTAGTGTGTGTATATTAATCCCAAATTCCTGATTTATTCCTCCCACTGTTTCCCCTTTGGTAACAATAAGTTTGTTTTCAAAATCTCTGAGTCGATTTCTGTGAAATATATTTTATATACACTATGCTGTGTTTATTTTTTTAACAGGGTTACTAATCATGTACATTTTGAAATAGTTATAATTTAAAAAATTATAATCCTGAAAGTCTCATTTCTATGCTCAGGAAAATATTTAAATACTCTTCCTATGTGACTTTATTTTGTCTTGACTCCAGATGTTAATTACAGTCTATTTTCCTCCAACTAGTGGCTATCAAAATGCCTTCTAAAATGCTTTAAACCAGTGCTTTATTTAAAGTGTATGCTCTCAAAGGTAGTTGTCTGCTTTAAAAATGAAAGATACCAAAAATAGATAAAAGATACCACATCACTTATTCCATTTGTATTTAAGCCGGAAGGAACTTGTGGGGCCCTCCGGTCAGGTACCACATCCTCTCTTTTGTAAAGATAAGGATGCTGAGCCCCGTGAGACAGAGGGGCTTGCCAAGGCCATACAGCTAGTTAAGGCGGAGCCAGCATTGCAGCCCACATCTCTTGGCTCACAGTTGAGACTGTGGCTGCTATATTTCAGGGAGACCATATTTAGAATAGATTAAAATGATGAAATTTTCTCTCTACATCTGTATTTTTCAGTAAATCATTATCTGAAATGAATTAAATTCACCATTTCCAATGTTTATCTGAAAAGACCTGGAACTCTGAACATTTTGAGATTTGTCTTTCATTAGCTACATTGAAAAGAGTGAGTCAGTTTGACCTCCTGTCCTGAACGCACCGCTCAGACGCTGATGGACTGGGCATACAGCTGCTCTGAACCTCTCTGTCACTCTTTTTTAATGCTTAGCGTTATTTTTTTAAAAATAATTTTGCTGTTTTCTTTTTTATTATTACTGGAGTATAATTTCTGAGCCTCTGTCTTGAATACCATACTTTTTACCTGATTTGAAGTTATTGGGGATTTGGGAAGTAGCTGAAATTTTTCAGTTTACAACAGTGTTATTTAAAGTTCACCATTAAAGATCACAGATACAAAAATATTATTTATAGTCCTTCTCCCTCTGGTTACTATAAATAACTTAAAAAAGTATAATTAAGGTAATGTTTCAAAGGACTTTTCAACATTCGACATACCTGACATTTATCATCCTAATGCCTGGAAAGGAATGCTTGACTTAAGAGGAACTTTGCTTTTTCACTATAGGAAGTGCACTATCCTAAGTGCACTTGCCCTCTTCAATTCCCTTAAGGATTAGAAGACTAGTTATCATATTTTTTTCTGTTTTTTTTAAGTTGAGGTATAGTTGATGTACAATATTATATAAGTTACAGATATACAGCATAGTGATTTACAATTTTTAAAATGATTTACAATTTTAAAGGTTATATTCCATTTATAGTTAATATTAAATATTGATTATATCCCCTATGTTGTGCATTACATCCTTGTAGCTTTTTTATTTTATACATAATAGTCTGTACCTCTTAGTCCTCTACCCTTATCTTGTCCCTACCCACTACTATCCTCTGGTTTATTTTCTGTATCTGTGAGCCTGTTTCTTTTCTATTCTCTAGTTTTAGTTTTTAGATTCTACATTTAAAGTAGATCATATTGTATTTGCCTTTCTCTGACTTATTTTACTTAGTATAATACCCTCCACATCATCCATGTTGTTGCAAACGGCAAAATTTCATTCCTTTTTATAGTGAGTAGTATTCCACTTTACATCTATATATACACACACACACACACATATATATATATACATAATGCAATGCATATGTATATATGTGAATACATACATGTATACAGGTATGTGTATATGTATATACACACACACATACATATATGCCATACTTTCTCTGTCTATTCTCCATTGATGATCATTTAGGTTACTTCCATGTCTTGGCTATTGTAAATTGTGCTACTGTGAACTTTGGGGTGCATGTATCTTTTTGAATTAGTGTTTTTGTTTTTTTTCAGGTATATACCCAGTAGTGGAAGTGCTGGGTCATATGGTAGTTCTATTTTCAGTTTTTTGATGAATCTCCATACTGTTTTCCACAGTGGCTGTACCAATTTACATTCCCACCAACAGTGTATGAGGGTTCCCGTTTCTCCACATCCTTGCCAACAGTTGTTGTTATTATTATTTTTTTTTTTCTTCTTTTTTTATTTTTTATTAGCTGGAGGCTAATTACTTCACAACATTTCAGTGGGTTTTGTCATACATTGATATGAATCAGCCATAGATTTACACGTATTCCCCATCCCGATCCCCTCTCCCACTCCCTCTCCACCCAATTCCTCTGGGTCTTCCCAGTGCACCAGGCCCGAGCCCTTGTCTCATGCATCCCACCTGGGCTGGTGATCTGTTTCACCATAGATAGTATACATGCTGTTCTTTTGAAATATCCCACCCTCACCTTCTCCCACAGAGTTCAAAAGTCTGTTCTGTATTTCTGTGTCTCTTTTTCTGTTTTGCATACAGGGTTATCGTTACCATCTTTCTAAATTCCATATATATGTGTTAGTATGCTGTAATGTTCTTTATCTTTCTGGCTTACTTCACTCTGTATAAGGGGCTCCAGTTTCATCCATCTCATTAGAACTGATTCAAATGAATTCTTTTTAACGGCTGAGTAATATTCCATGGTGTATATGTACCACAGCTTCCTTATCCATTCATCTGCTGATGGGCATCTAGGTTGCTTCCATGTCCTGGCTATTATAAACAGTGCTGCGATGAACATTGGGGTGCACGTGTCTGTTTCAGATCTGGTTTCCTCAGTGTGTATGCCCAGAAGTGGGATTGCTGGGTCATATGGCAGTTCTATTTCCAGTTTTTTAAGAAATCTCCACACTGTTTTCCATAGTGGCTGTACTAGTTTGCATTCCCACCAACAGTGTAAGAGGGTTCCCTTTTCTCCACACCCTCTCCAGCATTTATTGCTTGTAGACTTTTGGATAGCAGCCATCCTGACTGGCGTGTAATGGTACCTCATTGTGGTTTTGATTTGCATTTCTCTAATAATGAGTGATGTTGAGCATCTTTTCATGTGTTTGTTAGCCATCTGTATGTCTTCTTTGGAGAAATGTCTGTTTAGTTCTTTGGCCCATTTTTTGATGGGGTCATTTATTTTTCTGGAATTGAGCTGCAGGAGTTGCTTGCATATTTTTGAGATTAATCCTTTGTCTGTTTCTTCATTTGCTGTTATTTTCTCCCAATCTGAGGGCTGTCTTTTCACCTTACTTATGGTTTCCTTTATAGTGCAAAAGCTTTTAAGTTTCATTAGGTCCCATTTGTTTAGTTTTGCTTTTATTTCCAATATTCTGGGAGGTGGGTCATAGAGGATCTTGCTGTGATTTATGTTGGAGAGTGTTTTGCCTGTGGTCTCCTCTAGGAGTTTTATAGTTTCTGGTCTTACATTTAGATCTTTAATCCATTTTGAGTTTATTTTTGTGTATGGTGTTAGAAAGTGTTCTAGTTTCATTCTTTTACAAGTGGTTGACCAGTTTTCCCAGCACCACTTGTTAAAGAGGTTGTCTTTTTTCCATTGTACATCCTTGCCTCCTTTGTCAAAGATAAGGTGTCCATAGGTTCGTGGATTTATCTCTGGGCTTTCTATTCTGTTCCATTGATCTATATTTCTGTCTTTGTGCCAGTACCATACTGTCTTGATGACTGTGGCTTTGTATTATTATTTTTATGATAGCCATTCTGGCATGTGTAAGGTGATATCTGATTGTACCTTTACTTTACATTTCTCTGATGATTAACAATGTTGAACACCTTTTCATGTACCTGTTGGCTGTCTGTCTTCTTTAGAAAAAAATCTATTATTCAGGTCTTCACATTGAAATTGTGTTGGATGGTCATTATTATTTCTTGATATTGAGCTGTATTAGCTTTTTATGTATTTTGGATATTAACCCCTTATCAATCATATCATTTGCATATATTTTCTCCTGTTCAGTAGATTGTCTTTTCTTTTTGTCAGTGGTTCCCTTTGCTGTGCAAATCTTTCAAGTTTAATTAGGTCCCATTTGCTTGTTTTTACTTTTATTTCCTTTGCTATGGGCTTTCCTGGTGGCTCAGATGGTAATGACTTTTCCTGCAATGCAGGAAACCTGGGTTTGATCCCTGGGTCAGGAAGATCCCCTGGAGAGGGAAATGGCCATCCACTCCAGTATTCTTGCCTGGGAAATCCATGGACAGAGGAGCCTGGTATTTACAGTCCATGGAGTTGCAAAAAGAGTCAGACATGATCAGGTGACTAGGAGACAAGATCCAAAAAATATTGCTACCATTTATGTCAAAGAGTGTTCTGCTTAGGTTTTCTTCTAGGAGTTTTATCACTTCCAGCCTTACATTTAGGTTTTTAATTCATTTTGAGTTTATTTTTGTATGTGGTGTTAGAGAATTTTCTAATTTCATTCTTTTACATGGAGCTATCCAGTTTTCTTCGCACCACTTATTGAAGAGACTTTTACTCTATTGTATAATGTTTTCACCTCCTTTGTTGTTGCTTGACCTTAAGTGCACAGGTTTCTTTCTGTGCCTTCTATTGATTTATGTGCCTGGTTTGTGCCAGTACCATGCTCACTTGCTTACCGTAGCTTTGTAGTATAGTCTGAAATCAGAGAGTCTGGTTCCTACAGTTCTGTTCTTTCTCAGATTATTTGGGCCATTTGGGGTCTTTTGTGTTTCCATACATTTAAAAATTATTTGTTCTATTTCTGTGAAAAATACCTTTGGTAGTTTGATAGGGATTGCATTGAATCTGTAGATTTTCTTAGGTAATATGGTCATTTTAGCAATATTAATTCTTCTAATCCATGAACACACTATATCTTTCCATATGTTTGTGCTGTCTTCAGTTTCCTTTGTGAGTGTCATAGTTTACAGAGTATGAGTCTTTTACCTCCTCATGTAGTTTTATCCCTAGTTATTTTATTCTTTTTGATGCTATGGTAAATGGGATTGTTTCCTTAATTTCTCTTTCTGATTATTTGTTATAAGTATATTGAAATGCAACAATTTTCTGTGTATTAATTTTTTATCCTACAACTTTACAAATTCATTGATGAGCTTTAGTATTTTCTGGAGGTGTCTTTAGGATTTTCTGTGTATATAGTAAGGAGAAGGAAATGGCAACCCACTCCAGTATTCTTGCCTGGAGATTCATGTGGATGGAGGAGCCTGGTGGGCTGCTGTCCATTCTGGCTGCTGTCCAGAATCGGACATTACTGAATCAACTTAGCATGCATGCATGCATTAGAGAAGGAAATGACAACCCACTCTAGTATTCTTGAAAATCCCAGGGATGGAGGAGCCTGGTGGGCTGCCGTCTATGGGGTCGCACAGAGTTGGACACGACTGAATCGACTTAGCAGCAGCAGCAGCATGTATATAGTATCACGCTATCTACAGTGACAGTTTTGCTTCTTCCTTTCAAATTTGGATTCCTTTTATTTCTTTTTCTTGTCTGATTGTCATGGCTAGGACTTCTAAAATTATGTTGAATAAAAGCAGACATCCTTGTGTTGTTCCTGATCTTAGAGGAATTGCTTTCAGCCTTTCACCACTGGGTATAATGTTAGTTGTGGGCTTATCATACCCGGCCTTTATTATGTTGAGATATGTTCACTCTATACCTACTTTCCTGAGATTTTTCTTTTTTAATCATAAATGGATGTTGAATTTTGTCAAGTTTCTTCTATATCTATTGAGATGATCATATGGTTTTTATTCTTCAATTTGTTGATATGGTGTATCATATTGATAGGTAGATATTGAAAAATCCTTTCATTCTTGGGATAAATCCCAGTTGATTATGGTAAATGATCCTTTTGATGTATTGCTGGTTTCAGTTTGCTGAGATTATGTTGAGGATATTTGCATCTATGTTCTTTAGTTATATTGGCCTGTAATTTTCTTTTTTTCTGATATCTGTCTAGTTTTGATATTGAAGTGATGCTGTCATCACAGAATAAATTCAGAAGGATTCCTTTCTCTACAGTTTTTTGGAACACTTTGAGAAGGATGAGTTAACTCTTCTTTAAAGGTTTGATAGAGTTCACCAATGAAGCCATTCAGTCCTGGACTTTTGTTTGTTGGGAATTTTTAAATTTTTTTTGTTGTTCACTCTCCAAGTTGTGTCTGACTTTTTGTGACCCTGTGGACTACAGTGTGCCAAGCTTTCCTGTCCTTGCCATCTCCTGGAGTTTGCTCAGATTCATGTCCATTGAGTCAGTGATGCCCTCGAGCCAGCTCATCCTCTCTTGCCCCTTCTCCTGCTGTCCTCAGGGTCTTTTCCAGTCAGTTGGCTCTTTTCATCAGGTGGCCAAAGTATTGGAGCTTCAGCTTCAGCATCAGTCCTTCCAACAATATTCAGGGTTGCTTTCCTTTAGGATTGACTGGTTTGCTCTCCTTGCTATCCCAGGGACTCTCAGGAGTCTTCTCCAGCACCACAGTTCAAAAACATCAATTCTTTAGTATTCAGCCTTTCTTTATGTTCCAACTCTAACATCTGTACAACTAGTGGAAAAACCATAGCCCTGACTGTATGGATCTTGTTGGCAAAGTGATGTCTCTGCTTTTTAATATGCTGTTGAGGTTTGTGATACTTTTTTCTTCCAAGGATCAAGCGTCTTTTAATTTCATGGCTGCAGTCACCGTTTGCAGTGAGTCTAGAGCCCAAGAAAATAAATCTGTCACTGTTTCCACTTTTCCCCCTTCTGTTTGTCATAAAGTGATGGGACCGGATGTCATGATCTTAGTTTTCTGAACGTTGAGCTTTAAGCCAGCTTCCTCACTCTCCTCTTTCACTTTCATCAAGAGGCTGTTTAGTTCCTCTTTATTTTCTGCCATTAGAGTGGTATTGTCTGCATATCTGAAGTTGTTGATAGTCTCCCAGCAACCTTGATTCCAGCTTGTAATTCATCCAGCCCAGCATTTCTCATGATGTACTCTGCATATAAGCTAAGTAAGCAGGGTGACAATATACAACTTTGTCACACTCCTGTTCCAATTTTGAACCAATCTGTTCCATGTCCACTTCTGACTGTTGGTTCTTGACCTGCATACAGATTTCTCAGGAGATAGTTAAGGTGGTCTGGTACTCCCATCTCTTTTAGAATTTTCCACAATTTGTTGTGATCCACACAGTCAGTGGCTTTAGCATAGTCAGTGAAACAGAAGTAGATGTTTTTCTGGAATTCTCTTGCTTTTTCCATGATCCAGCAAATGTTGGCTATTTGGTTTCTGGTTTTTCTGCCTTTTCTAAATCCAGCTTGTACATCTGGAAGCTCACAGTTCACGTAATGTTGAAGCCTAGCTTGAAGGATTTTGAGTATTACCTTTCTAACATGTAAAATTAGTGCAATTGTGAGGTAGTTTGAACATTCTTTGGCATTGCCTGTCTTAGGGATTGGAATGAAAACTCTTTTCAAGTCTTGTGGCTGCTGCTGAGTTTTCCCAATTTGCTGGCAGGTTGAGTGCAGCACTTTAACAGCATCATCTTTTAGGATTTGAAATAGCTCAGCTGGAATTCCATCACCTCCACTAGCTTTGTTTGTTGTAGTGCTTCTTAAGGCCTGCTTGACTTCACAGTCCAGGATGTCTGGCTCTAGGTGAGTGACCACATCATCATGGTTATTTGGGTCACTAGGACCTTTTTTGTATAGTTTTGTGCATTCTTGTCTCTTCTGCTTCTATTAGGGCCTTACCATTTCTGTCCTTTATTGTGCCCATCCTTGTGTGAAATGTTCCCTTTGCATCTCTAATTTTCTTGGAAGAGATCTCTAGTCTTTCCCATTCTATTGTTTTCCTCTGTTTCTTTGCATTGTTCACTTAGCAAGGCTTTCTTATGTTTCCTTGCTCTTCTCTGAAACTGTGCATTCAGTTGGGTACATCTTTCCCTTTCTCCTTTGCCTTTTGCTTCTCTTCTTTTCTCAGGTATTCATAAAGCCTCCTTATACAACCACTCTGCTTCCCGCATTTCTTTTTCTTTGCCGTGGTTTTGGTCACCGCCTCCTGTAAAGTGTTAATGAACCTCTGTCCATAATTCTTCAGTCACTCTGTCTACAAAATCTCGTCCCTTGAATCTATTTGTCCACTGTATCATCATAAAGGATTTGACTTAGGTCATACCTGAATGGCCTAGTGGTTTTCCCTACTTTCTTAAATTTAAGCCTGAATTTTGCAATAGGAGCTCATGATCTGAGCCACAGTCAGCTGCAGATCTTGTTTTTGCTGGCTGTATAGTTTCTCTGTCTTGCTGCAAAGAATATAATTTTTAAATTACTTATTTAATTTCATTAGTGGTAGCTGGTCTGTTCTTATTTTCTATTTTTCACTGGCTCAATCTTCGGAGATTGTACATTTCTAGGAGTTTGTTCATCATCTAGGTTATCCATTTACTGTAGTAGTCTCTTATGATCTTTCATATTTGTATGGTATTGATTGTAACTTCTCCCTTTTCATTTCAAACTTTATTGATTTGGGCCCTCTCCTGTTCTTTTCTTTTTCTTTGGTGAGTCTGTCTAAAGGTTTAACAATTTTATTTTTTTCTAGTTTCAGCTCTTGGTTTCCTTGATCTTATATATATAAGATATTATATATATGTATTATATATATTTATATATATAATATATAATTATAAGGTATAGTATATATAATACATATAAGATCTAATGTAATATATAATGTATTATATATAATGTGTAATATATAATATAGATTAATATATATAAATTTATTAATATATTGATTTATACTATATATAATATTATATATTATAAATTATATATCATTGACTAATAATTATATGTAATTATTAGTCAATGACGTATAAGATATAATTATATAAATTATATATATAATATAACATATATTAATAAGTACAATGATTATTAATATATTATACACTATATAATGTATTATATAGTCAAATGTATATATTAATATTTGATATTATATAATAATTATATATTTAATATTATAATTAATATTAATGTATTATATAATTATATTATATATAATATAATATCAATACTATATTATATAAACACAATATATTATATATTATTAAGTATATATATATTAAATTTATAAATAAAATCATATTTAATAACTGAATAATATAAAATAATATATAATATATATAATATATCAGAGAAGGCAATGGCAACCCATTCCAGTACTCTTGCCTGGAAAATCCCATGGGCGGAGGAGCCTGGTAGGCTGCAGTCCATGGGGTTGGTAAGAGTCTGACAGGACTGAGTGACTTCACTTTCACTTTTCACTTTCATGCATTGGAGAAGGAAATGGCAATCCACTCCAGTATTCTTGCCTGGAGAATCCCAGGGACGGGGGAGCCTGGTGGGCTGCCGTCTATGGGTCGCACTGAGTCGGACACGACTGAAGTGACTTAGCAGCAGCAGCAACAGCAGCATATAACATGTATAATATATATATCATAATAATGTATCATAATATATATATGATATGATATATATATCATAATATATATAATTAATATATTATAATATACACTATATAAAATTTATATATATTTATATATAGTATATATTTATGTTATAATAAATACATATTTATATTTATTCACATATATGTTATATATGAATATATATTATATATTTATACAATATATAATATAATACATATGTTTATATACATTATATAAATAATATATTTATATAACATATATCAGTATATATGTTATATTATATATTAATATATTAATTTCATATACTATATTATAATTAATCAATATAGTTCATGTTAGTAATATATCAATATTATATATAATTAATATATTAATTATACAATTCACGTATTTATATATAATTATATGTATAAGAAAATATATAATTATATATATAATTAGTCTCTTTCATTTGTTGCTGCTGTGATTTTTATGATTTCATTTCTTCTACGAACTTTGGATTTATTAGTTCTTCTTTAACTCTTTTCGGTGTAAGTGTTGATTGTTTACTTGAGGTTTTCCTTGTTTCCCAGGGCAAACTGTCACTGCTCTAAACTTCCCTCTTTGAACTGCTTTTGCTGTGTCCCATAGATTTTGGATCATTGTGCTTTCATATTCATTTGTCTCCAAAAGTACACTATGCTGAGTATATGTACTTGCTTCAGTTTTCATGGGATCTGAATAATAGCAATCATATTTTTCTCGAGGGATTAAGATTACAAAATTGATAAATGGCAGAACTGTGATTAAATGCATGCAGTGTTCATTCAGCTCCTTGCCTGAGCATTAAAAAAAAAAACAACACCCTTAGGAGGAGATAGTTTCCCAGGTCCAACATTATTTGGTTGCATCTGTGGTCAGGGAGGGCTTCCTGGGTAGAGTAATGTCCAGGTTGAGACCTGAAAAGATACCATACTGTAGTGCTTGAGAGCCTGGGTTCTAGATACAATGCTGGGGCTGGTATCTCCTAACTTTTAGTTACTAAATCTCCTTAAATTTTAGTTTCCATGTCTGTATAATGGGGAGTATATTACTACATCTGTCTGTCGGTTTTCTGTGAGCATAGGATGAAGTAATCCACATAAAGTGTTTTACACAATGCTGGACATAATGGGCACTCAAAAAGCTTAATGAGGGCTTCCCTGGAGGCTCAGTGATAAAGAATCTGCTTGCCAATGCAAGAGACATGGGTTCAGTCCCTGATCTGGAAAGATCCCACATGCCACAGAGCAGCTAAGCCTGTGTGCCAACACCTGTTGAGCTCTTACTCTAGAGCCTGGAAGCCACAACTGCTGAGCTTACGTTCTGCAACTACTGACAACTGCACACCCTAGAGGCCCAGGCTCCCCAACAAGAGAAGCCACAACAGTGAGGAACCCGAGCATCACAGCTAGAGAGTTGCCCTCACTTGCCACAATTAGAGAAACACCAGTGCAGCAGCAAAGACCTAGTCGTCAATAATAATAATAGCAAGAAAGCTTAACTGTGCATATACTTGATTGGTGACAAAGATCAAAATGGAAATCCCATTATCCATTTCTCCAAACTCCACAATATCCCATGAGAGAAGAAGACCTGAATGGTGGTCTCAGGGCTAGGGATGAGAGAGGTTTCTTTGTACTCTCCTTTGAATAGCTCAGATGTCATTAAGCCTTGCTTGCCAGAAAAAAATTAGCTAGTCAGCAGGTGTTTATGATGTGATAAAAGAAGCTCAAACAAGACAGAACATAAACTGGACATGGTTCCAGCCCTCCAAAAGCCAAGGATACCAAGAATGGTGGTTCTCACATTTGTTATAGAAATGCACTGTTGGTGGTGAAGTGTGAGATTCTGGGTAGACACTAAAATGAAGTACTTTTAAGATTAAGGCATCCTGGAGATGATGAAACAGTTGTTATGCGAAGCAGACAAGAGGACCTGTTGTGAGTCAGAGAAGCTGTTCTCTGCACCTGGGACATTAAGGTAAGATTTTAGGGATGGGAATTGCAAAGTAAGAAACACGGTGAAAGTTGTTTAAAGTATAGATAGCGATGAGAATGGTCATATGGAAGAGAAGTGAAGGGTGAAGAATCTTAAAGTATATGGTTTAAAGTTTATTAGAAAACTGCTAGAGACAAAGAGAAAGATTTTATGGTCTGTGTTTCTCCCTCTCTCATACACGTGCACACACACACTTCCAGGAATATCTCTCTTACCTTCCTTTCCCCTCCCCTTGCTCCACGAACACTTGCAGAGTCTCCAGGTCTCAGCATTGGGTCTTCCTTCAGAAGGTCACCCCTGGCCATGGGCTGGGTTAGGGCTTTCCCTATGTGCCCTAATGTCCTCTGCTTGTGTCAAGTCTGTTTTCTTTGTCTATTGCTGTTTAACAAATTTTCTACCACAAATGTAGCAGATTGTCTTCTCACAGTTTCTGTGAGTCAGGATCTAAAGCCAAGATCAATATGTTGTCTGGCTATGTCCTCATCTAGGGAGAGTTAGTCTTCCAAGCTCCCTCATGGTGTTGACAGAATTTATTTCCTTGCAGTTGTAGGACTGATCTGTTTTCTTAATTCCTATTGAGTGAACCCACCTCAGAGCAGGTCCTTGTCATATGGCGCTCTCTCCAACATGACAGTTTGCTTTCTCAAGGCCAGCAGGAGACTGTCTCTTCTCCATCATCTAAGACTCAGTCTTATGTAAATCACATGATCACAGGAGTGACTACCCATTGCCTTTGACATATATAATGTATAATTACATATATAATGTAACCTAATTTAGGAAAGGACTTCTCCCTCATTCTCACAAATCTTGCCTATACGTAAGGGAAAGAAATTGTACAAAGCATGCAAACCTGGGCTGGGGGGTCTTGGGGAATCTCAGAATTCTACCTACCAAAACATTCTTTATCAGACTGAATTATAATTACCAGATTACTGAGATTTCAGAGAGACTATATCATGGTGAACCTGGAGCTTCTGCTTTGTATACTGTTTGGCAAATACTGGGCTCTCAATAGATACTTGCTCAGTTATTTAATAAATCTGACAGATCAGTTTAGATAGTTGAGAGTATGAAGGCTTAAAGGGAAAAGATTCTAATAATCTATGCATTTAGTGGAATCATAAGTGAAAAGATGCTATTGAAGGGCAAGGAAGAACAGAGAAATTGTGAACTAAATCCAGAGTCTGCAGAATCTGTGAATGAAGATAGTATCATTACTGTGGTGATGGAAAAACTGGGTCCCGTATTTCTGGAGGTAGTGGTTATGTGACACTCGGCAGTGTTTGATCAGTTATATTGCATTTGGTGTTGAATAAGTGAGAATGAGCTATTCTCAGTAATGGTGCTACAATATGGAAGGCCATCATGTGATTTATTGCTTAAAAGAAAATTGGAGCTTTTCTTCTGATGAAGGCACATGGTTAAATATTAGTGGAGAATGTATCAGACTGAATCAAGTAAATATAGGGAATTTAAAGCAGAGAACTGGTTTACTTAGATGATGGAAAACTTAGAAGCCAAGAAGGGACAGCAAGACTAGCTAGGGATCAGTATCAGGAAGCTTCTGCCTTCGAGGTGTGTGAAGGGACAAGGGGGGGTCACAGGAGTTTGGGGGCCAAGGCTGCAGAACTGGGGTCATGGAGGAGAGCTGGCTGTCTCTAGAGATGCTGGCTGATTCAGAAAACAGGAGGGATGCCCTGGCTTCTCCCTTCCGCCTACTCTTTAATTTCACCTAGTGTCTCCTGTTAATTGAACCCTGCTGGAGGCAGTTGATGAGGGAACAGAGAAATGCAGGCAGCAGGCTTCAGCCCTCTTCCTCCTGAGTCTCCTAGTTTGGAGATAAGAAAGGGATCTGAAGGCAAACAAGTTCAGAATTAGCATAGGGACAAAAAGAAGAGGAAAGGAGTCATATGTAGAGATCCATTACACCAACACTTTCTAGCATAAAAATTGCTGACCTTTGGTAATTAATGGCAGTCTGGGTGGTAAGATTAATTAAAAAACAACTGAAACCAAGTGAAAAACAAGATTTTTGGTACTTAAAATGGAGTTTGTATAAAGAATTAAATCAAATATTGATTAGAATTTTATTTCATACTTTAAACAGCCTAAACAATTAAATTTAACAGAAAAATTGGAATATATATATATATGGCTAAGGTGAGATGATTTAAAGAAAGGAAACCCAGAAACTATAAGATGAACAGACGTAATTTATTATGCAAGATATTGTTAAAAGTATGGCAAAATATCATAAATCATAAAGTCAGAATACATATGCTGAATCACAAAAGAATGCCTGTAATAAATAATACAAAACAGTCATTACCTATATTATGCCTTCAAAGTAAGAAAAGCACCCAAATAGAACAGTTAGCAAAGCCATTGGCAATTCACACAGCAGAGTAAGACAGTATGACTCGATTTTTGTAAAGAAAGGTATTACTAGAAAAGAAGACCTCCTTGTCTAATAATGGAGATAAATTTGAAAGGTTGCATATCTGGCTGGTTTCTTGTGTTAGCTATTGGTCGGGAGCAGCAGAGGAGTGTGGGCTGGAGATCAGGTAATGGGGAGATGAAAGTAAAAGGAGTAAATAAGAAAAGTTTGGACAAGACATACAGCATAGATATGGTCCCCTTTTCTGTAAGATGATACAAGTATATGGCTATCCCTGTGTGTGTGTATACGATTTCTACCGCCTGCACTCTGATCCGGTCACCATCAGCTCTCACCAGTTCCAGCTACAATCTTCTTTCTGTTTTCCATATTCCACACTTGCCCTCTTACAGTTCATTCTCTGAAGCAGCATCTGGAGTGGGGTTTTGAAAAATTAGACCATGATCCTCCTCTGATCAGTACCCTCTTGCGGTTTTCCATTGCAGTCAGAGTAGAATTTGGCCCCTGTAGCTTCTCTAACCTCCTGGTGCACTGCTCTCCCCTTCCCTCGGGACGGTCCAGCCGCACCGGTCCTCCGTCTCTCCCCTCCCCTCGGGACGGTCCAGCCGCACCGGTCCTCTGTCTCTCCCCTCCCCTGGGGACGGTCCAGCCGCACCGGTCCTCTGTCTCTCCCCTCCCCTGGGGACGGTCCAGCCGCACCGGTCCTCTGTCTCTCTCCCCTGCCCTCGGGACGGTCCAGCCGCACCGGTCCTCTGTCTCTCCCCTGCCCTCGGGACGGTCCAGCCGCACTGGTCCTCTGTCTCTCCCCTCCCCTGGGGACGGTCCAGCCACACCGGTCCTCCGTCTCTCCCCTGCCCTCGGGACGGTCCAGCCGCACCGGTCCTCCGTCTCTCCCCTGCCCTCGGGACGGTCCAGCCGCACTGGTCCTCCGTCTCTCCCCTGCCCTCGGGACGGTCCAGCCGCACTGGTCCTCTGTCTCTCTCCCCTCCTCTCGGGACGGTCCAGCCGCACTGGTCCTCCGTCTCTCCCCTCCTCTCTGGACGGTCCAGCCGCACTGGTCCTCTGTCTCTCCCCTCCCCTGGGGACGGTCCAGCCGCACCGGTCCTCTGTCTCTCCCCTCCCCTGGGGACGGTCCAGCCGCACCGGTCCTCTGTCTCTCCCCTCCCCTGGGGACGGTCCAGCCGCACCGGTCCTCCGTCTCTCCCCTCCCCTCGGGACGGTCCAGCCGCACCGGTCCTCTGTCTCTCCCCTCCCCTGGGGACGGTCCAGCCGCACCGGTCCTCTGTCTCTCCCCTCCCCTGGGGACGGTCCAGCCGCACCGGTCCTCTGTCTCTCCCCTGCCCTCGGGATGGTCCAGCCCCACTGGTCCTCTGTCCTCCCTGTTTCTCAGACATCACCTCACCTCACAGCTTTAATAGCACAGCCATCACTTCCGACCAGCTGTCTCCATCTCCCTGCTCTCACCTCCACACCTCTGTTCAAGTGTCACCGTTTCAGAAAGGGCTTTTCATGATGGCCTCATCTAAAACAGCATCTTCGCTCTCTAAATTAGCACCCTTCTTTGTTTTTCCTCATTGCGCCTGTTACTGTCAGACATGTGACTAGAATAAAAGCACCTTGAGGACAGAGACTGTGAATCACATGGCACACGGTAGGCACTCAAAAATTATTTGTTGAGTGAAGGAATAAATGGATAAGTGAATGCAGATATTTGGGGAAGGATAGTCAGCAAAATATTAACAGGAATAGGTTTCAGCAATAGGTTTGCAAATTAGTTGACCCTGTATTTTCTAGACATGGGCAGAAAGTTGTATATCCATAAATCTAGCTTCTGCATCATATATGTGCACCCTGAATCTGACTGTTTATTGCAGTGGAGATAAATATGTTTTGTCCATGTCAAAAGACAAATCACTGATGTTTGCTGTAGAACTTAGAAAAAGTGGGCTGATGTTTCGGTTTATTAAAACAAGATGGATTAATGACTGAATAGAAAGATGGGTGGTTGCTGTTGCTGTTCAGTCGTTCAGTCGTGTCCGACTCTCTGTGACCCCGTGGACTGCAGCACACCAGACTTCCCCGTCCCTCAACATCTCCCGGAGCTTGCTCAAACTCATGTCCATTAAGTCGGTGATGCTGTCTCGTTCTTTGTCTTCCCCTTCTCCTCCTGCCTTCAATCTTTGCCAGCATCAGGGTCTTTTCTAATGAGTAGGCTCTTTGCATCAGGTGGCCAAAGTATTGGAATTTCAGCTTCAGTATCAGTCCATGCAATGAATATTCAGGATTGATTTCCTTTAGAATTGACTGGTTTGATCTCCTTGCAGTCCAAGGAACTCTCAAGAGTCTTTCTGCAACACCACATTTCAAAAGCATCAATTCATTGGTTCTTAGCCTTCTTTATGTTCCAGCTCTCACATCACATGACCACTGGAAAAACCACAGCTTTGAACTAGATGGACCTTTGTTGGCAAAGTAATGTCTCTGCTTTTTAATATGCTGTCTAGGTTTGCCATAGCTTTTCTTTCAAGGAGCAAGCGTCTTTTAATTTCATGGCTGCAGTCAACATCTGCAGTGATTTTGGAGCCCAAGAAAATATTCTGCTACTGTTTCCATATCTGTTTGCCATGAAGTGATGGGACTGGATGCCATGATCTTTGTTATTTGAATGTTGAGTTTTAAGCCAGCTTTTTCACTCTCCTCTTTCACCATCATCAAGAGGCTTTTTAGTTCCTCTTCACTTCCTACCATAAGGGTGATATCATTTGCATATCTGAGATTATGGATGTTTCTCCTGGCAACCTTGATTCCAGCTTGTGCTTCATCCAGCCCAGCGTTTGACATGAAGTACTCCACATATAAGTTAAATAAACAGGGTAACAGTATACAACCTTGATGTACTCCTTTCCCAGTTTGAACCAGTCTGTTGTTCCATGGCTGGTTCTAACTGTTGCTTCTTGACCTACATACAGATTTCTCAGGAAGTAGGTTAGGTGGCCTGGTATTCCCATCTCTTTAAGAATTTTCCACAGTTTGTCGTGATCCACATAGTCAAAGGCTTTAGAGTAGTCAATGAAGCAGAGATAGATGTTTTTCTGAAACTCTGTTGCTTTTTCTATGATCCAAAGGATGTGGCAATTTGATCTCTGGTTCCTCTGCCTTTTCTAAATCCAGATTGAACATCTGGAAGTTCTCGGTTCACATACTGTTGAAGCTTAGCTTGGAAAATTTTGAGTATTATTTTGCTAGCATGTGAAATGAGTGCTTTTGTGTGGTAGTTTGAACATTCTTTGGCATTGCCCTTCTTTGGGATTGGAATGAAAACATCTTTTAAAGTCCTGTGACCACTGCTGAGTTTTCCAAATTTCCTGGCATACTGAGTGCAGCACTTTCACAGCATCATCTTTTAGGATTTGAAATAGCTCAGCTGGAATTCCATCACCTCCACTAGCTTAGTTCGTAGTGATGCTTCCTAAAGCCCAGACATCTTTACGCTCCAGGATGTCTGGCTCTAGGTGAGTGATCACACCATCATGGTTATCTGCATCGTTAAGATCTTTTTGTATGGTTTTTCTTTGTGTTCTTGCCACCTCTTAATATTTTCTGCTTCTGTTAGGTCCATACCGTTTCTGTCCTTTATTGAGCCCATCTTTGCATGAAGTGTTCCCTTGGTATCTCTATTTTTCTCACAGAGATCTCTACTCTTTCCTGTTCTATCGTTTTCCCCTATTTTTTGCATTGTTTACTTAGAAAAGCTTTCTTGTCTCTCCTTGCTGTTATTTGGAACTCTGCATTCAGATGGGTGTATCTTTCTTTTTCTCCTTTGCCTTTTGCTTCTCTTCTTTTCTCAGCTATTTGTAAGGCCTCCTCAAATAACCATTTTGCCTTTTTGCATTTCTTTTTCTTGGCAATTTCTTTTTTATGTAATAAAACAAGATAGTAAGGTATTAATGGTAGAATCCAGGTGGTTAGTTTATATATTTTCATTCTAACTAAGAGTCTTTCAACTTACAAATATTTGGAAAATTTCACATTAAAATTTTGAAAAATTGGATAAACAATAAATTCAAATAGTATAATATGCAAAACTAATTACTTTTCAATGAGAAAAGAAAAAGGACTTTAGATATTCTGGTGAATTCATTAACAACATTCTTAGATACAGTAAAATATTTTAGCCTTTTTAATGTCTTAGGATTTGTGGTTGTATAAATGACATTTCTCTGATTGGAAAAAAGATCCATTTTGATCATGTGATAGTATGATTTCATCAAACATCTTTTGTACTTTAAGCATTTATAGGAGACGCAATTAGAGGCTGGTCTTTTCCATTAATTAGGGCTTTCAGAAGCTTACAGAAAAACACCCTTCTGTACATGACAAGCCATTGAGAGCTGTTTTGCAGAACTACAATTAGTACTGTTAATAATAGCTTTTCCAGGAAAAGAATTTAATGACTGTGCAGAATCAAAAAATCTAAATATGGTATCATTGTATATTTCACGTCAACGTTTTCTTTGTTTTTCATGAGATAAATAAGCAGAAAAATTTGTCTCAGTGCTAAATATCATTACCTTCTAAACAACTACTCTAAAAACATGTTCATTCATTCCAGTGCCACGCTGTTCCTTACACAGAAGTTGAAGAGAGAAAGGGACAGAATTTTAACTCGTATGTATGTCTGTCTTTCTTCCTCTTATCCACCCTGATCCTTGTTCCCATCTCCTTGTGGTTCTCAACTTTCTTCTTTCTTTCTGTTTCCCTTCCTCCTTCCCTCCTCTTTGATCTCCTCCTCCTCCTTCTCTGTTTCTCTCTCTATCCTCTCCCTTCCTCTTGCCTTAACTGCCAGAGAGAGGGGCCAGGTCATTCCTACACGCTCATTTCGTTTCTCCCCCAAGTGAGATAATATTGTGGTTGAATACAGGGGAATGTTAAATTCTCCACTTGAGACATATACGCTATACATTTTTATTGTTGCTTATACTTTTCAATTTCTCTCTGTCTCTCTTTTCTCTATTAGGTCTCTATCTGATTTGAAAAGAGATTTAAGTTTTCCACTATAAATGTATTTTAATCAAGTTCTCCTTCCATCATCCCAGATTTTGCTTTATATAATTAGCACCTTTTTTGATTGATGCATTCATACAGTGCATTTTTTTTCACACATTGTATCTTTTATCATGATATAACTTCCCTTCTTATCTAGTTTAGTGTTTTCCCCTGCTTATCAAGTTTAAGACAGTACCTTAAGTTCTGTATTGATATTAATATTTCTATCTCTTTTTCTTTTGCTTGCATTTATCTGATACTTTCTTTCCCATTTCCTTATTTTAAATGTTATTTAAATAAACATTTTAAATAATTTCCACTTATTTTTTATTCTTTTTTAATCCAGCATGACTAAATCTTTTAATGGAAGTGTATGGTCTGCTGACATTGAGCATATCATCTGATACATTTTATTTTTGTC
Organism: Cervus elaphus; assembly: GCF_910594005.1. Classification (NCBI taxonomy): domain Eukaryota; kingdom Metazoa; phylum Chordata; class Mammalia; order Artiodactyla; family Cervidae; genus Cervus; species Cervus elaphus. The sequence goes on along the minus strand of NC_057831.1, from coordinate 6,755,790 downwards.
CTTAATTTCTCCTCTTATTGTACCTTATTATTTGCAGTTTATTCTTGTTTCTCTGTTTGTTCAGGTTACTATTCATTCCATTCCTCTTCACCCTTTTAAGCACCACTATTCTGCTGCTCAAAGTCAGACACATATTTCTCTGCTTACTGTTCAAAAATGAGATACCTAGTTGTTTTTTTTCCTTCACTTACACATAAGAGGAACTATATTGACTCATAGAGTATAAAAGTCCAAAGGTATAGCAGGATGAAGAAATAAATACTTCACTGGACTCTTGTTTTCTTTCTCTCTCTTTCCTCTATGCTTTCTCGCTTTCTCTTTTGTTAGCTTTACTGAGGTGTACTTGACAAATAAAGCTGTAATGTATTTAAAGTGTGCAGTGTAATTATTAAATATATGTATACATTGTGAAAGGAGTGTGAAAGTGTTAGTTGCTCTTCATGTCTGACTCTTTGCCACCCCATGGACTGTAGCCCGCCAGGCTCCTCTGTTCTTGGAATTCTCCAGGCAAGAATACTGGAGTGGGTAGCCATTCCCTTCTCCGGGGAATCTTTCCAACCCAGGGATTAAACCCGGGTCTCCTGCATTGCAGGCAGATTCTTTACCATCTGAACCACCAGAGAAAGGAGAGGCCAGCCTTTTTCTACCAAGACATTCCACCTCTCCTAATTATCATCTGGCTCACTCCAATAAGATATGCCTGTTAGCATACTTTCACTTGCTTATCTTCTGTGCAGCATCCCACCAGATGTTTTTATTCCTCAGTATTTTCACCTCAATCTCATCTTACCACCATCCATAATTTCTAGGTTTTTCTGAGGTAGTTAAACACTTGTAGACTCATTAGACGTTCATTTTAAGAATTCTTATTTAGTACTTTTAAAACTCATTCCTGGACAGTCTACCATTATCTATTTAGATTTAAATACATATTTAGATTGTGTCTGTGTGCTGTACTAAAGTGCTCTTCCATTTTTGTTGTTGTTGTTCAGCTTGTCGTAAATCTCCCCAGCAGCTCTATTTCACTGGATGCCTATATTCTTTGATATTTCTCTTCCGGGTTGTTGTTGTAACAGGTTGTTATTTTTATTGATGTGGGGCTGGGTACAGATCTTGGAGCATCAGTGGTTTCATTAGTGATAAGCAAGGTACCCTGTGTCTAAACCACTGGAGAATTGTACAGCGGATAGATAGCCAGACTCTATTTAGACAACAGAGACAGTCGTTCTACTCACTCTTTCCTACCCTCAGAAATAGGGAAATTTTAGCCTACTCCTTACTCATAGGCATCAGTCAGACTGAGAAATATGAGACGAGGTCAGCCATAGGTGCTGGGAGGTGTACAGAACTCTGAAGCTTTCCCAGCATTCACCAAGTGTGAACTTCTCTTGAGGGCCTCTGAGTTTAGTTTTCAGGCTTATGCTTGCCCCATGTTAGAAAGGCTCCCATATTATTTCCTCTGCGAAGACCTTTTCTGAGCTCAGTGTCTTACTTACGCTCAGTGGCTCACCATCGCCAGCTGCTGCTTGGCTTAACACAGGCAGATGGATTCAAAGTAGGGGTGAATAGAAAATAAGACATTCCGATTTGATCACTGTTTTCCCAGATCCTCTCAAAACAGAATTCTAGTTTTTAAAAAGTCATTTAATTAATTTTATAAATCATTAGAATGTCTTTAAAATGGAGAAGTAAGCAGAAATGAAAAAGAACAGGGTTTGGTCATGGTTAATATATAGATTGTGCCAGGAGTTATTTTTATTGACAGTCCAAAATTCTTCTAGTAACTACTGCCCCTCCCCTGACTCAGCTCATGTAATTTGAGCCTTGATAAGTTGCACTGTTAGTTAGGAATATTTGTTTTGCAAGTAGCAAAAATCTAATATGACATAAAAACATGGAGTTTATTTCCTATTACAATGATCCTGAAGCAAGCAGATTTGGAGGGAGGGTAAGTAGAGATATATCAAACTTCAGATAACTGGTAATTCAGTTATGTCATTAGTGAACTAGTTTTCTTCCTAAGTTCTATTCCTCTTTGGCAAAACTATTTCTTCTCAAGATTGTGAGATGCTTGCCAACAATTCCCAGTGATCCTCATTTCCTTGGTAACATCCAGAAAGATGCAGGACATGCATCTTTCCATTAGCTCTCTGAGAAGAGCATATAAATGTCTCTTCCAGAAGTCCCCAGCAAACATCAGACACACTTCATTGTCCCTATTTGAATCATATTCTACAATGAGCAAAAATCTATACTAGTCACTGGCTTGCACATAGGTGACCACGGCCATGCACTTGTTAACACAGGAGGTAAAGGTCCACCAACACTCTCCTGTCAGGGTCACTAACGATTTCCACTTTGCTAAACCGGTGATCAATTCTCTGCCCTCGTTTATTTGACTTAGTATCATTTGACTCAAATGATTGATCATCCACTCCCTCTTGAAACACTTTCTGCCCTTTGGGTCCATGACTCTACTGTCCAAGTTTTCCTCCTACTTCAGTGACTCTTCCAATTTAGTCTCCTTTGCTGTGTCTTCCTTAAGATCCTAACATCTTATAACCCTGAAATAGTCTTTATACCTATTCTCTTTTCTGTCAACCCTTATTGCTTTCACAGTCTCATCCAGGTTCACAGCTTTAAATAAGATTTTGCAAACTATGTATAATCAGCATTGTAACCATCTAGGAAAATATACAAGATCAACATCATCATTCTTATCATTTAATGCCAGATAAATTTTATATAATTTCTCCTGCAGAACTTAATTATAATATGTAGATTACATTATTACCTCCATTTTACAGGTGAGAAAACAGACTGAAGACAATGGAACTAGCTTGGACAATGTCCCAGCGAGAGGAAGTAGAACCAGGCCTTGAACCTGGACAAATGGATTTCAGCGCTGTTCTTAACCACCATGTGTGACCTCCATGGTGTCGACAGCTTCTTGATTTGTAGCACATCTGAAGGCATTCATTTGCTATTCATTCTAACATGTGACTCAACTGAAGCGACTTAGCATGCACGCAAAATACTTCAAAATTTTCAGCAATGATTGTCCTGTTTCAAGGTGAATTTTAAAGGTCAACCTGCCAGTGATTTCATTTTCTTAAAAAAGGACTGAACTGACATTGAACGCATTAAAAAGAAGCCTAAAACACTTTTTGAAACTTTTCTTTCCATAGTTAGTGCCTCTTTTATTTCTGTCCTTCTTTACCATCTTACTGGAATAATACCTTTATAAAATAAAGCATAAAATTTGATCCGAGAGATGATAAGAAACTACCTTTGTTTCTTTGCCCTTAATTTACTATCTGAATTCCTACTTCCTTATTCTGCTGAATTTACCACTGTATTACTTTTCACCTCATTATTGCCAAGTCCAATGAGCATTTTTCAGTCTCTTACACTGTTTTCCTCTGGCATTTAACTGTGTTGATTATTTCCTCTTTAAAAGTATTTCCTCCCATGAGATGATGATGTCCTCTTCCTGTGACATCATGCTCTTCGGATTTCCTACTATTTCTGTGACATTTTTTTTAGAGCCACACTTATTTGAAGTATGATTAAGTTTGGTTTACTGTTTAGTCCTCTTCTCATTATTGTCTCTTCATGGAAAATGTTGTCTATCTCTGTATTTAATTATTATTTAAAAGTGAATAACTCTAAACATATATCTTCAGCCAGAGGTCTAATAATTTCCTTCAGTCAACATACCCAGAATCGAGCCGTGTGTCTTCCCTTTTCCACCTTGAAACTATTGGACTTTTCTTTTCTCTGTCTACACTAGTGCTATGTCACCACCACTATCTAAAGTGTAAATTAGATGATTTATCTAATTATTTGGTGCTTCCTAGTTCTCTCACTTTCAGCACCCAAGTGGTCACACATATTGTATGTCAAGTCTGCCTTCTCTAGTGTGTCTCCAGTGGTATTATGTTAGTTCAACTCTAGTCATCTCCAGCAGGTTGTTATTTGATCCCCCTGATTTCAGACTTGCCCCTGCAGTTGTTTTTCCATACTGCTATCAGGGTGACTTTTCCACATTTTGATCTGACCTTGTCATTCACCAGATGAGTTCCTTCAGTAACTCCCTGATGCTTGGAAGAGGTAGTTCAAGCTCAGCAAAGCCCTTCCTAAATTAGTTCCAATCTATTTCTCCAGCCTCATTTTCTGTCAATTCTGTATTAACTTTTTGCATATTCTGCTTATATTTTTCTTCCATCCTCCATCTCCTCCCCTTCTTTCTTTTTTCTTCTTTTCTTCCCACACTCTTATTTTCTTTTTCTTCCTTCAGTATTAGATTGGGTGTTGTTCTCAGATGATGGTGAAGTTCTTTTATTTTCCTAGACCATCTGAAACATTTTTTCCCCATGTTGTTCATCCTTTGGACTCCTATTCATTCTACTAAGGCCAGTTCATGTACCGTTTAGTCCAATTTCTTGGCAGTGAGCCCATTACTGCCTTATTTGTACTAATTTTGTAATATATGCATACTTTATTATACATAAAAGCTATCTAGTTACTTGTTTGGATTCTGTGGGTCTCAGAATATTGTCAGTTTCTTAAAGTTAGTAATCTGTTTTTATTATAATTTTATCCCCTGTTACAGTGTTGACCATATAATTTGTTGTTCACTTGATTAGTAGTGTCCAACTCTTTGTGATCCTATGGAGTGCAGCATGCTAGGATTCCCTGTCCTTCCCTGTCCTGTGGAATTTGCTCAATTCATGTCCATTGAGTAGGTGATGCTATCTAACCATCTCACCCTCTGCCACCCCCTTCTCTTTTTGCCTTCAATCTTTCCCAGCATCAGGGTCTCTTCCAATGAGTTAGTTCTTTGCATCAGGTGGCCCAAGTATTGGGGCTTCAGCATCAGTCTTTCCAGTGAACATTCAGGAATGATTTCCTCTAAGATTGACTGGTTTGATCTCCTTGCAGTCCAAGGGACTGTTAATAGTCTTCTCCAGCAAGACAGTTTGAAAATATCAGTTCTTTGGTTCTCAGCCTTTTTTATGGTTCAACTCTCACATCCATACATGACTACTGGAAAAACCATAGATTGGACTGTATGGACTTTGTTGGCAAAATACCTCTATATTTTTAATACTGTCTAGGTTTGTCATGGCTTTTCTTCCAAGGAGCAAGTGTCTTTAAATTTCATGGCTGCAATCACCATCTGCAGTGGTTTTGGAGCCCAAGAAAATGAAATCTGTCACTGTTTCCATTTTTCCACTATCTATTTGCCATGAAGTGATGGGGCTGGATGCCATAATCTTAGTTTTTTGAATGTTGAGTTTTAAGCCAGCTTTTTCACTCTTCTCTTCCTGCTCATCAGGAGACTTTTTAGTTTCTCTTCATTTTTTTTTGCCATTAGAGCAGTATCATCTGCATGTCTGAGGTTGTTGCTATTTCTCCCAGTAATCTTGATTCCAGCCTGACATTTCTCATGATGTACTCTGCATAGAAATTAAAGAAGCAGGATGACAATACAGTTTTGTTATGCCTTTCCCAGTTTTGAGCCAGTCTGTTGTGCCATATCCAGTTCTAACTGTTGCTTCTTGACCTGCATGCACATTTCTCAGGAGACAGGTAAGATGGTCTGGTGTTCCCATCTCTTTAAGAATTTTCTAGTTTGTTGTGATCTACCCAGTCAAAGGCTTTAGCATGAAGCAGAAGTAGATGGTTTTGCTGGAATTTCCTTGCTTTCTCTATGATCCAGTGAATGTTGGCCATTTGTTCTCTGGTTCCCTGCCTTTTCTAAACCCAGCTTGTACATCTGGAAATTCTAGGTTTACATACTGCTTAAGCCTAACTTGAAGTATTTTGAGCATAATCTTACTAGAATGTGAAGTGAGCACAATTGTCCAGTAGTTTGAACATTCTCCAGGATTGTCCTTCTTTGGGATTGGAAGGAAAACTAATCTTTTTCAGTCCTGTGGCCACCGCTGAGTTTTCCAAATTTGCTGACATACTGAGTGCAGCACTTTAACAGCATCATCTTTTAGATTTGAAATAGCTCAGTTGGAATTCCATCACCACCACTAGCTTGTTCATAGTAACTTGATTTCATAGTCCAGGATGTCTGGCTCTAAGTGAGTGACCACACTACCATTGCTATCTGGGTTGTTAAGACTTTTCTTATAGAGTTCTTCTGTGTATTCTTGTGACCTCTTCTTAATCTCTTCTGCTTTTGTTAGGTCCTTACCATTTCTGTCTTTTATCATGCCCATCTTTGCATGAAAGGTTCCCTTGATATATCCAGTTTTCTTGAAGAGATTTCTAGTCTTTACCATTCTATTTTTTCCCTCTATTTCTTTGCATTGTTCATTTAAGAAGGCCTTCTTATTTCTTCTTGCTATTCTCTGGATCTCTACATTCAGTTGGGTATATCTTTCCCTTTGTCCCTTGCCTTTAGCTTCTCTTCTTTCCCTAGCTGTTTGTAAAGCCTCCTCAGACAACCACTTTGCCTTTTTGCATTTCTTTTCCTTTGGGATGGTTTTAGTTACCACTCCCTGTACCATGGTATGAAGCTCCATCCACAGTTCTTCAGGCACTCTGTCTACCATATCTAATCCCTTGAATCTATTCACCACCTGCACTGTATAATCATAAAGAATTTGATTTAGGTCATATGTGAATGGCCTAATGGTTTTCCCTGCTTCCTTCAATTTATCATGAATTTTGCAATGTGGCACTGATGATCTAAGGCACAATCAGCTGCAGGTCTTTTCTTTGCTGACTGTATAGAGTTTCTCCATCTTCAGCTGCAAAGAATATAATCAATCTGATTTCAGTATCGACAATTTGGTGATTTCCATATATAAAGTTGTCTCTTACGTCATTGGGAAAAAGTTTGCTATGACCGGGGTGTTCTCGTGACAAAATTCTGTTAGTCTTTGCCGTGCTTCATTTTGTAGTCCAAGGCCAAAGTTGCCTGCTATTCCAGATATCTTTTGGCTTCCTACTTGTTCATTCCAGTCTCCTATGATGAAAATGACATCTTTTTTGTTGTTAGTTCCAGAAGGTATTGTAGGTCTTCATGTGATGTATGTGTGTTAGTCCCTCAGTCATGTCTGACAGAACTGGTCAACTTCAGCATCTTCAGCATCAGTGTAAGGCATAGACTTGGATTACTGTGATATTGAATGATTTGCCTTGGAAACAAACCAAGATCATTGTGTTATTTTTGAGACTGCACCAAGTACTACATTTCAGACACTTTTTTCTGACTATAAGGACTACTCCATTTCTTCTAAGGGATTCTTGCCTACAGTAGTAGATGTAATGGTGATCTGAATAAAATTTTTCCATTTTAGTTCACTGATTCCTGAGATGTCAATGTTCATTCTTGCCATCTCCTGCTTGACCTGCTTGACCATGTCCAGTTTACCTTGATTCATGGCTCTTACATTCCAGGTTCCCATACAATGTTGTTCTTACAGCATCAGAGTTTACTTTGACCACCAGACATATCCGTTACTGAGTATCATTTCCCTTCTGGCCCAGCCATTTCATTCTTTCTGGAGCTGTTGGTAATTGCCCTTTGCTCTTCCTCAATAGCTTACTGGACACCTTCTGATATGGGGGTCTTATCTGCTGGTGTCATATCTTTTTGCCTTTTCACACTGTTCATGGTGTTCTTGTAGCAAGAATACTGGAATGGATTGCCATTTCGTCCTCCAGTGGACCATGTTTTGTCAGAACTCTTCACTAAGACCTCTTCATCTTGGGTGGCCCTGCATGACATGGCTCATAGCTTCATTGAGTTACTCAAGCCCCTTCACTGTGACAAGGCTGTGATCCATGAAGGGGCACCATGTAATAGAGGGTCAGTATTTGTTGAGCTTGTCTTAATTGAAACCATAAGCTTGGTAATTTCCCATGATATTAAAAGTATTTCTAGAAATGATATCACACATTTTAATACCGCATTACTGTGCATTGTGCATCCCTTTATTAAGCCTAAGTAGTTTTCACCATAAGTTAAGTATGTAAGGAATTGCATTTACTAGTCCATGTCATTAGATACCATTTAGTATTAAAAACAAAGTATGTGTGTTATTTATGCTAAAAATTCTTAACATTTTCCATATGGAAAAATCATTTCTATTTTCTCGTGGAAATGACAGTAAAGGCAGTGCCATATGGGATAACATTAATAGCTGAATCCAAATAAATGTGATTACATCATTCTCAAGGAATTCAAGTCTCATATTCTAGAGTCATCTATTTCTACAGTTTCAAGTTTATAGCAAATATAGAAGTAGATTATTTAATAATGACAAAAGAATTAATTCTTATTGTTTGCAGAAAGAGCTCAGCTAAATTTAGCTTTTAAAAACAAATAAGAGCTGCAGAAAAATGAACCTTGCAAATTTGTCTAATTTGTTTTTACAGTTGGGAGATACAAAAAATTAAGGGCTTTTTGATCTTCTCTTCCAGTAATTCTTTTTTGTTTTTGATCATCTCCCTCAAACCTTTAAAACTTGAAAGAAATAGATAGCTATTCTATTAATGAATAAGACATAGCACATGTTAAGTTCCCTCCCTTTAAATATTTGGTTTATGATGGGAAAGACTTATCAAATTAACCCTTATATAACTACTTCTGTCTTCTAAGTGATAAGCAGTTGGCATGTGTTTTTCATTGAGGTGAAAGTGAGGTGAAATTCATGTAACATAAAATTGACCTTGTTTAAAGTGACATTTAGTACATTCATAATATTGTGCCACTGTGACTTCTGTCTGGTTCGAAAATGTTTTTTCATGCCAAAAGAAAACCCTGTGCGTTTACCCCATCCTACCCATATTCTGGTGACTGTCAGTCTGCTTTCTGTTTCTGTGTATTTGTCTATTTTAGATATTCCATTTAAATTTTATTTATTTGTTTTTATGGCTCCTCTGGGTCTTTGCTGTTGCACACAGGCTTTCTCTAGGTGCGATGAGTGGGGCTACTCTTCACTGCGGTGCACAGGCTTCTCACTGGGGTGGCTTCTCCCGTTGTGGAGCACAGGCTCTGGGCCACGCAGGCTCAGTAGCTGTAGGCTTAGTTTCTCTGTGGCATGTGGGATCTTCTCAGACCAGGGGTCAAATGTATGTCCCTTCCATTGGCAGGTGAACTCTAATCCACTGTAGCACCAAGGAAGTCCCTATATATTTTATTTAAATGGAGTCATAATATATATGATACTCTGTGTCTGGTTTCTTCCACCTAGAATGTTTATGAGGTATCTATGTTGCAGCATGTGTCAATACTTCATGCATTTTTAAGGCTGAATAATATTCCACTGAATGAATACACCACAATTTGTTTATCCATAAATACACATTTGGGTTGTGTCCCTCTTTTAGCTATTGTGAATAGTGCTGCTATGAACATTCATGTACAAGTATTTGTCTGATTACCTATTTTCAGTGGGTTTGGTATATTTTTGACACGGATCTAACAGCAAGTCTCCTGAATTTTGGAAAGCTATTAGCAAATTTGACTGAATATAGAGTTTTCTCATCTTGGAATGTATCTAAAAAAACTGAATTTCAAGGCATTGAGTACTTTTTTTCATGAAATTGCCACTTCTGTTCCTGGAAAAAAGCATATAGTCATGGAGAATTCAGTTAAGTTGTTCATATTTATTGAAATTTGTTGAATTTCTAGAATATGAAATCAGTTTCTATTGTATGTCAGTTATTGTATTCACTTGGGAGTACGCAAATAAGTTTCGCTTTCAAGAAGCTTATAGGTAGTGGAACAGATATTCAAATAGCATATAAGAACTCATGGGGATGCTGCTGTGCTTCAGAATTTGTCCAGGATGCTGTGGGTGGAAAGAAGTAGCACTTAACCCTGTCTGGACGGGTCCAGTCAGACCTCCTAGAAGTGAACTCTGAACTCCTCCCAAGTATCATGAAGACGAAGTAGCAGTCTCCGAACCAGTCCTGCTTCCATCCCACTCCTTGGAGGTAGATAATGTACCCTTTTTAATGTTTGTATAATTAAAGTATACATTTGGATTGAATGCACACAGAGATAAATATATCTTGAGACAGAATTAAAGTGTACATGCTATTTCGGGACATGCTTTTTGCATGTAACTGTTGTAGTATCTCTCCTTAGACACACGGATGAGCTTAGACTGAAGATGTATAGGTTAGCCTGGTGAGTAAAAGTGTGAGTTAGAGCAGCATGGGTAAGGCATAAAGATGGGAGAGGGCATGGCGTATTTTAAACCTCTATTTAATTCAGGTTTTCTGTGTAGGAACCTGAAATTAGCATTGAAACCTTATAATGTTGAAATAGAACCGACATGTCTGAACAATCTATAACTAGATTTGAATTAATTTAGGATTCTTTGTAAGCCTTTGCATTTTTGTTTTTATGTTTTCCTTTTATGTTCTTAGCAAAGCCTTATTTAAAAGATTTTATTCAATTCAGTTCGGTCGCTCAGTCATATCCTACTCTTTGCAACCCCATGAATCACAGCACACCAGGCCTCCCTATCCATCACCAACTCCCAGAGTTTACTCAAACTCATGTCCATCGAGTCGGTGATGCCATCCAACCATCTCGTCCTGTCATCCCCTTCTCCTCCTGCTCCCAATCCCTCCCAGCATTAGGGTCTTTTCCAATGAGTCAACTCTTCGCATGAGGTGGCCAAAGTATTGGAGTTTCAGCTTCAGCATCAGTCCTTCCAATGAACACCCAGGACTGATCTCCTTTAGGATGGACTGGTTGGATCTCCTTGCAGTCCAAGGTATTCTCAAGAGTCTTCTCCAACACCACAGTTCAAAAGCATCAATTCTGTGGCGCTCAGCTTTCTTGACTGTCCAACTCTCACATTCATACATGACCACTGGAAAAACCATAGCTTTGACTAAAAGATTTTATTAGACTGGTGCAAAAGTAACTGCAGTTTTTCACTGTTTAACTTTTCTGTTTCATATTGGAATACATTCTGAAATGTATTATGCTATGATACATGTCATTTTATTTATTTATTTATTTTTATTTTAGTTGGAAACTAATTGCTTTACAGTATTGTAGTGAGTTTTGCCATACGTTGATATGAATCAGCCATGGTTTTACATGTGTTCCCCACTCTGAACACCCCTCCCACCTCCTTCTCCATCCCATCCCTCTGGGTCATCCCCCTGAGCACTTGTCTCGTGCATCCAACCTGGACTGGCGATTTGTTTCACATATGACAATATACATGTTTCAGTGTTACTATCTCAGATCATCCCACTCTCGCCTTCTCCCACAGAGTCCAAAAGACAGTTCTATGCATCTGTGTCTCGCATACAGGGTTATTGTTGCCATCTTTCTAAATTCTACATGTATGCGTTAGTATACTGTATTGGTGTTATTCTTTCTGGCTTACTTCACTTTGTATAATAGGCTCCGGTTCATCTTCCTCATTAGAACTGATTCAAATGTATCCTTTTTAATGGCTGAGTAATATTCCGTTCTGTACATGTACCACTGCTTTCTTATCCATTTGTCTGCTGTTGGACATCTAGGTTGCTTCCATGTCCTGGCTATTATAAACAGTGCTGTGATGCACATTGGGGTACACATGTCTCTTTGAATTCTGGTTTCCTCGGTGTGTATGCCCAGCAGTGGGATTGCTGGGTCATATGGCAGTTCTATTTCCAGTTTTTTAAGGAATCTCCACACTGTTCTCCATAGTGGCTATACTAGTTTACATTCCCACCAACAGTGTAAGATGGTTCCCTTTTCTCCACATGCTCTCCAGCATTTATTGTTTGTAGACTTTTGGATAGAGGCCATCTGACCAGCGTGAGATGGTACCTCATTGTGGTTTTGATTTGCATTTCTCTGATAATGAGTGATGTTGAGCATCTTTTCATGTGTTTGTTAGCTATCTATATGTCTTCTTTGGAGAAATGTCTGTTTAGTTGTTTGGCCCACTTTTAGATTGGGTTGTTTATTTTTCTGGAATTGAGCTTCAGGAGTTGCTTGTATATTTTTGAGATTAATTGTCAGTTGCTTCATTTGCTATTATTTTCTCCCATTCTGAAGGCTGTCTTTTCACGTTGCTTATAGTTTCCTTTGTTGTGCAAAAGCTTTTGAGTTTAATTAGGTCCCATTTGTTAATTTTTACTTTTATTTCCATTACTCTGGGAGTTGGGTCATGGAGGATCCTGCTGTGATTTATGTCGAAGAGTGTTTTGCCTGTGTTTTCCTCTAGGACTTTTATAGTTTCTGGTCGTACATTTAGATCTTTAATCCATTTTGAGTTTATTTTTGTGTATGGTGTTAGAAAGTGTTCTAGTTTCATTCTTTTACAAGTGGTTGACCAGTTTGCCCAGCACCACTTGTCAAAGAGATTGTCTTTTCTCCATTGAATATTTTTGCCTCCTTTTTCAAAGATAAAGTGTCCATAGGTGCGTGGGTTTATCTCTGGGCTTTCTATTTTGTTCCATTGATCTATATTTCTGTCTTTGTGCCAGTACCATACCGTTTTGATGACTGCAGCTTTGTAGCAGAGCTTGAAGTCAGGCAGGTTGATTCCTCCAGTTCCATTCTTCTTTCTCAAGATTGCTTTGGCTATTCGAGGTTTTTTGTATTTCCATACAAATTGTGAAATTATTTGTTCTAGTTCTGTGAAGAATACCATTGGTAGCTTGATAGGGATTGCATTGAATCTATAGATTGCTTTGGATTGTCTACTCATTTTCACTACATTGATTCTTCCAATCCATGAACATGGTATATTTCTCCATCTATTTGTGTCCTCTTTGATTTCTTTCATCAGTGTTTTATAGTTTTCTATATATAGGTCTTTTGTTTCTTTTGGTAGATATATTCCTAAGTATTTTATTCTTTTTGTTGCAGTGGTGAATGGTAATTGTTTCCTTAATTTCTCTTTCTGTTTTCTCATTGTTAGTGTATAAGAATGCAAGGGATTTCTGTGTGTTAATTTTATATCCTGCAACTTTACTATATTCATTGATTAGCTCTACTAGTTTTCTGATAGAGTCTTTAGGGTTTTCTAAAGAGGATCATGTCATCGGCAAACAGTGAGAGTTTTACTTCTTCTTTTCCAATCTGGATTCCTTTTATTTCTTTTTCTGCTCTGATTGCTGTGGCCAAAACTTCCAAAACTATGTTGAATAGTAGTGGTGAGAGTGGACACCCTTGCATTGTTCCTGACTTTAGGGGAAATGCTCTGAATATTTTACCATTGAGGATAATGTTTGCTGTGGGTTTGTCATATATAGCTTTTATTATGTTGAGGTATGTTCCATCTATTCTTGCTTTCTGGAGAGTTTTTATAATAAATGGATGTTGAATTTTGTCAAAGGCTTTTTCTGCATCTATTGAGATAATCATATGGTTTTTATCTTTGAATTTGTTAATGTGGCGTATTACATTGATTTGTGGATATTAAAGAATCCTTGCATTCCTGGGATAAAGCCCACTTGGTCATGCTGTATGATCTTTTTAATATGTTGTTGGGTTCTGTTTGCTAGAATTTTGTTAAGGATTTTTGCATCTATATTCATCAGTGATATTGTCCTGTAGTTTTCTTTTTTGTGGCATGTTTGTCTGGTTTTGGTATTAGGGTGATGGTGACCTCATAGAATGAGTTTGTAACTTTACCTTCTTTTGCAATTTTCTGGAAGAGTTTGAGTAAGATTGGTATTAGCTCTCCTCTAAATTTTTGGTAGAGTTCAGCTGTGACGCCATCTGGTCCTGGGCTTTTGTTTGCTGGAAGATTTTTGATTACAGTTTCGATTTTCTTGCTTGTGATGGGTCTGTTAAGATCTTCTATTTCTTCCTGGTTCAGTTTTGGAAAGTTATACTTTTCTAGGAATTTTTTCCATTTCTTCCACGTTGTCCATTTTATTGGCATAGAGCTGCTGGTAGTAGTCTCTTATGATCGTGTGTATTTCTGTGCTTTCTGTTGTGATCTCTCCATTTTCATTTCTTGATTTGTTGATTTCATTTCTTCATTTGTTGATTTCATTCTTCTCCCTTTGTTTCTTGATGCAGACAGTCTGGCTAATGGTTTGTCAATTTTATTTATGTTCTCCAGGAATCAGCTTTTAGGTTTGTTGATTTTTGCTATGGTCTCTTTTGTTTCTTTTGCATTTATTTCTGCCCTAATTTTTAAGATTTCTTTCCTTCTCCTAACCTGGGGTTCCTCATTTCTTTCTTCTCTAGTTGCTTTAGGTGTAGAGTTAGGTTATTTATTTGACTTTTTTCTTGTTTCTTGAGGTAAACCTGTATTGCTATGAACCTTCCCCTTAGCACTGCTTTTACAGTGTCCCATAGGTTTGGGGTTGTTGTGTTTTCATTTTCATTCGTTTCTATGCATATTTTGATTTCTTTTTTGATTTCTTCTATGATTTGTTGGTTATTCAGAAGCGTGTTGTTTAGCCTCCATATGTTGGAATTTTTAATCGTTTTTTTCCTGTAATTGAGATCTAATCTTACTTCATTGTGGTCAGAAAAGATGATTGGAATGATTTCAGTTTTTTTGAATTTACCAAGGCTAGATTTATGGCCCAGGATGTGATCTATCCTAGAGAAGGTTCCATGTGCACTTGAGAAAAAGGTGAAATTCATTGTTTTGGGATGAAATGTCCTATTAGATATCAATTAGGTCTAACTTGTGCATTGTATCATTTAAAGTTTGTGTTTCCTTGTTAATTTTCTGTTTAGTTGATCTATCCATAGGTGTGAGTGGGGTATTAAAATCTCCCACTATTATTGTGTTGCTGTTAATTTCCCCTTTCATACTTGTTAGCCTTTGCCTTACATATTGCAGTGCTCCTATGTTGGATGCATATATATTTATAATTGTTATATCTTCTTCTTGGATTGATCCTTTGATCATTATGTAGTGTCCTTTGTCTCTTTTCTCAGCCTTTATTTTAAAATCTATTTTATCTGATATGAGTATTGCTACTCCTGCTTTTTTTGGTCTCCATTTGCATGAAATATCTTTTCCAACCCTTCCCTTTCAGTCTGTATGTGTCCCTTGTTTTGAGGTGGGTCTCTTGTAGACAGCATACATAGGGTCTTGTTTTTGTATCCATTCAGCCAGTCTTTGTCTTTGGTTGGGGCATTCAACCCATTTCCATTTAAGGTAATTATTGATATGTATGGTCCCACTGACATTTACTTTGTTGTTTTGGGTTCGAGTTTATACACCTTTTTCTGTATTTCCTGTCTAGAGAAGATCCTTTAGCATTTGTTGAAGAGCTAGTTTGGTGGTGCTGAATTCTCTCAGCTTTTGCTTGTGTGTAAAGCTTTTGATTTCTTCTTCGTATTTCAATGAGATCCTTGCTGCGTATAGGAATCTGAGTTGTAGATTTTTCCCTTTCATCACTTTAAGTATGTCCTGTCATTCCTTTCTGGCCTGAAGAGTTTCTATTGAAAGATCAGCTGTTATCCTTATGGGGATCCCCTTATGTGTTATTTGTTGTTTTTCCCTTGCTGCTTTTAGTATTTGTTCTTTGTGTTTGATCTTTGTTAATTTGATTAATATGTGTCTTGGGGTATTTCGCCTTGGGTTTATCCTGTTTGGGACTCTCTGGGTTTCCTGGACTTGTGTGACTATTTCCTTCCCTATTTTAGGGAAGTTTTCAACTATTATCTCCTTGAGTGTTTTCTCATGGCCTTTCTTTTTGTCTTCTTCTTCTGGGACTCCTATGATTCAAATGTTGGGGTGTTTCACATTGTCCCAGAGGTCCCTGGGGTTGTCCTCATTTCTTTTAATTCTTTTTTCCTCTCTGCTTCATTTATTTCTATTATTCTATCTTCTATCTCAATTATCATATCTCTGCCTCCGTTATTCTACTGTTGGTTCCCTCCAGAGTGTTTTTGATCTCATTTATTCCATTATTCATTATTGATTGACTATTTTTTATTTCTTCTAGGTCCTTGTTAAACATTTCTTGCATCTTCTCAAACCTTGTCTCCAGGCTTTTTGTCTGTAACTCCATTATGTTTTCAAGATTTTGGATCATTTTTATTATCATTATTCTAAATTCTTTTCAGGTAGACTTCCTATCTCTTCCTTTTTTGTTTGGTTTGGTGGGCATTTATCATGTTCCTTTACCTGCTGAGTATTTCCCTGCCTTTTCATCTTGTTTAGATTGCTGTGTTTGGAGTGGCTTTTCTGTATTCTGGCAGTTTGTGGTTCCTCTTTATTCTGAAAGGTTCCTCCCTGGAGGTGGGGTTGGACGAGTGGCTTGTCAAGGTTTCCTGGTTAGGGAAGGTTGCCTTAGTGTCCTGGTGGGTGGAGCTGGATTTCTTCTCTCTGGAGTGCAATGAAGTGTCCAGTCATGAGTTTTGAGATGTCTGTGGGTTTGGTGTGACTTTAGGCAGCCTGTATATTGAAGCTCAGGGCTATGTTCCTGCGTTGCTGGAGAATTTGCATGGTATGTCTTTCTCTAGAACGTGTTGGCCCTTGGGTGGTGCTTGGTTTCAGTGTAGGTATGGAGGCTTTTGAAAAGGACTATTAGCTCAGTCAGGAAAGAATCTGCCTACAGTGCAGGAGTTCCGGGTTCGATCCCTGGGTCTGGAAGATCCCTTGGAAAAGGAAATGGCAACTCACTCCAGTATCCTTGCCTGGAAAATCTCATGGACAGAAGAGCCTGGTGGGCTGCAGTCCATGGGGTCACAAAGAGTTGGGCACGACTGGGTGACTAACACTTATGGAGGCTTTTGGATGATCTCTTATCAATTAATGTTCCCTGGAGTCAGGAGTTCTCTGGTGCTCTCAGGTTTTGGGCTTAAGCCGCCTGCGTCTGAGTTTCAGTTTTATTCTTACATTAGCCTCAAGACTTCTCTATCCATACAGCCCTGATAATAAAACTTCTAGGTTAATGGTGAAAAGATTCTCCACAGTGAGGGACACCCAGAGAGGTTCACAGAGTTACATGGAGAAGAGAGAGAGAGGAGGGAAATAGAGGTGACCAGGAGGAGAAGGGAGGGAATCAAAAGGGGAGAGAGCAATCTAGCCAGTAAACAATTCCCTATGTGCTCTCCACAGTCTGGATCCCTCAGAGAGGTTCACGGAGTTACATAGAGAAGAGAAGAGGGAGGAGGGAGATAGAAGTGAGCAGGAGGAGAAAAGGGAGAGATATATCTAGCCAATACTCTGTTCCCTAAGTGTTCTCTGTAGCCCAGAACACTCACAGAAATTCACAGAGTTGGGTTGAGAAGAGAAGGGGGAAGGAGGAGATAGAGGTGACCTGGGAGAGAAAAAGGAGAGTCAAAAGGGGGAGAGAGTTTATGTTGCTATTTCACATTAGCTCCCTCAGATTGCCCTCAGGGCATTCAGGTCTGGTTCTTATCCTAAGCAATGTTGCTGCTCCTCTCCATCCAGCCCCCTCTTGCTGGTGGCGGATGCTAGTGTCTGGGTTACTTTTCTGCTGGGAGTTGCCATTAGGCATGTAGCCTGTGGGTTTTATTTATTTATTTTTCCTCCTGGTTGTGTTGCCCTCTGAGCTTTGAAAACTTTCCCCAGACCCGCCGGTGAGAGGTTTCCTGGTGTTTGGAAACTTCTCCTCTATTAAGGCTCCCTTCCTGGGATGGATCTCCATCCCTAATTCTTTCGTCTCTCTTTTTATCTTTTATATTTTGTCCTATCTCCTTTCAAAGACAATGGGCTGCTTTTCTGGGTGCCTGATGTCCTCTGCCAGTGTTCAGAAGTTGTTTTTTGGAGTTTGCTCAGCATTCAACTATTCTTTTGATGAATTTGTGGGGGAGAAAGTGGTCTCCCTGTCCTATTCCTCTACCATCTTAGGACCACCCCCCATTATACATCGTTTTAATGCCCATTTCTCACTTTATGTTTTGTTGCTAACGACTTATTCCTTGCTGTTTATTTTAGACTAAGGGAATTATGTTAGAGAAAATGCAAATTCAAACAATTTTTTATTCGAGTTAAAAATGGGTTGTAAAGCGGCAGTGACAACTCACAACATCAACAGTGCATCTGGCCCATGAACTGCTAAGGAACATACAGTGCAGTGGTGGTTCAAGAAGTTTTGCAAAGGAGACGAGAGCCTTGAAGATGAGGAGCGTAGTGGTTGACCATTGGAAATTGACAGCTGATCACTGAAGTTTATCCTTTTACAGCTACATGAAAAATTGCTGAAGAACTCAGTGTTGACCATTCTACTATCATTCTGCATTTGAAGTAAATTGGAAAGGTGAAAAAACTCAATAAGTGCGGCCCTCCTGAGTTGATTGTAAATCAAAAAATTGTCATTTTGAAGTATCGTCGTCTTTTATTCAGTGTGATGACAATGAACCATTTCTCAGTTGGATTGTGATGTGTGATAACAAGTGGATTTTGTATGACAACCAGGGATGACCAGCTCAGTGGTTGGACCAAGAAGACGCTCCAAAGCACTACCCAAAGCCAACCTGCACCAAAAAGGATCATGGTCACTGTTTGGTGATCTGCTGCCCTTCCCATCCACTACATCTTTGTGAATCCAGGCAAAACCATTACATTTGAGACATATATTCAGAAAATTGATGAGATGCGCCAAAAACTGCAATGCCTGCAGCTGATGTTGGTCAACAGCGAGGGCCAAATCTTCTTTAAGACGATGCCTGGCAGCATGTCGCACAACCAAAGCTTCAAAAGTTGAATGAATTGGGCTATGAAGTTTTGCCTCATTTGCCGTAGTCATCTGACCTCTCACCAACTGACTAACCACTTCTTCAAGCATCTCAACAAATTTTGCAGGGAAACTGCTTCCATAAGCAGCAGGAGACAGAACACGCTTTCCAAGAATTCATTGAATCCCAAAGCATGGATTTTTACACTGCAGGAGTAAACAAACTTATTTTTCGATGGCAAAAATATGTTGATTTTAATGGTTTCTATACTGATTAATAAAGATGTGTTTGAGCCTAGTTATAATGATTTAAAATTCACAGTTCAAATTTGCAATTACATTGGCACCAACCAAATAAGTTCCACCAGGAAGCAACTGTTTCATCTTGTTTGTTTACCCAAGTATAGCATTGAACTGTGTGCTGTTACTCACAACTTTAGTCTTGCTCAGCATTCGTTGTGCCGTGACTATAGTGGAAGCACTGTGGTAAGATGCTGGGGATAAACAGACAAGATTTTCTTTTTATAAGACAGAATCCATGTCCTACTGGCAATCCACAGTCTAATGGAAGACCTAGAGATATGGATATATAGATGTAGATATTGTACAGGTAATTAAGAAGTATAGGGTTCCCTGGTAAAAAAATCGGCTTGCCAATGCAGGAGAGGTAGATCTGATCCCTGAGTGGGAAAGATTCCGTGGAGAAGGAAATGGCAACCCACTCCAGTATTCTTTCCTGGGAAATATCATGGACAGAGGAGCCTGGCAGGCTACAGTCCTTGGGGTTGCAAAAGAGTTGGACACAAGTTAGTGACTAAACAACATTTAAGAATTATACATCAAGGGCCTTAGCCCTCAGACTGATGAGGTCAGGGAAGGCTTCTTGACATAAATGAATATGAATTATCTAAGATAAGAAGTGTGAGCCAAATATTTCAGGCAAAGGATCAAGCAAAATAAAAATTGCTTGCAATTTCATCATTTTGGAGCCTGATATGAAAGAGTCTCAGAGGTAATCTTCCCAACCCAGGGACTGAACCCGGGTCTCCCACACTGCAGGTGGGTTCTTTACCAGCTAAGCCACCGGGGGAGCCCTTGGAAGAGACAGAGGTGAGGAAATGGGAGTCCTCACATGTGGTGTCAGAGAGTTTATACTTGATCAGATGCTGGACAATGCCACTGAATGATATTTAAAGCAGACAGATATGGTCAGGAAGTGTGGATTTGAGGGCAGGTTTACAGTTGGGGAGACCAATTAACAAGTCATTACACTAGTCCAGTCGAGAGATTGTGAAGCCTGAGCAAGAGTCATGATATGAAAGGAACAGGGAGGAGGAAGGGACTGAATTAACAGATTTCTAGAAGTAATATGAGAAGGATTTAATGATAAGAGGAAATAGTGCTGAAAGGAGAAGGAAAACAATGGATGTATGCTAGATCTTTTTCTTTTGGTAAAGGGGGAGATGCCTGTGCCACCAGCTTACAGAGCCAAGAAAAAGTAAGCAAATTTGGGAGGACAAAATGGTTAATGCATTTTTCTCACTAGGAGCATCTGGATCTGCTCCTAATGGACTTAACGGTTCAGAGATTTGAGGAAAAGTTAAAGTTGGGTAAACAGACAGAAATGAGCCAAAGGGGCTGATGAAACCATCACTCAGAGAGATTATGTAGGCTAATGAAGAGTGATGAGCTGAGAATGGACATATAGGGCAATAGTTAGCTTATGAAAAAGAAAATGTAACTATATAGGAATTATATAGTGACTAGAATTTTCAAAATAGAAACAGGTGTGTGTCATGAGGGTCAAGAAGGAGTGTCAAGGGAGTTAAGAAGAAGGGCAGTCAAGGGGTGCAAGGACATCCACTTAAAGACTGAAGACTGAAAATGTCCTTTGGAAATTCCTCAGTTGCTGAGAATGCTTATGTGCTATCCAGGTAGGCTGAGGCCACCGATAATGATATGATAAAATAATAAATAAGGATAGTGAATATTTATGAGGATTTGCCATACGCCAGGTATAGTTCTAACTATTTTTTGTGATTTATCTCTAAGACTCTTCATTTCTACTTGAGTTCGTTTGAGACCTAGTTCTCCAATCGTTCTATGGTCCAAAGTTCTCTATGGTTCAAAGTTACATTCTCATAGTGTTCTTCTTGGAGAAGGAAATGGCAGCCCACTCCACTATTCTTGCCTGGAGAGTTCTGTGGACAGAGGAGCCTGGTGGGCTGCTGTCCATGGGGTTTCACAGAGTCGGACATGACTGAAGCGGCTTAGCATGCATGCATGCATTGGAGAAAGAAATGATAACCCACTCCAGTATTCTTGCCTGGAGAATCCCAGGGACAGAGGAGCCTGGTGGGCTGCTGTCTATGGGATCGCCTAGAGTTGGACACGACTGAAGCGCCTTAGCAGCAGCAGCAGCAGTGTTCTTCTGCTTCTTACACTATTTTATTTCTCTTTTTGAGTTCAGGTTTAGAGGAAATCTCTGGTTCATTGAATAATAAACACACATTGCTTTAGGTTCAAGAAATACAATGATGTACTGCAATTACCTTCAAACTTGACAAGTTCTTCTTTAACTGTCAGAATTTTTACATTCTTTTCTCCAAAAACTTAAGTTCTATTCCATTTATCCCACATCATGTCATCCTAATGTAGTAGATGCTTTTGCTTGAAAATCTTTGATTGATGAGCCCGTTATACTTTATATAAAAGATTTTGAGTTGAAGAGTAGTTGATTTGCAATGTTGTAATTGTGCCAACATCTGCTGTACAGCAAGGTGACTCAGTTATACACATATGTGAATTCTTTTTAATATTATTTTCCATTATGGTTTACCACAGGATATTCAATATAGTTCCCTGTGCTATGCATTAGGATCTTGTTGTTTATCCATTCCAAATATAATAGTTTGAATTTACCAACCTGAAGCTCCCAGTCCATCTGTCTTGCTTGCCACCACCCTGCCCACCCTTGGCAGTGACAGGCATGTTCTTTATGTCTATGAACTGTTTCTGTTTTGTAGGTAGGTTCATTTGTGCCATATTTTAGATTCCACATAAAAGTGATATCATATAATGTTTTTGTCTTTCTCTTCTGATTTACTTCCCTTAGTATGATAACCTGTAGTTGCATCCATTTTGCTGCAAATGGCATTATTTCTCTCTTTTTTTAAATCATTCAGTAGTATTCTGTTGTATATATGTATTGCATCTTCTTTGTCCATTCATCCGTCAATGGACATTTAGGTTATTTCCACGTTTTGGCTATTGTCAACAGTGCTGCTATGTTTTTGAATTATAATTTAATCTGGATATATTCCCACGAGTGATATTGCTGGATCATACGGTGATTCTGTTTTTAGTTTTCTGTTGTTGCTCAGCTGCTAAGTCATCTCTGACTCTTTGCAACCCCATGAACTGCAGCATGCCAGGCTTCCCTATCCTTCACTATCTCCCGGAGTTTGCTCAGATTCATGTCCATTGAGTCAGTGATGCCATCCAGCCACCTCATCCTCTGCTGCCCCCTTCTCCTTTTGCCTTCAATCTTTCCCAGCATCAGGGTCTTTTCCAATGAGTCAGCTCTTTGCATCAGGTGGCCAAAGTATTGGAGCTTCAGCTCCAGCATCAGTCTTTCCAATGAATATTCAGGGTTGACTTCCTTTAGAATTGACTGGTTTGATCTCCTTGCCGTCCACAGGACTGTCAAGAGTCTTCTCCAGCACCACAATTGGAAAGTATAAATTCTTTGGTGCTAAGCTTTCTTCATGGTCCAATTCTCACATCAGTACAGGACTACTGGAGAAACCATAGTTTTGACTACACAGACCTTTGTTGGCAAAGTGGTATCTCTGCATTTGAATATGCTATCTAAGTTTGTCATAGCTTTCCTTCCAAGGAGCAAGCATCTTTTAATTTTGTGGCTGCATTCACTGTCCACAGTGATTTTAGAGCCCAAGAAAATAAAATCTGCCACTGTTTCCATTTTGCCCCCATCTATTTGCCATGAAGTGATGGGATTGGATACCATGATCTTAGGTTTCTGAATGTTGAGTTTTCTAAGGAACCTCCATCCTGTTTTCCATTGTGGCTGTGCCAACTTACATTGTCACCAACAGTGTAGGAGGGTTCCTTTTTCTCCACACTCTCTCCAGCATTGTTATTTGTAGACTTTTTAATGATGGCCATTCTTATTAGTTGGTAAAGAATCTGCCTGCAATGTAGGAGACCTGGGTTCAATTCCTGGGCTGGGAAGATCCCCTGGAGAAGGAAATGGCAACCCACTCCAGTATTCTTGCCTGGAGAATCCCATGGCAGAGGAGCCTGGTAGGCTACAGTCCATGGGGTCACACAGTCAGACATGACTTAGCAACTGAGAGAGAGAGAGATTCTTATCTGTGTGAGGTGAAACCTTATTAAAGTTTTGATTTGCATTTCCCTGATAATTGGTTATATTGAGCATCTTTTCATGTGCCTACTGGCCATCTGTGTGTCTTCTTTGAAGAAATATCTGTTAAGGTCTACTGCCCATTTTTCTATAGGTTTATTTGTTTTGTTATTGAGTTATGAGTTATGCGTTACTTTTATATTTTGGAGGTTAAACCCTTGTCTGTTGCATCATTTGCAAATATTCTCTCCCATTCTGTAGGTTGTCTTTTCATTTTGCTTATGGTTTCCTTTACAGTAACCAAATAATACTCAAAATTCTCCAAGCTAGCCCTCAACAGTGTGTGAACCAAGAACTTCCAGATGCTCAAGCTGGCTTTAGAAAGGGCAGAGGAACCAGAGATCAAATTGCCAACATCTGCTGGATCATCGAAAAAGCAAGAGAGTTCCAGAAAAACATCTACTTCTGCTTTATTGACAATGCCAAAGCCTTTGACTGTGTGGATCATGACAAACTGTGGGAAATTCTGAAAGAGATGGGAATACCAGACCACCTGACCTGTCTCCTGAGAAATCTGTATGCAGATCAAGAAGCAACAGTTAGACCCAGACATGGAACCAATGGACTGGTTCCAAATTGGGAAAGGAGTATATCAAGGCTGTATATTGTCACCCTGTTTATTTAACTTATATGCAGAGTACATGATGAGAAATGCTGGACTGAATGGGGCACAAGCTGGAATCAAGATTGCTGGGAGAAATATCAGTAACTTCAGATATGCAGATGACACCGCCCTTTTGGCAGAAAGCAAAGAAGAACTAAAGAACCTCTTGATGAACGTGAAATAGGGGAGTGGAACAGTTGGCTTAAAACTCAACATTCAAAAAACAAAGATCATGGCATCTAGTCCCCTCACTTCATGGCAAATAGATGGGGAAACAGTGACAAACTTTATTTTCTTGGGCTCCAAAATCACTGCAGATGGTGATCTCAGCCATGAAATTAAAAGACTCTTGCTCTTTGGAAGAAAAGCTATGACAAACCTAGACAGCACATTAAAAAGCAGAGACATTACTTTGCCAACAAAGGTCTGTCTAGTCAAGGCTATGTTTTTTTCCAGTAGTCATGTATGAGTGTGAGAGTTGGGCTATAAAGAAAGCTGAGCACCAAAGAAATGATCCTTTTGAACTGTGGTGTTGGAGAAGACTCTTGACAGTCCCTTGGACTACAAGGAGATCCAACCTATCAATCCTAAAGGAAATCTGTCCTGAAAATTCATTGGAAGGACTGATGCTGAAGCTGAAACTCCAATACTTTAGCCACCTGATGTGAAGAACTGGATCACTGGAAAAGACCCTGATGCTGGGAAAGCTTGAAGGTGGGAGGAAAGGGAACGACAGAGGATGAGAATGGTTGGATGGCATCACCGCCTCAGTAAACTTGAGTTTTAGCAAGATCCGATAGTTGATGATGGACAGGGAAGCCTGGTGTGCTACAGTCCATGGGGTCACAGGGAGTTGGACATGACTGAGCAACTGAATTGTTCCTTTACTGTGTAAAAGCTTGTAAGTCTGTTTGTGTTCTTGTGCTCAGTCGTGTCTGTCTCTGCGACCACATGGATTGTAGCCTGCCAGGCTCGTCTGTCTGTGGGATTTCTCCAGACAAGAATACTGGAATGGGTTGCCATTTCCTCCTCCAGGGACCTTCCTGACCCAGGGATCGAACTCACATCTCCTGCATCTCCTGTATTGGCAGGCAGATTCTTTACCGCGAACTGCAAAGCTCAAGTTTGTTTAGGTCCCATTTGCTTATTTACTTATTATTTCTATTGCCTTGAGAGACTGACCTAAGAAAACATTAGTACAATTCATGTCAGAATATTTTGCCTATGCTCTCTTCTAGAAGTTTCATGGTGTCATGTCTTATGTTAAAATCTTTAATTTATTTTGAATTTAGTTTTGTGCATGGTGTGAAGGTGTGTTCTAAATTCATTCATTTACATGTGTTTGTTCAACTTTCCCAGCACTACTTGCTGAAGAGACTTTTTCTCATTTTATACTCTTGTCTCCTTTGTTGAATATTAATTGACTGTAAGTGTGTGGGTTTATTTCTGGGCTATCTATTCTGTTTCATTGATCTGTGTGCCTGTTTTTGTACCAGAACCATTCTGTTTTGATTACTGTAGTTTTGTAGTATTGTCTGAAGTCTGTGAGAGGTATGCCTTCTGCTTTTTTTTCCACTTTAGGTTTGCTGTAGCAATTCTGAATCTTTGATGGTCCCATATAAATTTTTTGATTATTTATTCTCATTCTGTAAAAAATATCATGGGTAATTTGATAGGGATCACAGATTAAATTACAGATTAAATCTGTAAATTGCTTTGGGTAGTATTGCAATTTTGACAATGTTAATTCTTCCAATTAAGAGCATGAGATCTCTTTCCACTTATTGAAATCTGTTTTTATTTTCTTTATTAATGTTTTATAGTTCTCAGCATAAAAGCCTTTCACCTTCTTGGTCAGGTTTATTCCTAGGGTATTGTGTGTGTGTATGTCCGCAAGCTTAAGTTTTCTTTTTTTTAACATTCCCTTTCTAATATTTCATTGTTAGCGTAATAGAATGCAACTGATTTCTGAATGTTAATTTTATATCCTGCTACTTTGCTGAATTTATTTATTAGATCTAGAAGTTTTTGTGTGGAATCCCTAGAGTTTTCTATGGTTAGTATCATGTTGTCTGCATGCGTGACAGTTTTACCTCTCCCTTCCAGTCTGGTTATGTTTTATACTTTCTTCTTGTCTGGTTGCTGTGACTAGGACTTTCAGTACTGTGTTGAAGAGACGTGGTGAGAGTGGGCATCTTAGTATTTTTCCATATTTTAGTGGGAAGGCTTTTAACTGTTCATTGTTGAGTATTATATTGGTGATCAGCCTATTATACTTTAAAAATATTGTGTCTGTTAAACTGAATATGAACTTTAAAAATCCCTTAGGCCATAAGGCTTGAAACAATAATATTTATGTTCTGGATTATGTTGCATTTTTAACTATTATTATTACACAATTGGTTAGTGCAACATAATTATATATTTTTTTGATAAGTCATACATAGAACTTGAAATTTTACATAGGGTACGTGGGAACCACTGGAGGCATGGGCAGGTAACAAAATGTGTTATATTTGTGTACTGTCCCTTACTTGCTGAACAGAGAGCATGACAGATCCTGAGACCAGCTACTACTCAATATCTGCTTGTTTGAATTTCTTAGTTTTTCCCACTTATTGGGAGTTTTCCTTAGTCCTCCTTAGGAGAGTTTTTTTTTTTTTTTAAAGAAAGCATTTAGCCATAATAATTTCACAATACAATGCACTTTAAACACATAGCAACAAAATAAAACAAAATAAGCACCTATAAAGCAGAAGTATCTATTATGTGGTCTACAATAGAAATTTCCTTTTCCCTTTAGGTGTCAAAAATCTTTCATTCTGTTTTGAAGCATTTATCTGGGGAAAACTGAATATTCAGCATATTTTACTAAACTTCCTGTCACTTTTAATATGGATTTAAATATTTTACTAAACATCCTCTCACTTTTAATATGGATTTAAATACTCTTTGAATTATAGGTACTGGATCCACAACATTATGTGTAAATCACTATCCTAGGCACTGTAGTAACCTTTAATCCTGATATCACAGGAGTACTTATACTTTACACTGCCAACTAGATGACTCTTTAAATTTATATTGCCCGCTAAGTTGCTTCAGTTGTGTCCAATTCTTTTTGACCCTGTGGACAGTAGTCCGCCAGGCTCCTCTGTCCATGGGATTCTCCAGGCAAGAATACTGGAGTGGGTTGCCATTTCCTCCTCCAGGGGATCTTCCTGACCTAGGGATCGAACCTGTGTCTCCTGCATTGGCAGGCAGGTTCTTTACCACTAGCACCACCTGGAAGTATTTAAAATAGCTTTCAGTAAAACTGTTTAGAATAAACATTAAAACTGATGATGCTGTAGTCAAGGTTAACTCACTTATGCATATTGTGAAAGACTTTTAAAGATGGCCACTGAATATGCTAGAGCAATTAAAGTAGGAAGTTTATGCTACTCTTTCCCTCATGAGTTCATTTAAATGAATCCTTACCATTAGTTTTTTCTTTTTTTAAAATAAAGTTGATTTATTGGGTGCAATGAAAAGAAGGAAAAGTAAAAGAGAGCCAGTTTTCCTAATTTTTTACCCCTGGTCCTAGGGAGGGTATTTTCATGAATTAAACTTAATTGACTGAGATAGGTAGGAATGGTGATAGATGCAATACTAGTGTTCGTAGCTGCATCTTTGCCAAAGATCCCTGTTGCAACAAAAGCCAGAAGGGTGAGGTGGATCTGCCGTGTCCCTGAGCAGGTTGGGAGTCTGGGGGTGCTGCCGGCCATCCGTGGCTCCTTCTTCGCTTCCATAATCGAGAGTGAAGGCCCGCTGCTCCCGGATGGTCTCTCTTTTCCATGGCTGCGTCATTAAAAGAAGGATTTCCGTTTCTCTCAAAACTTACTCTTCCCATTGGTCAGGTTTCTAATACTGTGGCTCAATTGGAAAACAAAGTTTAAAAACTATTGGAATCAAGACATGCTTGCAGTGAGGTCAGCTGTCTTCAGCACAGAGTTGTTACTTTTTTTCTTAGGGGTTTATGACCATACTTGATTCTTTTGTATACTTAGTTCCCAAAGTGAAATAATTACAAAAGAAATTTTAAGAAGTTTTCTATACACTTATTGTTTTCCTCTTAGTTGCTTTTATCCTGATAGTTATCAGTTGAAACTGCTTGAGATAACCTCAGTCAGTATGTAGATCAAAACTGGTAATATCTACATTAAAAGGCAGATGTGTGACAGTATTTTCCTTTGAATTGATGCCAAGAAAGAGGGAACTTGCAAACTTTCTAAGACATCTAAAGCTCAACATTCAGAAAATGAAGATCATGGCACTTCATGGCAAATAGATGGGGAAACAGTGGCTGACTTTATTTTTCTGGGCTCCAAAATCACTGCAGATGGTGATTGCAGCCATGAAATTAAAAGATGCTTACTCCTTGGAAGGAAAGTTATGGCCAACCTAGACAGCATATTAAAAGCAGAGACATTATTTTGTTAACAAAGTTCTGTCTAGTCAAGGCTGTGGTTTTTCCAGTAGTCATGAATGTATGTGAGAGTTGGACTATGAAGAAAGCTGAACACTAATATATTGATGCTTTTGAAGTGTGGTGTTGGAGAAGACTCTTGAGAGTCCCTGGGACTGCAAGGAGATCCAACCAGTCCATCCTAAAGGAGATCAGTCCTGGGTGTTCATTGGAAGGACTGATGTTGAAGCTGAAACTCCAATACTTTGGCCACCTGATGCTAAGAGCTGACTTATTTGAAAAGACCCTGATGCTGGGAAAGATTGAAGGCAGGAGGAGAAGGGGACAACAGAGGATGAGATAGTCGGATGGCATCACCGACTCAATAGACTTGAGTTTGGGTGAACTCTGGGAGTTGGTGATGGGCAGGGAGGCCTGGCGTGCCACGGTTCATGGGGTTGCAAAGAGTCAGACATGACTGGGGACTGAACTCACCTGAACTGAAAGAGTGTAGTGTATATGAATAAGTTCTAGCTGATGAGATAAAATGGCTTTACAAAAGCCATCTTTACAAGAATCTGGGGCCTGAAACAAATACAGTAAATGACCTTCTACCATGCAGTATATTCATCCACATGAAATCTGGAGTTAAAGCAAAATATAAGAAAAATGAAGAGAGATACTTTAAAGAATATTAACAAATAGCCTGAAGAAGTATCTAAGCTGGTAATTGGATCCAGTCCTGTCAATGCTGATGTTGTTTGCTATGTTTGTGTCTCAGTTCACTTTTGACATCAGCTGGTGAAATCACCTGTTGTTGGTCTTTCCTATTAGCTCCCTCAGTTTCTGATTCTTGGATTCTACTTCCTTCTAATCGCAACAGATCCTTCAGATTATGGGACAGAACAATTTCTCATCTGCACTCTCCTGGAGGTGTGGCCATGGGGTTTAGTTTGTTGCTCCCATACCTTAAATCCCGCAAGAAGGCAGGCAGTCTTGTTCTCTGTAGTTGAATGTTTGGTCTCTTCTGTGGTCTCATCTTGTATGTGACTGATTAGTAGATTGTCCCCATAGATCCAGGATCAGTTAGGGACTTCTTTCCTGCATCTAGCTTGTTATTAGAGATATTCATTCAATTCAATTTTACAAATATTTACTGAGCTAGATTCAAGACACTATATGGAGTGCCTCAGAGATCCTGAGATGAGTAAAACAAAATCATTGACATCGAAGATTTTTTGCAATTTGGAAAGTGATTTTAATGCACAGTAAAGATAGAAGGTTTAGAAGATGAAAAAAAGTTTAATGGAGTGAGAATGCTGTGTATGAGATTTGTCTACATGAAGAAAGGAGATAGGGACAGTAATATGTACTTTTGAGTTCCAGTTCCTTTGCTGAATTATCTCATTTAAAGCTAAAACTGTAGCTGTGAAGTAGGAATTATGCACATTTTACAGATTACAAAACAAAGGATTTGAAAAATTAAATAATTTTTCTACAGTTACACAACTAATGAGTAGAGATTTGAATACAGTGACTCCAAAGCTCACAGATGTTCTTTCTACCATTTTGTTCTGTCTGAAAGTGTCAGGAAGGAAAAAAAAACCTTTAAAGGAAGAAGGCACAGGTCTTCTTTGGAGAGGCCACCAGGTTTGACTGGAATATGTGGAAGTTGAGGGAAAGTAGTAGGAAATAAGACTGGAAATATATGTCGGGCCTGTATATTTAGAGGGATCTTAAATACCAGGGTAAGAGTGCTAATTTGATGGACAGTGACGAGCCACTGAAGGTTTTGGAGCCAGAAGATGAGTTGAGAGCTGAGGGTAAGAAGGAATGGTCTGACAGCAGTGCCAGGGTAGACGGGAGAAGATGCTCTTCCACTCTGTCCCCTGTTATAGAGCTCCAGTTAAAAACAAGAAAGGTATAAACAAAGCAGAGGAAGTGAGGATTGAAGAGAGAGAATGCAAAGCATATTTTGGAGATAGAATCTACGTGACTTGATGACTTGCCAGAATTTAAGGAGTAAAGTAGAAAGAAGAGCTGAAAATGACTCAGTTATTATAAACTTGAAGGTATGAAGGGGAAAAAAAAAAAGAATTCCTATTACCTGAAAACCAGAGAAGGATCTCCTCTAAGGGAGAGAGTTGTTAAATTGGTTTAGGATAAATTAAATTTATGGTTCAGATAGGTGAGCTCAGGGATTATAGCTAATAAACAGCTAAGAATGTGAGTCTGAAGCTCCAGAAAGAGGCCCAGGATAGGGAAGTATGTTTAGTCTCTATATGGAAATGATGATCTAGGCTGGAAAGTGGGAGAAGATACTTAGAAAAAAGAGAGGAACCTGAAAACTAATGACAACTAGGAAGAAAATGACTGGTAACACCTCAAACAGTAGACATGTTATCAGAATTTTTTTCTTTTAATTTGGTAACACCATGTGACAAGTAGGATTTTAGTTTCCCTGCCTAGGGATCAAACCCACGTGCCCTGATTTGAAAGTATGAAATCTTAACCACTGGATGGCCAGGGATCCCGGACTTATTACTCCTCATCTAGATCCTGCAAATGTAAAATTTTTCTTTCACACTTATGTATGTCAGCCATTTGATAAAATTATAGATTTCAAAGTATACATTTCAGTTGATACCTCTGCTTCACTATTTAGTCATATTCTGAACCTAATCTTTTGCTATCTGCTTTAATAAAAATTTGTGATGATAAGCATAAAAATGAATCCTTTTGAGAGTAAAGCATGGTTAATATATATTTAATACTGAAGTTCATCAGAGATAATTAGACATATGATTTGATTCCTATCTATTGATTTCAAAGAACTTTAAACTTGTTTCAGCTTCTTCTTAGTTCAGCTCAGTCGCTCAGTCATGTCCGACTCTTGGTGACCCCATGAATCGCAGCACACCAGGCCTCCCTATCCATCACCAACTCCCGGAGTTTACTTAAACTCACGCCCATCGAGTTGGTGATGCCATCCCGCCATCTCATTCTCTATCATCCCCTTCTCCTCCTGCCCCGAATCCTTCCCAGCATCAGGGTCTTTTCCAATGAGTCAACTCTTCGCATGAGGTGACCAAAGTATTGGAGTTTCAGCTTCAACATCAGTCCCTCCAATGAACACCCAGGACTGATCTCCTTTAGGATGTACTGGTTGGATCTCCTTGCAGTCCAAGGGACTCTCAAGAGTCTTCTCCAACACAACAGCTCAAGAGCATCAATTCTTCGGTGCTCAGCTTTCTTCACAGTCCAACTCTCACATCCATACATGACCACTAGTAAAACCATAGCCTTGACTAGATGGACCTTTGTTGGCAAAGTAATGTCTCTGCTTTTTAACATGCTGTCTAGGTTGGTCATAACTTTCCTTCCAAGGAGTAAGCATCTTTTAATTTCATGGCTGCAGTCACCATCTGCAGTGATTTTGGATTAGGCTTGAAAAAATTTGAATATATATTTTTTACTCACTGACAGTTGTGAACAAAGTATGGGAAAGAAAGATTTAAAAAGGGAACACTAGGGAGTCATGGTAAAAATGTCATAAGAATAGTAAAAATATAGATAGTTTTTCTGTTTCTCCTTTTCACCCCTTCTTTTAAACATGTATTCTTCTAGTTCTTTGGCCCATTTTTTGATTGGGTCATTTATTTTTCTGGGATTGAGCTGCAGGAGTTGCTTGTATATTTTTGAGATTAATCCTTTGTCTGTTTCTTCATTTGCTATTATTTTCTCCCAATCTGAGGGCTGTCTTTTCACCTTACTTATGGTTTCCTTTGCAGTGCAAAAGCTTTTAAGTTTCATTAGGTCCCATTTGTTTAGTTTTGCTTTTATTTCCAATATTCTGGGAGGTGGGTCATAGAGGATCTTGCTGTGATTTATGTCGGAGAGTGTTTTGCCTATGTTCTCCTCTAGGAGTTTTATAGTTTCTGGTCTTACATTTAGATCTTTAATCCATTTTGAGTTTATTTTTGTGTATGATGTTAGAAAGTGTTCTAGTTTCATTCTTTTACAAGTGGTTGACCAGTTTTCCCAGCACCGCTTGTTAAAGAGGTTGTCTTTTTTCCCAAAGAAGACATACAGATGGCTAACAAACACATGAAAAGATGCTCAACATCACTCATTATCAGAGAAATGCAAATCAAAACCACAATGAGGTACCATTACACGCCAGTCAGGATGGCTGCTATCCAAAAGTCTACAAGCAATAAATGCTGGAGAGGGTGTGGAGAAAAGGGAACCCTCTTACACTGTTGGTGGGAATGCAAACTAGTATAGCCACTATGGAGAACAGTGTGGAGATTTCTTAAAAAATGGGAAATAGAACTGCCATATGACCCAGCAATCCCACTTCTGGGCATACACACTGAGGAAACCAGATCTGAAAGAGACACGTGCACCCCAATGTTCATCGCAGCACTGTTTATAATAGCCAGGACATGGAAGCAACCTAGATGCCCATCAGCAGATGAATGGATAAGGAAGCTGTGGTACATATACACCATGGAATATTACTCAGCCATTAAAAAGAATTCATTTGAACCAGTCCTAATGAGATGGATGAAGCTGGAGCCCATTATACAGAGTGAAGTAAGCCAGAAAGATAAAGAACATTACAGCATTCTAACACATATATATGGAATTTAGAAAGGTGATAACGATAACCCTATATGAAAAACAGAAAAAGAGACACAGAAATACAGAACAGACTTTTGAACTCTGTGGGAGAATGTGAGGGTGGGATATTTCAAAAGAACAGCATGTATACTATCTATGGTGAAACAGATCACCAGCCCAGGTGGGATGCATGAGACAAGTGCTCAGGCCTGGTGCACTGGGAAGACCCAGAGGAATTGGGTGGAGAGGGAGGTGGGAGGGGGGATCGGGATTGGGAATACATGTAAATCCATGGCTGATTCATATCAATGTATGACAAAACCCACTGGGGAAAAAAAATAAAAATAAATAAATAAATAAATAAATAAATAAAAAGCCAAGGCGGGGGGTGGGGGGGGTGGGGGGAGTAGCCCTCTAAATTCTACTTACAAATCCTTCTTCTGTAATAGTTGGTGGCTCTGAAACAAAATAAAATATTACATTATCTCACTCAAAAAAAAAAAAAAGAACATGTATTCTTCTAAATATTAGGACTCAATGACATGTGTTTTAAGAAGCACATGTAAACATCAATTAAACATGTAATTTAGAAGTTCTGATTTATATTAAAAGAGGAGTATTTGTTTTATAAATGTGTTTAGCATTGCTAACTCGGTGCATTTAAGCATTTGTTCACAGATGTTAAATTACTTTATAGAGAGAGACAGGGTGGAGGCTCTTCTGGTCTGCTGGTACAGAGCCTCGTGTTTCTGAAACTGTGCTAACTGTGCCCCGTTAGCCTGTGCATTGTGCGTTTATTGACACGGGAACACCCAGCAATGAGCGGCTTGGAGAGATGGTTAGAACTTGGGCTGAAATAACATTTCAACAAAAGAAGGATACACTTTTAGAGAAGTGGCAAGATAAAGGAAGAGGACATTGAACTTCTTGGGGCAGTTAATTGTGGGAAGGGAAATATATGGGGAAGCTAATGGTAGATTAAGGCTAGTCTTAGCAAGATTTGTTAGGCATGTTCCTCTGGTGCCATCTCTAGGCTGCTAAGGGTCAAGAATTGTCTCCAGCGATTAATTGCTCTCCTTTCTAGTAGAGAAAATTTACATCCTGATTTTAGACAAAGGGAGTTGGGGGAGAGAACTTCTCTTGTATCTGCTTTTTCTCTATTGCTTTTAGCTCAAATCTATGCCAAAGTGGCATATTTTGGGAGTGGATATATTCTGCTGCCCTTCACAAGCTTTCAGCTGGAACTTAAAAGTTACTGCTCTGTGTGCGTGCTAAGTTGCTTCAGTTGTGTCTGACTCTTTGAGACCACATGGAATATAGCCCGCCAGGCTCCCCTGTCCATGAGATTCTCCAGGCAAGAATACTGGAGTGGGTTACTGCTAGCTAAACATAAATCATAAAATAAAATGTATCTACAAGTGCATATAGGTTAATGGAAAGTTCAGATTCAATCACATTATTTTTATTTACATTCAGATTCAAGATTACAAAGATTTGTTGTCTTGAGAAGAATCTCCTGGGGTGCTTGGTCATGTAACCCAGATCTCTCCTTGCAGAATCTGACTCAGTGGTCTGGAATGGGATCTTTCATTTTATGTTTTTAACTGGAAGCGCACATCCTTGGTACTCAATTTGGGCCAAGTACCAACAGTATTGGCAGCATAGGGTTTGTTAGAGATATAGACTTTGGGAACCCGTGCTAGGCTTGTTAAATCAGAATTTTCATTTAGTAAGAATTCCAAGCATTCATAGAAGCCTGAGAGATGTCCCTCTGAATCAGTGGTTCTCAAAGAATAGTTCCAGACCAGCGGCAGCAGCAGCATCAGGGAACTTGTTGAAACTGCAAATTCTCAGGCCCTAACCTAGACCTACGGAATGAGAAACTGTGGGGCTGGAGCCTAGCAATCTGTGAGCCCACCAGGTGATTCTAATGCATGCCAAAGTTTGAGAGTCACTTCTGTACATGATTCTTGTCGTTGAGAAAATGAGGACACGTAATCTAATCCTACAAGGCTTGTTTAAGCCAGGAGTCCCAACTTTAAACATTAGAGTTTAAAAAAAAGGTCAAGCCACGTGACCACAATTTAGTTAGAATATCTGTGATGTGGATTTTTTTAAATGTTCTGATTTTAAGAACAGCTTGGGTTGAAAGATGACTAATTTAATTCATCAACAAATCCAGCAGTCAGTTCTAGAAATAGGCAGGTTGCCAGCATCCTTTCACTTTGTACTGTCTTAGATTTGGAAGTTTTGTCTGATGTGGAGTACCTGTTGAGAGATACATTTCATGACTTTCTCAAGCTCCTACACATCAGAAATACAAGGCCATGAGGACTGTTTAATTGGGCCATTTCTTAGGGTTTTATTTTCACGGAGTAATCTTGAGGAATAAAGTAATGTTCCTCTGAAACAAAGAGTAGCATTCCTTAACTCTTGCTATGAGAGGGTGGTTTCTCCAACTGGCTTGCTTAAGGCTCCATCTGAGCCCTCCTCCACATTGCTGTACTGAGACTGGCAAAGCAAGGCAAATGGATGCTCGTGTTGCTTCCTGTGCTATGTGTAGTAAAGTCTTTTATTCCTGACTCAGAAATCCTGTATCTCTACCAATATTTATGAAATCCTTTCAGGTGAACTTACTAAGTTGTAACTAGGGTAATATTCCAATCCCAGACCTGAAGTATGCTGTATCAATCTATTTCTATTACTCTAGCCTCTTTCAATTAGATCTTGTTCTTTAGACCGTAATCGAGTATTTCTGTCCCAATGAGTCATAGATTTCATTCTAGCCTGTATTTGGGTTTCTTCATCTTGTTATTATTCAGCTTTATCCCACTCAGGATAGTGCCCCTCTTTTGGCAACCTTACTCCAGGTCAGCATCTCCCTGGGATACAACTAAGCCTATCTAAGCTCCAGAAGAGGACCAGATTTTAATATGTTAAAGCACGTACATCTCTGTAATAGTAATAATAGCATCATGCATTTGTATAACATGTCATCACTGTCAGTGTGCTTTTATAAAAATCATTTTACATAATTTATTTTTATTTTTTGTTTAATAACTAGACTAGTACATTGCATGTAGTAGGCATTCATTATTTATTTCTTTAAACAAATGAGTGGAAATACTCATGAACTTAAAATAGATGAAGAGAAGAAAACATCCTGTTTGTAGATGTAGGTGATGTACCTTACCTTTCTGATAAAAGTGCCTGAATCATGTTAACCATTCTGATCATCATCTTCCTTGTGATTATCATCATCATCATTTGTATTAAGTAAACTCACACATTGTTTTAGTTTGATAGAATGGTTTATTTTCTTCTCCTTAAAGAACCTTGGTACTAAAAAGACAAATGTATTAGTATATTATCAAGTCAGTTAACAGTCTTTATTGACTTTCTCGTCTAATTCATGTATGGCTTGTTGTCTCATCCTTGTAGAGTGTCTTCTCAGCCTTTTAATTTGGATAGTTAATCTGTCCTATAACTTACTGTGCTGTGCTGTGTCGCTTAGTCATGTCCTACTCTTTTTGGCCCCATGGACTGTAGCCCTCCAGGCTCCTCTGTCCATGGAATTTTCCAGGCAAGAATACTGGAGTGAGTTGTCTTTTCCTACTCCAGGGAATCTTTCTGACCCAGGGATCAAACCCTGTCATTGGCTACCTGGGAAGCCTAAGTATGTTAGAAAAATGTACAAAAAGTGCATTTTGGGAACACGAATTCCATACTGTGAAGGTGAAGGGGCAGGATGAAAAAGTATTGTCCACATTACAATGAGCATAAAATAATTTCAGTGGTTGGAAGGGATATTTTATTTATGAGAATATCATGGAATCTTAATTTATTACTTATAGGGTTTGGGGAGACTCTGTTTTATGTTAAAACACTTAGGAAAACAGTCTCACTAGAAATATAAGAGTTTGTATAATCTTTCTCCATTATGCAGTACAGGAGCAGATAACAAGATGAGTGGCTTCCAAAAACAAACAGAAAGATTGCATTAGCTCTTATAGAGAAACACAGAGCACCTACAGGTAGAACAAAAAGAGGAACTGAAAGTTGTGTACCTCACTGATAGAGGCAGCCTTTCTTACATGTGAGCAGCTGCCGCAAGAATTTACCACACATTCAGGGTGGGATGAGCAGAGAAATAACTCCAGAAAGAATGAAGAGATGGAGCCAAAGCAGCAACACCACGCAGTTGTGGATGTGACTGGGGATGGAAGCAAGGTCCGATGCTGTAAAGAGCAATATTGCATAGGAACCTGGAATGTTAATAAGTCCATGAATCAAGGCAAATTGGAAGTGGTCAAACAGGAGATGGCAAGACTGAATGTCGACATTCTAGGAATCAGTGAACTAAAATGGACTGGAATGGGTGAATTTAACTCAAATGACCATTATATCAGCTACTGCGGGCAAGAATCCCTTGGAAGAAATGGAGTAGCCATCATAGTCCACAAAAGAGTCTGAAATGCAGTACTTGGATGCAGTCTCAAAAATGACAGAATGATCTCTGCTCATTTCTAAGGCAAACCATTCAATATCTCAGTAATCCAAGCCTATGCCCCAACCAGTAATGCTGAAGAAGCTGAACAGTTCTATGAAGACCCACAAGACCTTCTAGAAACACCCAAAAAAGATGTCCTTTCATTATAGGGGACTGGAGTGCAAAAGTAGGAAGTCAAGAAATACCTGGAGTAACAGGCAAATTTAGCCTTGGAGTACAGAATGAAGCAGGGTAAAGGCTAATAGAGTTTTCCAAGAGAGCACACTGGTCATAGCAAACACCCTCTTCCAACAACTCAAGAGAAGACTCTACACATGGACATCACCAGATGGTCAACACCGAAATCTGATTGATTATACTCTTTGCAGCCAAAGATGGAGAAGCTCTATACAGTCAGCAAAAACAAGACCAGGAGCTGACTGTGGCTCAGATCATGAAGTCCTTATTGCCACATTCAGACTTAAATTGAAGAAAGTTGGTAAAACCATTGGACCATTCAGGTATGACCTAAGTCAAATACCTTATGATTATACAGTGAAAGTGACAAGTAGATTCAAAGGGTTAGAACTGATAGACAGCGTGCCTGAAGAATTATGGATGGAGGTTCGTGACATTGTACAGGAGGCAGGAATCAAAACTATCCCCCCAAAAAAAGAAATGTAAAAAGGCAAAAGAGTTGTCTGAGGAGGCCTTACAAATAGCTGTGAAAAGAAGAAAAACAAAAGGCAAAGGAGAAAAGGAAAGATATACTCATTTGAATGCAGAGTTCCAAAGAATAGCAAGGAGAGAGAAGAAAGACTTCCTCAGCGATCAATAAAGAAATAGAGGAAAACAATAGAAAGGGAAAGAGTAGAGAGATAGCTTCAAGAAGATTAGAGATACCAAGGGAACATTTCCTGCAAAGATGGGCACAATAAAGGACAGAAATGGTATGAACCTAACAGAAGCAGAAGATATTAAGAAGAGGTGGCAAGAATACACAGAAGAACTATAGAAAAAAGATCTGCATGACTCAGATAACCACGGTGGTGTGATCACTCACCCAGAGCCAGACATCCTGGAATGCAAAGTCAAGTGGGCCTTAGGAAGCATTACTATGAACAAAGCTAGTGGAGGTGATAGAATTCCAGTTGAGCTATTTCAAATCCTAAAAGATGACGCTGTGAAAGTGCTATGCTCAGTATGCCAGCAAATATGGGAAACTCAGCAGTGGCCATAGGACTGGAAAAGGTGAGTTTTCATTCCAATCCCAAAGAAAGGCAATGTCAAGAAATGCTCAAAGTACCACACAATTGCACTCATCTCACACGCTAGCAAAGGAATGCTCAAAATTCTCCAAGCTAGGCTTCAATAGTACATGAACCGTGGACTTCCAGAGGTTCAAGCCAGATTTAGAAAAGGCAGAACAACCAGAGATTATGCTGCCAACATCCTTTGGGTCATTGAAATAGCAAGAGAGTTTCAGGAAAAACATCTACTTCTGCTTTATTGACTATGCCAAAGCCTTTGACTATGTGGATCACAACAAACTGTGGAAAATTCTTAAAGAGATGGGAATTCCAGACCACCTGACCTGCCTCCTGAGAAATCTGTATGCAGGTCAGGAAGCAACAGTTAGAACCGGACATGAAACAATGGGCTGGTTCTAAATTGGGGAGGGAGTACATCAAGGCTGTTTATTGTCACCCTGTTTATTTAACTTATATGCAGAGTACATCATGAGAAATGCTAGACTAGATGAAGCACAAGCTGGAATCAGGATTGCCAGGAGAAATGCCAATAATCTCAGATAAGCAAATGACACCACCCTTATGGCAGAAAGCAAAGAACTAAAGAGCCTCTTGATGAAAGTGAAAGAGGAGAGTGGAACAGTTGACTTAAAACTCAACATTCAGAAAACTAAGATCATGGCATCTGGTCCCATCACTTCATGGCAAATGGTTGGTGAAACAATGGAAACTGTGACAGAGCTTGTTTTTGGGTGCTCCAAAATCACTGCAAATGGTGACTGCAGCCATTAAATTAAAAGACACTTGCTCCTTGGAAGAAAAGCTGTGACCAACCTAGATAGCATATTAAAAAGCAGAGACATTACTTTGCCAACAAAGATCCATCTAGTCAAAGCTATGGTTTTTCTAGTAGTCATGTATGGATGTGAGAGTTGAACTATAAAGAAAGCTGAACACTGATGTATTGATGCTTTTGAACTGTGGTGCTGGAGAAGACTCTTGAGAGCCCCTTGGACTGCAAGGAGATCCAACCAGTCAATCCTAAAGGAAATAAGTCCTGAATATTCATTGGAAGGACTGATGCTAAAGCTGAAACTCCAATACTTTGGCCACGTGATGTGAAGAACTGACTTATTTGAAAAGACCCTGATCCTGGGAAAGATTGAAGGTGGGAGGAAAAGGGGACGGCAGAGGATGCAATGATAGTGTGGTATCACCAACTCAATGGACATGAGTTTGAGTAAACTCCGGTAGCTGGTGATGGATAGGGAGGCCTGGCGTGCTGCCGTCCATGGGTTCGCAAAGAGTTGGACACGCCTGAGCAACTGAACTGAACTGATAGGATAGGAGGGAAGCTCTTTAACTTCTATACAATTAAGAACAGATTTCAAAAGCTATGGAATTGTTTATGGTAAACCTTAACCTAAGGATTTTTGGTTCTTATTTCAATTCATGATTTAAATAAAAATTGCAGTTTAGGAAGTCTTTTATTAGATAACAAATGGTGTGTAATGCAGAGGAAGTTGTTTATAGTAAAATCCCTGGGCAGTTAAATAAAAATTTACTTTTAAAACAATTTCTTAGCCCCTGCCTGAGATTAGATGTAAAACCTGTTCCTTAGGTTGAATTCAGGGAAAAATGGAAGAGTCACACACACAATATTCATTGTAAGATTTTGGCCTATTCGTAATCATTCAATAGCTTGGATTCAGTCAGTATGGATGTTTCAGCTTGGGATTTTTACAAAGGATAGGCAGAATTCCTTTGAGTATTTCAGATAAAGAAATTGAGTAAAACCAGTTCAATCAAGATTTGTACCCAGAGTTGTCAGAAATAGTAAGTCTTCCCCTCAGTCCTCTCCTGAAAGTTGGGAGGGGCTTGACTGTCCATTCCTGTAAGACTGTGCTGCTTCTTTGCCTAACTTTTCTCAAAGCAAGTTGTATTTGCCTGTGTTTAAAAGGCTCTTTTCAGTCTTCAAATTCTTCATATCTCATATAATTACAGATTTTTTTTCTATTTTTAAAAAATTATTTATTTATTTATTTCATTTATTTTTATTAGTTGGAGGCTAATTACTTCACAACATTGCAGTGGGTTTTGTCATACATTGACATGAATCAGCCATGGAGTTACATGTATTCCCCATCTGTCAGGGAATGTTTGACGGGAGGATTCCTACATGCTGTCTCTCATGAGTCCTTTGTCCCTCTTCAAGCGGAACAGCACGCTGCTCCCAGGGTCTGAGGTCATTGTGTGAGACAAGCATGAGTCTCCTTTAGTAAACATTCTCCTTAGGACAAAACAGCTTAATCTCCTTCCCCTTTCTTGAGATACGGATTGTCTCCCGACCTTGTGACTAACATTACCCCTTGTTCCCTTGGTAACGGTTGCTGCACATTTGGTTTTCTGATCTCTGTCATTCCCGAAAGAAGTTTCGTGTACTGCAGCCTATATATACTCATAGAAAAATCATTAAAGCACCTTTGCTCCATCAGAGCTTAGGTCACTGGGTCTTTTTTGTCTCTTTCTCTCTCTTTCTCTCTCTCTGTCTTTCTGGCTGACTCTCTGGAGCGTGGAGACCCGTCGTGCTCACTTTTCTGCCCGGGCTTCTAAGACCCCCTCGAGAGGGCGCCTGGTGCCTTCGTGAGCGATGCAAGTCCTGTATCAAGGACTTTATTGGTCCTCTGCATAAACCAAGGGATATCAGCCTCTTTCTCTCTTTCACTTTCTTATCGTCGACTCTGTACCACAAGGTTCCGGTCCATTAAAGGACCCCCAGCACCGATCCCGATCCCCCCTCCCACCTCCCTCTTCACCTGATTCCTCTGGGTCTTCCCAGTGCACCAGGCCTGAGCACTTGTCTCATGCATCCCACCTGGGCTGGTGATCTGTTTCACTTTAGATAATATACATGCTGTTCTCTCGAACCATCCCACCCTCGCCTTCTCCCACAGAGTCCAAAAGTCTGTTCTGTACATCTGTGTCTCTTTTTCTGTTTTGCATATAGGGTTATCATTACCATCTTTCTAAATTCCATATATATGTGTTAGTATGCTGTAATGTTCTTTATCTTTCTGGCTTATTTCACTCTGTATAATGGGCTCCAGTTTCATCCATCTCATTAGAACTGATTCAAATGAATTCTTTTTAATGGCTGAGTAATATTCCATGGTGTATATGTACCACAGCTTCCTTATCCATTCATCTGCTGATGGGCATCTAGGTTGCTTCCATGTCCTGGCTATTATAAACAGTGCTGCGATGAACATTGGGGTGCACGTGTCTCTTTCAGATCTGGTTTCCTCAGTGTGTATGCCCAGAAGTGGGATTGCTGGGTCATATGGCAGTTCTATTTCCCATTTTTTAAGAAATCTCCACACTTTTCTCCATAGTGGGTGTAGTAGTTTGCATTCCCACCAACAGTGTAAGGGGGTTCCCTTTTCTCCACACCCTCTCCAGCATTTATTGCTTGTAGACTTTTGGATAGCAGCCATCCTGACTGGCATGTAATGGTACCTCATTGTGGTTTTGATTTGCATTTCTCTGATAATGAGTGATGTTGAGCATCTTTTCATGTGTTTGTTAGCCATCTGTATGTCTTCTTTGGAGAAATGTCTGTTTAGTTCTTTGGCCCATTTTTTGATTGGGTCATTGATTTTTCTGGAATTGAGCTGCAGGAGTTGCTTCTATATTTTTGAGATTAATCCTTTGTCTGTTTCTTCATTTGCTATTATTTTCTCCCAATCTGAGGGCTGTCTTTTCACCTTACTTATGGTTTCCTTTGTAGTGCAAAAGCTTTTAAGTTTCATTAGGTCCCATTTGTTTAGTTTTGCTTTTATTTCCAACATTCTGGGAGGTGGGTCATAGAGGATCTTGCTGTGATTTATGTCGGAGAGTGTTTTGCCTATGTTCTCCTCTAGGAGTTTTATAGTTTCTGGTCTTACATTTAGATCTTTAATCCATTTTGAGTTTATTTTTGTGTATGGTGTTAGAAAGTGTTCTAGTTTCATTCTTTTACAAGTGGTTGACCAGTTTTCCCAGCACCACTTGTTAAAGAGGTTGTCTTTTTTCCATTGTACATCCTTGCCTCCTTTGTCAAAGATAAGGTGTCCATAGGTGCGTGGATTTATCTCTGGGCTTTCTATTCTGTTCCATTGATCTATATTTCTGTCTTTGTGCCAGTACCATACTGTCTTGATGACTGTGGCTTTGTAGTAGAGTGTGAAGTCAGGCAGGTTGATTCTTCCAGTTCCATTCTTCTTTCTCAAGATTACTTTGGCTATTTGAGGTTTTTTGTATTTCCATACAAATTGTGAAATTATTTGTTCTAGTTCTATACTTACAGTTTTAAGCCATCAGTTTCCAATTTCACATGATGCTGTGTTATAAGGATATCTTTCACATACTTTAAATACTTCTTGTGTCTTCAGTGAATAATTAAACATAATTTCCTGTTCAGTTTTGATGGTTGCTGGTATATTTTCATTAGAACTAAGTGATTGTAATAGTTTTTCTTAAAATTTTTGTGTAAAAATCTGTAACTTTTATAGATTAAAAAGCTGTTCAGAATATGATGCTCCATGGTGCAGTGTGGCAACTTAAAAGAAATGAGTTGGCCTCAAAGATACAAATTTTCAGGGCATCAAGATCATACTAACCATATAAAGGTGCTGTTGTATTTTACTTTCAAAAAAGTGACAGACTAGCATTTTAGAATAAGAATTGGTAAGAAACTGATATCTGAAGAAGAAGTTACATGGTATCTTATTGTAACTGGATGTTAGGAAGAAACTTAGAGATGGTGTGGGACCAACACTTGACGTTTTCAGGTTACATACAGGAAAGTAAATTCTAACAAATATGAAAACTGTCTTTTAAAATCTTTGTTTTTGAAGCAAAGACATATATTCTTTAATACAATCTCTACTAATAATAGAAAGGAACCAAATGATATTTGGTTTAAGATTATACCTGAAGATTTATATTTGAATTAAATGTTTTATTATTTAATTTTAATAAGTAAACTTTGAAACTGTATCCTCCATTAATACCTGTTTCATTTTAATCACATCTCCTATTTATTAATAGTTTGTTTTTTAGCGTTTATTGAGTATCTATTATGCATGGTTACGGAGAAGGCAATGGCACCCCACTCCAGTACTCTTGCCTGGAAAATCCCACGGACGGAGGAGCCTGGTAGGCTGCAGTCCATGGGGTCGCGAAGAGTCAGACATGACTGAGCGACTTCACTTTCACTTTTCACTTTTATGCATTGGAGAAGGAAATGGCAACCCACTCCAGTGTTCTTGCCAGGAGAATCCCAGGGATGGGATCGCACAGAGTCGGGCACGACTGAAGGGACTTAGCAGCAGCAGTATGCATGGTTAATGCTAGTTTTTCAGGGGTCCAAAAATAAGCATGATTCCTGTCCTCCAAAGAGATAGAAAGGGACTTCCTGCCTGTCTAGTGGTTAAGACTCCATCTTTCAGTGCAGGAAGTGAGGATTCAGTACTTGGCTGTGAGGCTAAGATCCCACATATCTCAGAGCCAAAAAACCAAAGCATAAAACAGAAGCAATATTGTAACAAATTTGATAAAGACATAAAAATGTTTAAAAAAAAAGAGAGGAAAATATATGAACCTTCAATTGAGCTAATTAAGTAAATTGCTCAATTTTTAAAAATTATCAGGACTCCTTTTGACTCTTAAAAAATTGTTGAGGATCCCAAAGAACTTCTGTTTATATAGCTAATATTAGTATTTACCACATTGGAAATTAAAAATTAAAAGTGAATAAACTTAAAATACAAACATACAATAATAATACCTTTCTTTAGCTATCAGGATGATAATCTTATCTCATGTTGTTTAGCCTGTGGAAAACTCTACTGTCTGTACACTTGAAAGAAAATGAGAATGAAAAGGGCAAATAATGTCTTAGCAATATTGAGAAAATGTTCTGACTTTATGAAGCCTCTAAAATCAGGGTCTTGAGGACCCCCCAGATGCCAAACAGATAAAGAGAGGAAGAGCAATTTATGTCAAGTAGTGCTGAAAACCATTAACTAACACATTAACTTGAGTCTTCATTATTTAATATTGAGTGTAAACTTTAATAAAAAAGCAAACTAGTAGCACTGATTTTTCCAGTAAGCTTGGTTCAGAAATGAAGGCACTCCTCTGCCCCTGGTGGCAGTCTATCCCCGTTAGGGGCTGAGAGGGTTTGAGTGGTGCACAGTCACCGTGTGTCTTAGCTGGGATTGTGAGGCTCTGAATGTGGACTCTGCCT
Organism: Cervus elaphus; assembly: GCF_910594005.1. Lineage (NCBI taxonomy): Eukaryota > Metazoa > Chordata > Mammalia > Artiodactyla > Cervidae > Cervus > Cervus elaphus. The sequence goes on along the minus strand of NC_057831.1, from coordinate 6,711,023 downwards.
TTCAGACACTGAGATGCTATACTTGGAACCTCTGAAACATGCTAACTTATACCCTAAACATTTCCACAATGAAATAAAAGCAACTAAGTTAAAATCCATCCGTGTTTTAAAAAACCAGTAACCGTACATTGAATACAGTTGATGCTCAATATTTCAGTTGGGCAGAAAAAGGAGCATTCTTTGTTTTTCTTGACTGCATGGTCTTATTACCTAGGGTAAATAAAGAGACAGCAAGACAGGTGTACAACCCCTACCACATTCAGTTATGCACGCCACCGCCCCGCCCCATTTTAGTTTAGAACATTGTTTTTCAGCAGGAAGATTAAGAATAGATTTTATCCTTTTACTGAGGTAGTTCTGAGCTTTTGTGAATCAATAACCTAATAACTCAAGATTTTTCATTAGCTTTTAGCCTCCCTCCCAGTATTTAGAAGTACAGTATATCATGGTGTAGCGGTCATCTCCCTGGGAGAATGGGAAGACTTTCCAAGATACCTAAGCTTGAATGGTCTTATAGCAATAAATTTTCTGACACTTTATTTTCATGTGAAGTTTTCCCTGAAAACTGATGTCAGAAAACACTCCTACTTCATAAGAGCCTGTCTTTATAGAGAATATGAAATTTCCTCAGTCACCTTATTTCTTACCTGAGTGTATTGCCTGAAGAGTAAACCTCTCTGGGTATCTAACGAAGGTGAAGCCTCTGGCAATGACTAATCACAACACTATGAACCTACAGGGCTTTGAGTCTTTCCTAAATTTGCACATATTTCTCTTAAGGAGAAAGCCTAATGATAGAAACTTCTATTTCTGCCACTTAAAAATGAGGTGAATTCACACATGTGGTATAGAGGGTAAGAAACTAACACCAATTTTTATTTACTCAACTTTGCTTTTTTCATTTCCAAAGAATTCATGGCTTCCATGAAAGAGTCCATTGAGGAAAAAATATTACTAACAAATATTAAATGCTTAAAAATGATCTTTTCTGCATACTTCAATTATGGAAACCCTTTTCCGATTGTCTCAATATCATTCTTTGGTATCTGAAATCAAGTAAGAACAGTCAAAATATGGAGAAGGAAGCTTTTTAAGCAATGCAATTGTATGTTTTCTGGACATATGAAAATTTTCAAAACATATTGGAAACATTAAAAAAAAAACTTTAATGTGGTTTCTTTTAGATTTAATATATATCATCAACTAAAGTAATTAAAATCTATTTTTTCTAAGTCAGGTCATATAAAGTGAAAGTGAAAGTCGTTCAGTCCTGTCTGACTCTTTGTGACCCCATGGAATACACAGCCCGTGGAGTTCTCCAGGCCAGAATACTGGAGTGGGTAGCTGTTCCCTTCTCCAGGGGATCGTCCCAACCCAGGAATCGAACCCAGGTTTCCCACATTGCAGGCGGATTCTTTACCAGCTGAGCTACCAGGGAAGCCCATGTCATGTAAATTTATTCTAATTACCAGTACTCCTCACCTTGTTTGAATAAAAAATTAAATGCTTTCTATGTCCTATGACAGAAGGTAACATTGTAGACTAACTGTTAGATCAGTTACCACCTGAGAGAAGCCAATACTCTGACACAGCAGAGAGGGGACAGGGAAGAAATTACTCTGACCTAAATCCCCTCCCTCAGACCTGAAGATGTGCCTCTCATTGGCTGAACATACTTGGATGTAAAAGGATCTTATGGGTCAAGCTCCCAGAGAATAGAAGAAAGTGAAAAATGGTTAAGTGAGAATGCAGAAGAAGATTTGGGAAACACCTAGAAATGCAGAAAATGAATGACTCTAATGAACACCTGAACAACAACAGAAAATGATTGTATATCTTAGCTGGGTCCTTTAAAAAATGAATCTGAAGGCAAAGAGTAAAAGACTGCTTTTTGGCAGCTAATCATCCATGGTGTTTCTACACAACTGTGACAGCTTTTGTCCAAGATTATGTTTTGAAGGATGTTTGTGTAGCAGACAACCTTGGCAGATAGGAATAATGTCATGATAGTAAAGATAATTTTTAACTTATATGTTTACTTAACTTCTATGCAGAGTACATCATGAGAAATGCTGGACTGGATGAAGCACTAGCTGGAATCAAGATTGCTGGGAGAAATACCAATAACCTCAGATATGCAAATGACACCACCCTTATGGCAGAAAGCAAAGAGCTAAAGAGCCTCTTGATGAAAGTAAAAGAGGAGAGTGAAAAAGCTGACTTAAAGCTCAACATTCAGAAAACTAAGATCATGGCATCCGGTCCCATCACTTTATCGCAAATAGATTGGGGAAACAGTGACAGACTTTATTTTTTTGGTCTCCAGAATTATTGCAGATGGTGACTGCAACCATGAAATTAAAAGATGCTTGTTCCTTGGGAGAAAAGCTATGACCAACCTAGACAGCATATTAAAAAGTAGAGACATTACTTTGCCAACAAAGGTCCGTCTAGTCAAGGCTATGGATTTTCCACTGGTCATGTACGGATGTGAGAGTTGCACTATAAAGAAAGCTGAGCACCGAAGAACTGATGCTTTTGAACTGAGGTGTTGGAGAAGACTCTTGGGAGCCCCTTGGACTGCAAGGAGATCCAACCAGTCCATCCTAAAGGAGATCAGTCCTGGGTGTTCATTGCAAGGACTCATGTTGAAACTGAAACTCCAATACTTTGGCCACCTGATGCAAAGAACTGAGTCATTTGAAAAGACTCTGATGCTGGGAAAGATTGAGGGCAGGAGGAGAAGGGGGCAACAGAGGGTACGATGGTTGGATGGCATTACTGACTCAATGGACATGAGTTTGAGTAAACTCTGGGAGTTTGTGATGGACAGGGAAGCCTGGCGTGCTGCAGTCCTTGGGATCGCAAAGAGTCAGACACGACTGAGCAACTTGCTTTTTCTCAGCTGTGCCACAAATATTCTGTGTGCAGAGTGTCTGCATGTGGCTTGGTTGGCAAGGGGAGCATATAACCATAGAGCTCCTGTTGCCTGCTGTGATAATAAAGTCCTTTGTGTCCCACCAAGGCCCTCATGCCTTCCCTCAGCATCTGTGTAACCATGGCAGGTTCACTTGTTAGCTCACAAGCAAGGTAAGACCCTTCGCAGTTCTTCGGGCTAATACTGTATTTGGGAAGTACAAGCCTAAGACAGTGGAGGTAAGGGAAAAGGAGCAGTGAGGCAAAGACATGTGCATTGCCTTGCTCTTTACTATAAAGAACCGCAAAGGAGGCATTATTAGTCACTGTTCACTCAGTGTTGTAGACTTTTCTAGAAAGATTGAAAGAAGGAACTTCCACTCAAAGTAGACCATAAGAAAAAGTGAAAGGAGGGGGACAATTTCTCCTTGACCTCTTCCCATATCCTCTTCCCCTTGGTCAAGGTTTACCTCGATTATGATCTCACTTCTTGGTTGCATCTCAGTGGCTGCTCAGAAAACCAGGTTCCATGCCTTGCAGTGTAGTATTTCATCCAAATACGAAAGTGGAGGACTGACTTTATGTAAGTAAAGTGTTGACCAAGGCATGGAAAGGAGGAAGTAGACAAGAGAATTTGAGACGGTACATATGATTTATATTTTAGTATAATGGGTAAAAGTGTATTTGCATATCAAACAGTTCCTAACATTTTGCTTTCCATAAAATTGAAGGGGAACCTAATTGAGCTTTTAGCTTATTGCTTAAAAAAAGAGGACCCTTTAGTAATAGATTATGTGATTTTTTTTTTTTTGATCATGAAGTTAGAAGTAGTTCAAAGAAATATGAGCCAATATTCTAACAGAACTTCTATTTTTATCTACTTGTGTTGGTTTTTTAAAAATAATTTTATTTATGTATTTTCAGTTGTGCCGAGTCTTCCTTGCTGTGCATAGGCTTCCTCTAGTTGCTGTGCTAGCAGGCGCTCCTTTTGTTTCCATGCACAGGCTTCTCACTGTGCTGGCTTCTTTTGTTGCAGAGCACAGACTGTAGGCGTATGGGCTTCAGTAGTTGCAACATGTGGGTTCAGTAGTTGTGGCCCACAGGCTTTGTAGTTCCTGATCTAGCGACTGAACCAGCGTCCCCTGTGGCCCTTGCACTGGCAGGCAGATTTTTTTTTTTTTTAACCTCTGAGCCACCTGGGAAGCTGCAGCTAAGGTACTTCTTTTATGTCCACCTCCTGTTGACTAAAAGGCATTTGTAAGAGAATGAAGAAGAGATGTGACAAATGGGTTAAAGTCACAAACTTGGGAATAATGTGATTCTTTGTTACAAGCTTACTGTGGTAAGGACACGTAACATGAGACCGTAGCAGTGTTAACTGCTGACTACGGGCACTGTGTTGTACAGCGGTTCCCCAGAACCTGTTCATGCAGCACAACTCAAACTCTATCTCCCCTGAACAGTTCCCTGTTTCTGCCTCCTCCCAGCCCCTAACAACTGCCATTCTGCTCTCTGCTTCAATCACTTTAAGTATTTTGGATCTCTTTTATAAATGCAACCATGAATTGTCCTTCTCCGTCTAGCTTATATAATAATATATAACTAGTATTAGTATAATATTCTCTAGGTTTGTCCACATTGTTGGATATGGCAGAATTTTCTCCTTTTTTCAGGATGAATAATATTTCATTGTATGTGTGTATATGTGTATAAACATACATACATACCACTTTTCTTTATCCATTTATCTGTTGATAGACACTTAAATTGGGCTTTCCCAGTGGCTCAGCAGTAGGGAATCAACCTGCAATGCAGGAGACGCAAGTTCGATCCCTGGGCCAGGAAGATCCCCTGGAGGATAGCACGGCAACCCACTCTGGTGTTCTTGCCTGGAGAATCTCATGGACAGAGGAGCGTGACAGGCTATAGTCCATGAGGTTGCAAGGAGTCAGACGTGAATGAAGCAACCGAGCACATACACACCCCCACATAATAGATATTTAAGTTACTTCCATCTCCTGGTTGTTATGAATAATGCTGCAGAGGACATGGGAATGTAAGTATCTCTTTAGGATGCTGATTTCAGTTCTTTTGAGTATATACCTAAAAGTGAGATTGCTGGATTGTATGGTAGTTCTATTTCTAGTTTTTTTTAGCAGCCTCTATACCATTTTACCTTCCATGATAGCTCAGTTGGTAAAGAATCTGCCTGCAATGTGGGAGACCTGGGTTCAATCCCCTGGAGAAGATCTTCCCCTGCTGGGAAGGTCCCCTGGAGAAGGGAAAGGTTACCCATTCTAGTATTCCGGCCTGGAGAACTCCATGCACTGTATAGTCCATGGGGTCATAAAGCCTGAGCGACTTTCGCTTTCACTTTCATACCAATTTACCTAGTGCTTGTACCATTTTACATTTCCACCAATAGTGAACACGGGTGCCTGTGCCTCCCCACGCTCTCTGGCACTTGGTATTTTTTTGTATTTTTGATAATAGTCATCCTAACAGGTATGAAGTGGTAACTCATTTGGTTTTGGTTTGTGTTTCCGTAATGATCAGTGATTTTGAGCATGTTTTCACACATCTGTTCATAATTTGTCTGTTTTGTTTTTAAAGTTGTTCAAGTCCTTTGTCCGTTCTTCATTCAGGTTACACTCACATGTAAGAGCTAGGGAAAAGAGAATTCAGTGAAGTACAGAGAGGCATTTCCCACAACGGGGAAAGTGTTTTAATTTGAAATCCAGCATGGAGACAGTATTGGAATCGAGGAGTTGACTTAAAGTTATTTTTTCCAGTATTTCACATGTGTTTACCCCTTACAGGTAGTAGATAAAATATTCTTCATTTTCCTGATTCCAAGTTAGAAGGTAAAATTCATTTAAGATATGCATAACTGGTTGTTTTGTGGAAGGTCTTTTATGTTTTGGGTTTTTGTTTAAATCTTTATGTCTCTATCTACCAAGGAAGGTTGTTATTTCCTCCCTTGCTTCTGAATCTGTATTTCATAACTGGATGTCTATAAATAGTACCAGGCAGTACAGTAATTATACCATTACTAAAGGTCATTGTTAGTATGAACATATTTCATTTAGATGCAGACTTTTACTGCTGTATCACAGACATTTGAGAAATACACTGATTCACACTAGAAATGGCACTACTGACTCGAAGAGTTTGAGCAAAATCCAGGAGCTGGTGATGGACAGGGAAGCCTGGCGTGCTGCCGTCCATGGGTCACAAAGAATTGGACATGACTGAGCAACTGAGGTGAACTGAACACTAGGAGTTAGCATGGATTTACCACAGGTTGATACCAGAGGTTTACAATTTGTCTAAAAATATTTCTTTGTCATTTGTTGCCAAGGGGACAATAATTGCAATCTCTGTTTCAAGAAAGACTGTGTAGTATAATCCTATACTGCATAGATGTGTTTATGTTTGGATGTAACAGAGCAGTGGACACAACAAGTTAAAGCCCTTCTTCTTCTGTTTCTTAAATATTATACTTGGGCAGGTTGATTCAGTTTATTTCAACAAATTCTTTACTGAATTCCTGCTATTACCAAGTACCAGAGAAACAAAGCTCAATGAAATACAGTCCCAGAGAAATATAGATGTACATAGAATATTTTGAAATAATGTGAGAGAAGTCTTAATATATACAGGGTACTGTGAGTTTGAAAGAGATTCTCCTTATTTGGCTTGAGCAATAAAGGGTGGGCACGGCTTCTGAAGGAGGAGATGTCTAAGATGTTCCTTAAGGGAGGAACATGTGTGGCCAGGTTTGGGTGGAGAGAAGGTAATGACTGGTCAGAAGATGGTTCCTGCCATAGAGAGCATAAAGGTAGTGCTGAATGAACAACAGGGTGAGTGGGGGGAACCCTATATTATCCTGTATTAATAGTAAAATATGAGGTGTTAGGTTTCTGGGAGCTTGAGCAGGGCTAGCTCTGGAGGGCTTCATAGGCTGCTGTATTTGAAGAGTTGAAGTATGCAGAGAACAGCATTCATAGTCCAATTGACACTCATGTAACTCTGGTGGCAGTGTGGAGGGTGTATTTAAAGGAAGCAAATCCAGAGGCATTTTTAATGCTTCAGTCAGGCATGACTGGAACTTGGCGATGATAGAGTTAGGGAGAGGGAGGGCACAATTAGGAGAGAGTAAGGAGGCATCTATTTATGACAGTGCTTTTGTTGAACCAGAAAAAGTACAGCTTGAAGGGTGAGAAAGACCTGAATTTGAACTCCAGCTTCATCACTTCAGGATTTGAGCTGTTTACAAGTTATAATGTTCTGTATTTCTGAAAGTGAGGGTGACACTTCCTCATGTTATCATGGGGATTAGACTTGACCTGAAACAGTGCTTGAATAGCATGTCAGTAAATGTTACTAGTGTTACTGTTAAAATCTTCAAGACTTAGTCTCCTCTCCTGCATTATAGATTTGTTGTGATGTTATAGCAAGACAATATGTGTTAAAGGTGCCTAATCTTTTGGATAAAGAATTTTTTCAGGAAAAATTTTATGTGTTACTTTCCCCCAATTGAAAGAAAAATAGATTTGAACCTCATTTAAAAATACTATTTTTGTAGCCAGTGCAATTTACTGTTTTATGAATAAAAGCAAACCAGTGAGACCTTTGGCCACGGAAATGCTAGTAAGGATCAACCCTGAGAATTAGCTGTATCATTGCATCATCGTGATTGAGAACATAAGAGCAACGATCAGACTGACGGCTGATTGTGTGTCTTTAAGCAAATTAGCTTGCCTCTCTGTGCCTCAGTTTCCTGATTTCTAAATGTCTATAGACCCTAAAATATGTACGAGGGTTAAGTGAGATAATCACTCATGTAAACTGCTCAGCTGTATGCTGGGTACATGCTAAAGACCTCCCAAATAATGACTATTATTTTTTGGAGGGCAGTGTTCAAAAGAATGACTTTACATGCACTGGCTCTTTGTGGATGTTACTAGCGGGCCCCACTGGCAGATGGGGAATGCAGACTGAGAGCTGAGTTATGCTGCCGCAGGTCACACAGCAGGGAGGCACTAGAGCTGAGGCTAGAATTACTTCGTCCTCTTCAGTGTTGTATTTCCCGAGTCTGTTGTGTCTCCTACTAGGGCTTAGTTGGTGACCCTTTCTTGCCACTCCAATCCAAACTAGGTCTTCCTCTCTCCAAGGTTGAAAGATAACCTCTGCTTTATCAGAATGCAACAGGAGCTCTATAACATGGGCTCTGGTTTTCTGGAAGGGTGACCACTGCTTCACTCTGCACTGACGCTGGAGGGCCCAGCCTACGGAGGGTCTCAGCTGCTGTTTGGCTCCTCCTCCTATGGGCGAAGGATACTCTTAGCGAGTCCCCAGCTTCCCACTTGCACCAGGACCTGCTAAACTTGAGTGCACCTTCCCAGAGTCAAGGAATTTTAGTGATGCTCCTCTCAGGATCCCTAGGTCTCTCCTTCCTTCCACCTGAATAGCCTCCTTCTCTGTTTTGTGTGAACGGATAGGCTAGACTTAATTGCCATTTGAGTAGCGGCATGGGTTTCTTATTGGTGGTCACTGTGAAAACATTTTCAAGCCAAGATATTGATATATTTGTTATAAACTATGATAGTTGGGAATTCCCTGTTGTACAGTGGTTAGGATCCTGTGAGTTCCCTTTTGAGGGTGTGGTTTTGATCCCTGATTGGGAGACTTAAGATCCCACAAGCTACTCAATGTGGCCAAAACAAGCAAAACATACGTAATAACAATTAAGAAGCGGTCTGGTGGGCCCAGGTGGCACTCGTGGTAAAGAACTCACCTACCAATGCAAGAGGCATCAGAAACAGGTTTGATCCCTGGGTCAGGAAGATCCCCTGGAGAAGGAGATAGCAACCCACCCCAGTATTCTTGCCTGGAGAATCCCATGGACAGAGGAGCCTGGTGGGCTACAGTCCATAGGGTCGTAGAGTCGGATGCAGCTGAAGCAACTTGGCACACACCACACACAAGCAGTCTGGGAGATAACACCTGAAAGAATCTCATCTGTGAGTGGATATGCTCACTTAAGGGCAGACTCTACTTTTAAAGGTGTCAACTTTTCCCTTTGACAGATAAGGACAGGTAGAGAAAAACATGGAATTTGATTTGCTTTTCAGGTAATATATACATACCCACCTCATATTCAAAAATAAAACTTAGGAGAGTTGTTGAGGGCTTCATTAGAAGAAGTAACAATTTCCCGATCTCAACTTCTCCAGTGCATTTGAGCTCCTTCCTTATGTTCCATGATTTTTTTAACAGGCCTGTAGTCCAGTGAACAATGCAAAGAAATAGAGGAAAACGACAGAATGGGAAAGACTAGAGATCTCTTCAAGAAAATTAGAGATACCAAGGGAACATTTCACGCAAAGATGGGTTTGATAAAGGACAGAAATGGTATGGACCTAAGAGAAGCAGAAGATATTAAGAAAAGGTGGCAGGAGTACACAGAAGAACTGTACAAAAAAGATCTTCACGACCCAGATAATCACGATGGTGTGATCACTCACCTAGAGCCAGACGTCCTGGAGTGTGAAGTCAGGGGGGCCTTAGCAAGCACCACTATGAACAAAGCTAGTGGAGGTGATGGAATTCCAGTTGAGCTATTTCAAGTCCTGAAAGATGATGCTGTGAAAGTGCTGTACTCAATATGCCAGCAAATTTGCACAACTCAGCAGTGGCCACAGGACTGGAAAAGGTCAGTTTTCATTCCAATCCCAAAGAAAGGCAGTCCCAAAGAATGCTCAAACTAAAGCACAATTGCACTCATCTCACACGCTAGTAAAGTAATGTTCAAAATTCTCCAAGCCAGGCTTTAGCAATATGTGAACCATGAACTTCCAGATGTTCAAGCTGGATTTAGAAAAGGCAGAGGAACCAGAGATCAAATTGCCAACATCCGCTGGATCATCAAAAAAGCAAGAGAGTTCCAGAAAAACATCTACTTCTGCTTTATTCATTATGCCAAAGCATTTGACCGTGTGGATCACAATAAACTGTGGAAAATTCTGAAAGAGATGGGCATACCAGACCACCTGACCTGCCTCTTGAGATACCTGTATGCAGATGAGGAAGCAACAGTTAGAACTGGACATGGAACACCAGACTGGTTCCAAATAGGAAAAGGAGTACGTCAAGGCTGTATATTGTCACCCTGCTTACTTAACTTATATGCAGAGTACATCATGAGAAACGCTGGGCTGGAAGAAGCACAAGCTGGAATCAAGATTGCCGAGAGAAATGTCAATAACCTCAGATACGCAGATGACACCACCCTTATGGCAGATAGTGAAGAAGAACTAAAGAGCCTCTTGATGAAAGTGAAAGAGGAGAGTGAAAAAGTTGGCTTAAAGCTTAACATTCAGAAAACTAAGTGCGCGGAGCCGGCCTGACTGCTCAGGCCCCTTCTCGGCCCTGAGAGAGATCAAGAGGTCCCTCTCTGTCCCGCCACCCCTGATTTATTAAAGTGCAAATTGGCCTTTCTCACCTCCCTCAAGGAAATCGCTGCAGCCACCATTTGCCCATTTTCCTGACTCTGATAAGATTATCGGGCTCCTGTGAATGGCTTATGTCTAGGTAGTCTTTACCTGATTGTAAGACGCTGGTGCCATGCTCTGCTGGAGTTAAGATAAAACTCCTGAGCTAAAACTAGTGTCTGCAGTTCTGCACGTATGCAAGTCTTTGATCTAAAATTTGGTGAATCCTGTTAGCATATATATGTATGTTACCCCTCAATAAAGTCGTCGGAATCAGTCACAAGCTGACTCCGTCCCTCTCAACCCCATCTTTCCTAGTCTTTTATTTCTCAGGTGCTCTGGTGATTGCGTCCTCGACCTGTTCGTTTTGCCGGCAGGCCCGGCAACTAAGATCATGGCATCTGGTCCCATCACTTCATTGGAAATAGGTGGGGAGACAGTGGAAACAGTGTCAGACTTTATTTTTTTGGGCTCCAAAATCACTGCAGATGGTGATTGCAGCCATGAAATTAAAAGACACTTACTCCTTGGAAGGAAAGTTATGACCAACCTAGAGAGCATATTAAAAAGCAGAGACATTACTTTGTCAACAAATGTCCATCTAGTCAAGGTTATGGTTTTTCCAGGGGTCATGTATGGATGTGAGAGTTGGACTGTGAAGAAAGCTGAGCGCCGAAGAACTGATGCTTTTGAACTGTGGTGTTGGAGAATACTTTTGAGAGTCCCTTGGACTGCAAGGAGATCCGATCAGTCCATCCTAAAGGAGATGAGTCCTGGGTGTTCATTGGAAGGACTGATGCTGAAGGTGAGTTTACTCAAACTCATGCCCATCGAGTCAGTGATGCCATCCAGCCATCTCATCCTCTGTTGTCCCCTTCTCCTCCTGCCCCCAATCCCTCCCAGCATCAGGTCTTTTCCAGTGAGTCAACTCTTTGCATGAGGTGGCCAAAGTATTGGAGTTTCAGCTATTTCCCCACCTATTTCCAATGAAGTGATGGGACCAGATGCCATGATCTTAGTTTTCTGAATGTTAAGCTTTAAGCCAACTTTTTCACTGTCCTCTTTCACTTTCATCAATAGGCTTTTCAGTTCCTCTTCACTCTCTGCCATAAGGGTGGTGTCATTTACATATCTGAGGTTATTGATATTTCTCCCGGCAATCTTGATTCCAGCTTGTGCTTCTTCCAGCCCAGCGTTTCTCATGAACTGTCAGTATGGTTTTATCTCCTTTCTCCTGCTCATTTTTATGAAGATATTTTGGTGAGACAAGTGTTTGTAATTGAAACAAACAAACAAAAAGTTAAATTGGCCCTGTAAGAGAATTGTTCTGTATATCCATATCTACCTTCACTTTTGGGGCTTCCCAGTTGGTGCAAGTGGTAAAGACCCTGCCTGCCAGTGCAGGAGACTTAAGAGACACGGGTTTGATCCCTGGGTCGGGAAGATCCTCTGAAGGAAGAAATAGCAACCCACCCCAGTATTATTGCCTGGAGAATCCCATGGACAGAGGAGCCTAGTGGGCTACAGTCCATGGCGTCTCACAGAGTCAGACACGACAGAAGCAACATAGCACCTTCATTTTTGGTGCAAGAGAGGTTGCTTATAGAGTTCAGATACCTCAGTGATGTTCATTATAGAAGTCACTCATCAGTTGGAATAGAAAGGGAAGTAGCTTTAAATCCAATTTAAAGGGAACTCCTTTAAATCCAATTCAGAACTGCACCAACTTATGAATAAAAATGCTTCTTGCAGAAACTATCATGTCCATAAGTGTTTTTCTGAAGGCGTTTGTATGGTGATTTTGGTTGTTATCTCAAAATCAGTTGCTATATTTTATCAAGTAACTGCCACAGGCTCCTGTCTAAGTATAGCATTTTGGGTTACTGTATTACCAATAAGCAAGAATTAAAAACAAAACTCAACAACAAACTAGCCATCGGTCAAAAGTTTGTCATTAGTCTCCTCTTTGAAGGGGCAGCAAATGAGTTGCAGATGGACTGCTATTTACATACAGTTCCTCAGTGTACCCTGAGGGCTTGGCGGATGTTTCCTGCAGTGTCATCACCATGCAGTATTTAAAATTTACACTTAAAAGAGCCCTTGCTTAAGAGAGAATAGGCAAAAAGTGAATTATTCCTAGGTGGGCGGTCCGCAGAGTTGCAGGACTGTGGGTGGTGTGTTACACTTTTCTCTGGGCCAAGGTCATCGATCGTTGTTGTAAAGGGTGGATGCAGAGGAAGGAAAAGGTCTGTGCATTTATGTTCAGGAGTGTTGCTGGGCAGCCAGACTGGTTTGCTTTCTTTTTCTCCTTCTCCTCCCCAGAGCCCTGTCCTGCTATTGATACTCGGAGAATGAATCTTTAGATGGGGTCCACCATCTTCCCATTTCATTGGACTTGGTCCCCATGTCACTTCCTTAGAGACAGTTTTCCTGACCATCCTCTCCAAGCAAGTTCCCCTAACTGCTCTTGTTTTTTTCCCTTAAATATTTGCTTATTTGGCTGCACTGGGTATTAGTTGCATCGCACAGGATCTTTGCTCTTTGCTGTCACTTGCGGGATCTCTCAGTTGTGGCAAGTGAACTCTTACTTGCAGCATATGGAATCTACTATAGTTCCCTGACTAGGGATCGAACCTGGGCCATCTGCACTGGGAGTATGGAATTTTAGCCATTGGACCACCAGAGAAGTCCCTCCCTAACTGCTCTTTACTGTCACACTCAGTCATTTTCTTCGTATCATCTACCACAGGTTTTGTTCATGTGTTCTCAAAAAAAAGATCTGTCACCCATTTTGGGCTATAACCTCCAGAGTTTACGTATTTGTCTCATCACTGTTCTTCCACAATAGAATATTGAAAAGAGAAGGCACTCGATAGAAGTAAGGGTTTTATAGAACTAACATCCCTTAGGTTAGAACTAACAAGACCCTTAGGTCAGAACTAACAAGACCCTTAGGTCTTTATTTACCTTATTAATGTTGTTTGTTGATAACTTCTCAAAACTGATGAAATTTAACAATAATACTATGTTACTTTAGTGGGAAAAATTCTTTTCTCAGCGTCTTCTTTTTTTTTTTTTAACAGCTAGCATAGAGTTCCTTTAGGAAAGAAAAATTTTCCACTAGAAAGATGGCTATGTAGTCCACTATGGGGGGGTGGAAACATCAGGGCATGGTTTACGATAGTAAAGTGAAACAAATCGCTGGATAAAATACTTTACATAAGATGTTAATAGTAATCTGAAGTTGGAGAAGGCAGTCATGCAACATGGTGCAAATCAGGTCTCTTTAAAAAAGTGTTTAACAAGTTAAGGAGGTGTAATAGTTTCTTGTTGCAGGACTGCTGAAGTCTTTAGAGAACACAGTTGTCTAATATCTGGTGTTAAGACACTTGTTCTGACATAAATCACTTTTATAGCTTCAAACTTTGGAAGAGTCAGCTGCACTCACACACTTTGGGGAGAAGCTTGGGAAGCCCAGTGAAAGGGGGCTGTATCCGTGTGTGATTACCGTGGGACTGGGAGCTGCAGCAGCTCCAGAAGTGACAGGTGGGTATAACTGAAGTCTCAGTGGCCTCATCTATCGCTTTAAGTTGTACCTTAAGTTCACATCTTGAAAACATTCTTGACTGGTTACTTTGGGGCTTCCAGAAATATCTATCTTGCATTGAATGCTGCAGAAAGTTTCAGACGCATAATGCATACATAGAATGTAATCACTGGTTAAAAATAAAGTGTTTGGTATTTTTAGTGACATGTTAAAAAAAAGCAAATGTGTGAGTATTTCTGATTTCTGTTTTTAATGGTGGGAAATCTTGTGTTTTCTATTTCAACTATCTGTTTCTAGTTACCACAGTCAGTTTCCCAGGGGAAGGCTCAGGACTCTGTGCATCCTGTGAGGGAAACTGGCTTCGGCCGGGGTGGGAGGAGAAGGTGAAGCCGTGAGAAGCTGAGCTGGGTCCCTCCTGTAGCCGGTCTTCTGCTCAGGATTCCTGGAGGAAGGGGGCTCCTAGGTGATTCCGGGGGCTCTCTTTTGGGACCTTAATCTCTGGAGTATTGTTTCTTTATTTTTGTTATCATTGAGAGTGTGACTCAGATCTGTACCTTTTTCAAAGCCAGTCAAGTTCGGGGAGACACCTGCTAAGTACAGTATCCACACACCTGAAGGCAATTACTTTCACTATGCCAGACATGCAATTAAGGAGTGAATGTTGTGTGAATCATTAGTCTTCCTTCCTTGAGATGTAAAAATGAGCAGTGACAACTCAAACTCTTTAACCTTTTTGGTTTAAAAATTATAGGATGTTAATACATTGTTAAAATATTTAAATCCATAAATTACCAGTTACTGCCAAACCACAAGTGAAATTGTGCTCTTGCTTATACAAAATGAATCTGATTGTACTTTTAGAGTTTTGTGGGCTTGATGACTTGCTCTCTTAAACCTTAGAGGGAAGAAAATTCCACTCTACAGTTTTGCAGAAAGTCTTGTTCTTTGAGATGCCTTTGGTACATGGCTGGGATATAGATTCAGGGAGACCTTTCCAAATGGATTTAGAGCAGGTTCATATCTGGTTCTTCAGCTGAGCTTATATCTTTTTGTAGCTTCTCTTAAATTACCCAGTATTGCTTTGGTTGCCCCGTGTCCTAAAATGTGTTTATGCACCAGAGTCATTTCTGCTCAGTTGACCTTCAAAAAAAAAAAAAGTACAGGAAGGTAGCAATGTTAGAGGTAAAGAACACAGGCTTCATGCTTTGGAATCAGACACAGTTGCCTTATTATGTTGCTTAATAGCTATGAAGATCACTTTGCATAACAGGAGAAACTTATATTTAGGATGACTTCTACATTAGCCCCTGTGGCTTAAATGGCAATTATGGATACATTTTGGAAGTTGAATAGTTACAGTAGGCAATTTAGCTTTTAGGATATTAGTTTACTACTCTTTCTTTATCTGCAGCTCTGTCTACAATGGCAACCCACTCCAGTGTTCTTGGCTGGAGAATCCCAGGGGCGGGGGAGCCTGGTGGGCTGCCATCTATGGGGTTGCACAGAGTCGGACACGACTGAAGCGACTTAGCAGCAGCAGCAGGAGCTGTCTACATAAAACATCTTTCTCTTTCTAGTTTATTTGCCTAGATCATCTCTCATTCCTTCAAGCTGCATTTTAACATGCTGGTTTGCAAGGAGCTTTTCCTGACTTTCTGGTCTCTACTATATGCCTGTTTTATCATGCCCAGTTTCATGCCCTAACATATGGTGCTGCAATTGTTTCTTGACGTGCAACTTCCTCCAGTTATCTCTGAACTTGTGAGCACAGAGATTATTATTATCATTTTATTTTTATCATTGCATCCTCCATGTCAATCACAGGCATCATTCTGGTCTTCTGGTACAGAGTCAGCTCTTGATAAGTATTGATTTAATAAAATTACTTATTGGTTCTTCAGGTAGCATTTACATCTCCAAGGGGAATAATCACCCTTTATTTAAGCAACTTACCAGTGCAAATCACATCTTTACTTCCAGCTTTATGATATGCTTTTAATAGAGGAATTATGAATGTTAGATAAGAAAGAGGATTTGGAATTCATGTAATTCAGTAAAGGAATTTTACATAGAAAGAGACCAAAGTCCAGAGAAATCAATCAATTTATCTGACATCATAGAGCTTGTTAATGGCAGAACCAGTATTTTAGAGAGGGAGGCAGTGTTCAAAGGTGAATGCTTATGGCTTTGAGGTCACACCTGTGTTGAACTCTGTTTTAGCTCCTTTACATTGTTGGCACTGTTGGCATTGGCTAAGATACTGACTTGCAAACCTTGGTTTCTTCACCTCTGATTTGAAGAGGGTGTTTAGGAAAGAGAGTGAGGACAGAAAACTTCTTATGGGGATTATATGAGTTAACATATGAGAATGTGTTGCACAAATTGTGTAGAACTATATAGTAATAGCCATGACTACTTAGACTTAGGATTCTTTAACAATCATTGATGCTGCCTCTGACTCTGAGGGAAACACTTCAAGTCTTTGAACTACTGTTTAGTTCCCAGTAAATAGGTGTGAAGAGCCTTTCTTGTTTTAATAAAGACCTTTGCTGTTAAGTTAGAAGTGCTCCTTACAAACACCTAATAAGGAAACAGCTACCAGTTTAACTTGTATCGAGTCTCTCTCTCCTTCCCATCAGTTTAATTTTCTGACCTCCACATTGTTAAATAGTATGTGCTGTCTCGATTCTGACCTGTAAATAACAAGCTGTCATTTATGAATTCCTTCCTAAATTAAGGATAATTACAAATACTCATTTTCTTGTGTTTACTGTTTACAAGTAACTGGAACATAGATTATTTTTGGACTATTACTTTGCCATACTAAAATAAAGCTGACATTTGATTATCATGCTAAGCTATTCTGAACACCGCTTAGCCATCAGACCTCTCATGCGTGGGAGCTGTGCTAATACATAAATATTGAGGACTGACATTCCAAGTTAAGGCTCATATTTGCTCCGTGGCAGATGTGATAATAAGGGGAGGAAAAAAGGAAGGCATAAATGGAGTGGAGAGTCTGGCCTGAGGCAAAGCTGTAAAGCAGGTCAGGTTAATCTTCACATGTTTCTCAGCTGTCTTTACCCTTCTATCCCTTGAACACCCTCTCTGAAGAATTTTTTCTCCTAGATTCCTGTAGCCACGCTGCCCTGGTTACTCAAAGCTTGTTACAGCTCTTTATAAAAGCAGCTGGTTCTTTTCTGCCTGGCAAATGGAAGACTGCTCCCCCTCTGCGCTGGGCTCACCTTCACTTTTCAGGCAAGGTATTGATTGTAACAGTGTTCTTTCTGCGTACATGCTGCTACTTTTGCTATCAAGTACAAAGCAAAGCAGAAGTATTAACAGTTCAGAACTCTTCTGGTCCTTTACTCCCCAGAAGGTTCAGGATTGTTTTTTAATTAATGTATCTAATGTTATGGAAACTCTAGAGAATATAAATCTGCTTCCTTTTAGTTGATACTTTTCGTTTTAATTCTTTACTACAGAGGCAAAAATTTAGCCTAATCTTTCTGCCGATTGATGAAAGTGTGAAAGTGTGAGTTGCTCAGTCGTGACCAACTCTGTGTGACCCCATGAACTGTAGCCCGCCAGGCTTCTGTGTCCATGGGATTCTCCAGGGAAGAATACTGGAGTGGGTTGCCATTTCCTCCCACAGGGGATCTTCTCAACTCAGGGATGGAACCTGTCTCCCGCATTGCAGGCAGATTTTGTACAGCCTGAGCCACTAGGGAAGCCGATTAATGTATCTGATGTTAAGGAAACTCACGAGAATATAAAGCTGCTTCCTTTTAGTTGATACTTTAGTTTTTAATTCGTTACTCCAGAGGCAAAAAATTAAGCCTAATCTCTCTGCCAATTGATGAATGTTCATTTATTTGCAGGAGGAGGTGGCTACAGTCTTTCATAAGGCTTCTTAGCTCATTTTTAAATATCAACTTGTTTTTCCTTAGCCAGTAAGGAATAAGTGGCTAGCAGTTCCTTAGCTAGCCTGTTTCTTTCCTTTTGGAGGGTTTCCTCAATGTGTTTCTAGTAATACAATGGCTAGAGACACATTTATTTTTGAAGCCCTTGCCCTTGAATTATTTGTGCAAGAAGCTGATGTTTCTCTTTCACTTTTGCTGACTCTCTGTGTGTCCTTATCTCTTTTTTGCCTTCTCCATTGCTTTCTTTTCCTACTGAATCTTCTTTTTGTTTATTTTTAGTCATTCTCAGAGAGCCAAGCAAAATTTCCCTTAAATAATTTTCTTCACATGTACTTTTTTGTTCTTTCTGTTCATTGTTAATTATACTTTCATAAAAGCAATGCAACTCTATTGAATAAATAAATTAAAAATATATGAACATTAAAAAAGTTTCTAAGAGATAAGTAAAAAATCTTAATGTCTCCTATTGACTTCCTATTATAACTCCCTAAGATAAACTCTGTTGACTGTTTCTTGTGTGTCCTGCCAGACCTTTATTATATCAATCAAGTAATACATACTGAATCCAAATTTCAAATAAAAACCTCTGGTTATGAAAATATCTCACTTGAACTTTTGTACCTCAGTTTAACTTCTTCATGGAGCTCCCATTGTCCTGCTTATCCCTGAGTTCTGGGAGGCTGAATAGTGTTAAGGGCATTTCATCTGGATCACAGTCATCTTTCTATACTGGTCCCTACCTTTTCATTCTTTTTATTTCTTTGGTTATCAGCATGGCTCTATCTGGTCATTTCTTCTCATAAAATGTTTGCCTTATACTTGGGCTTTTGCATTGAATACAAAAAGCCAAAAAATTGACATTTTTTTATTCCTGTAGATTCTTCTGCATTATCCTCTTCTGGAGACATAGAACACTCCAGCTGCTGCCTAAAGGGGGATAAATGTCAGAGAGTAAAAGCAAATATAAGAAAAAAATATTACCTAATAAGTGTAAATATGTTCACTGACCATTCAATGGGAATTTTCCTGATGCTTTCTCAGTATATTGAGAAAGATTAGGATAATAAACCATGATGTAATGGCACATTCCACTAGCCTGTGGACCTCCCTCTCAGCATCCAGTCCACATAAGCAAAATGCCGAAATTCACCGGAGAATTTATTGAAGAAAGGAAATTTATAAGAATAACAAGTACTTTGGCTTCTGTAGGGAAAATATATTTGTTCTCTGGAGTCTTTCAAGATGTTTTCTTTGTTTTTTTGTCTTTGGCTTTCTATACTTTGAGTATGTTGTGCCTGGGAGGAGATTTTTTTTTTTTTAGTATTTATTCTGCTTGGTGTTCTCTGAGCTTCATGTGTGTGTTCTTTAGTGTATGCCATTAGTTTGGGAACATTCTCAGCCATTATTACTTCAAATATTTCTTGTTTCTTTTCATGTAAGTATCATGTACAGGCCTTCATATCATGCACAATTTACATCTCTTGTTAATTATCACATAGTTCCTGGATATACTATTCTGTTTCTTTTTCCATTAATTTTTATGTTTGCATTTCTGTTTGGGAAGCTTCTGTTGACATGTCTTTTATGAGACTGGTTCTATCACTATTCTACTAATGAGCAAAGACATTCTTTTGTCGTTGTTCATCTTCAGTCCCTCAGTTGTGTCCAACTCTGTGACCCCATGGACTGTAGCACTCCAGGCTTCCCTGTCTTTCACCATCCCCCGGAGTTTACTTAAACTCACATGCATTGAGTCAGTGATGCCATCCAACCATCTCATCCTCTGTCGTCCCCTTCTCCTCCTGCTTTCAGTCTTGCCCAGCATCAGGGTCTTTTCCAATGACTTGGCTCTTTATATCGGGTAGCCAAAATATTGGAGTATTAGCTTCAACATCAGTACTTCCAGTAAATATTCAGGGTTGATTTCCTTTAGGATTGACTGGTTTGATCTCCTTGTTGTCCAAGGGACTCTCAAGAGTTTTCTCCAACACCACAGTTCAAAAGCATCAGTTCTTCAGCACTCAGCCTGCTCTAATAATTACAAAATAGCTGATCCTTATTCTGATGCCTGCTGAGTCTCTTCAGACTGTTTTCTCTTGCCTTAGCATTCCTTGTAATTTTTTGTTGAAAACTGGACATGGTCTAGCAAGTATTAGGATCTAACGGGTAACTAGGCGTTTAGTGTTAGGTTTTGTGTTAATCTGGCTAGGTGCTGACTGTGTTTAATTTTTCTTAGCTCTAAGTGCCAGAGGTTTCAGTTCCCTTTAGTTTCTTTGTCCTTCACCCCCCACCTAGTTCTCTTTGGATTTCCCCAAGAATTCCTTTTTAAATGTAGTCTGTGTCCTGCAACTCTCTCGGTTGTAATTCCGCTTTATTGTACTGAAATCCTGTTGATGCACTGACAGGTTTTGGAGAGGGGCAGCGGTTACGCTTGTGGCTCAGCTGGTGAAGAATCGGCCTGCAACGCAGGAGACCTGGGTTTGATGCCTGGTTTGGGAAGACCCCCTGAAGAAGGGAAAAGCTACCCTCTCCAGTACTCTGGCCTGGAGAATTCCATGGACTGTATGTATAGTCCAGTTCATTTTAGTTCAGTCACTCAGTTGTATCTGACTCTTTGTGACCTTATGGACTTCAGCACGCCAGGCCTCCCTGTCCATTACCAACCCCGGAGTTTACTGAAACTCATGTCCATTGAGTCGGTGATGCCATCCAACCATCTCATCCTCTGTCGTCCCCTTCTCCTCCTGCCTTCAATCTTTCCCAGCATCAGGGTCTTTTCAAATGAGTCAGCTCTTCGCATCAGGTGGCCAAAGTGTTGGAGTTTCAGTTTTAGCATCAGTCCTTCCAGTGAATGTTGAGGACTGATTTCCTTGAGGATGGACTAGTTGGATCTCCTTGCATTCCAAGGGACTCTCAAGAGTCTTCTCCAATACAACAGGTCGACAACATTTCTTCTGTGCTCAGCTTTCTTTATAGTCCGACTCTCACAGCCATACACAACTACTGGAAAAACCATATCTTTGACTACCTGGACCTTTGTCAGCAAAGTAATGTCTCTGCTTTGTAATATGCCATCTAGATTTGTCATAGCTTTTCTCCCAAGGAGGAAGTGTCTTTTAATTTCATGACTGCAGTCACCATCTGCAGTGATTTTGGAGCCCAAGAAAATAAATTCTGTCACTGTTTCCCTTGTTTCCCCACCTGTTTGCCACGAAGTGATGGGACTGGATGCCATGATCTTTGTTTTCTGAATGTTGACTTTTAAGCCAACTTTTTCACTCTCCTCTTTCACTTTCGTCCAGAGGCTCTTTAGTTCTTCACTTTCTGCCCTAAGGGTGGTGTCATCTGCGTATCTGAGTTATTGGTATTTCTCCCCGCAATCTTGGTTCCAGCTTATGCTGCATCCAGCCTGGCACTTCTCATGATATACTCTGCATATAATTTAAATAGGCAGGGTGACACTATGCAACCTTAACGCACTCCTTTCCTGATTTGGAACCAGTCTATTGTTCCATGTCTGGTTCTAACTGTTGGTTCTTGACCAGAATACAGATTTCTCAGGAGGCAAGTCAAGTGGTCTGGAATTCCCATCTCCTGAAGAATGTTCCACAGTTTGTTTTGATCCACAGAGTCAAAGGCTTTGGCATAGTCAATAAAGCAGAAGTAGGTGTTTTTCTGGAACTCTCTTGCTTTTTTGATGCTCCAGAGGATGTTGGCAATTTGATCTCTAGTTCCTCTGTCATTTCTAAATCCAGCTTGAACCTCTGGAAGTTCACGGTTCATGTACTGTTGAAGCCTGGCTTGGAGAATTTTGATCATTCCTTTGCTCGTGTGTGAGATAAGTGCAATTTTGCAGTAGTTTGAACATTCTTTGACATTGTCTTTCTTTGGGATTGGAATGAAAACTCACCTTTTCCAGTCTTGTAGCCACTGCTGAGTTTTCCAAGTTTGCTGGCATATTGAGTGCAGCACTTTCACAGCATCATCTTTTAAGTTTTGAAATAGCTCAACTGGAATTCCATCACCTCCACCAGCTTTGTGCATAGTGATGCTTCTTAAGGCCCACTTCACTTCACATTCCAGGATGTCTGGCTCTAGGTGAGTGACCACATCATCATGGTTATCTGGGTCATGAAGATCTCTTTTGTATAGTTCTTCTGTGTATTCTTGCCACCTCTTCTTAATATCTTCTGCTTCTGTTAGGTCCATACCATTTCTGTCCTTTATCAAACCCATCTTTGCCTGAAATGTTCCCTTGGTACCTCTAATTTTCTTGAAGAGATCTCTAGTCTTTCCCAGTCTATTGTTTCCTATTTGTCTGCATTGATCACTGAGGAAGGATTTCTTATCTCTCCTTGCTATTCTTTGGAACTCTGCATTCAGCTAGGTACATCTTTCCTTTTCTCCTTTGCCTTTCACTTCTCTTCTTTTATCAGCTATTTGTAAGGCCTCCTCAGACAACCTTTTGTCTTTCTGCATTTCTTTTTCTTGAGTATAGTCATAATCACTGCCTGCTAAACAGTGTCCCAAACCTCAGTCCATAGTTCTTCAGGCATTCAGTTCTATTAGATATAATCCCTTAAATCTATTTTCACTTCCACTGTATAATCGTAAGGGATTTTATTTAGGTCATACCTGGATGGTCTAGTGATTTTCCCTGCTTTCTTCAATTTAAATATGAAGTTAAGACTGGGTGCTGACTGTGGCTCAGATCATGAACTCCTTATTGCCTAGTCTCTTAGCAACTTTCAAATATGAATACAATATTGTTAACTATAGTCAACATGCTGTACATTGCATCCCCATTACTTATTTCTTTTGCAACTGGAATTTGTGCCTTTTGACTCCCTCCACCCAGTTTTGCCCCCCTCCCAAACCCTGTCTCTGGCAACCGCCATCTGTTTTTCTGTTCATTTATTTTGGCCACATCGAGTGACATGTGGAACTTCCCCAACCAGGGATGAAGCTGTCCCTCTTGCAGTGAAAGTGATGATTCTTAACCACTGGGCCACTGGGGAAGTTCCAATCTATTTTTTTTTAATCTGGGACTCTTAAACTTTGATCCTGAAGCTTACCTCTGACATCTGGGGATCCCTGGTTATCTACTAATTTATTATAATTAAGCAATAAAATGTGCTGATGGGACTTCTGTTCATTTTGTAAGAAATTTGTCCACAGCATGGGCTTGGCTTAGGGTGCAGATGGTCAGGCAGGAAGGCTGGTATTAAATGAAACCTCTAAATTACAATTGACAGATTTAGCAAATAAAAATATGGGACATGCAGTTGTTTGAATTTTAGTTTATATAGCCAATAAAAGAAAAAACCACAGGCCTAATACAGTATCACTTGTTCTGCCTTCACCATAAGTGTAATCTTTTTTTTTTAAAAACATTTGTTCATTTATTTGGCTGTGCTGAGCCCCCATTTCAGCACCCAGGGTCTTCAGCTGTGGTGTGTGTGACCCTTAGCTGCATCATGCAGACTCTCAGTTCTGGCGTGTAGGATCTAGTTCCCTGATCAGGGGTCGAATCTGGGGCTACTGCATTGGGAGCATGGGGTCCTAGTCAGTGGACCACCAGGGAAATCTCTAGAATTGTAACCTTAATCAGTTTGGAATTTTCTGGTCAACACTAATGTGATGATCTGTCACATGGGTGCTTTTCCATCTCAGAGGAAGAAGAGGCCATCTGCATGGTAAAACCCTGCTGGTTCTTTCCCCCTAATAATATGTCCTGGCCTAAAAATAACTCTTTCTTTTGTCTAGTAGCTCCTTTACCCTACCCTTCTTCGTATAAAAACTTTAGATTTTGTACAACCCCTTTGAGTGTCCTTCTAGTTGCTAGATGGGATGCTGCTTGATCCATGAATTGTTGAATAAAGCCAATTAGATCTTCAAATTTACTGGGTTGATTTTTATTTTTTTAACACAATAAATGTATTTTTAGTGTAAGTATTTTTTTTACAACCCTACTCTGTCATTATGTGGAGGTATTTGCTTAGGATCAGTTCTTTGAGAGGAACCCTCTAATTCTTTGCATGGAAACAGAAATATAACTCTTGTATTTATGTGTCTACAAGGGGAGGAGGAGTAGAGTTGGGAGTTGATTTTTTTGTATATACAAATTTTCAGATAGTTTGCTGATTTTTCAGTGCCGTGTCTCACTTTCACTTTCTGCAGTACCTCACATTCCCAAGTACCTTATGTCGCTGTGATTCTATGGCCTTGATAGGCTCCCATTGCAACTGAGTTCCTCTCAGCGCATCTTGTAGGCCAAAGCTTCTGAACCAGGGTGTCATGTGGATTGCAAAGATTTAGCAACATATTGATAATTTTACACTTCTTATCATGACAAAAACTTTAAAGCATTTTTTTTTTTTTTGCTACCCTTTAAAAAAATATAGGAGCTTCCTTGGTGTCTCATTGGTAAAGAATCTGCCTGCCAATGCAGGAGACATGAGTTTGATCCCTGATCTGGGAAGATCCCACATCTGATCCCACATTCAGAGCAACAAAGCGTGTGTGCCACAATTACTGAGTCTGTGCTCTAGAGCTGAGGCTGCAATGAAGCCTGTGCGCCCTAGAGCCCATGCCCTGAAACAGGAGAAGCCCCTGCAATTAGCAGCCTGTGCACTGCAACAAAGAGTAGCCCTGGCCCCCCACAACTAGAGAAAAGCCTGCGCATCAGCAAAGACCCAGCACAGCCAAAAAGAAGTAAATGTTTCTAAAACTTACAGCAATTACATTTTTGGTTTACATTTTTGGCTTCCCAGTTTCAGTAATTATTATTTTAATGCATAGGACTCTGTGCAGAGTACATATTCTCAGAGAGCAGAAGTATGTCCCAGTTTTTCTATTCTTTTGGGGTTTTTTTTGTCTTCAATGATATTCAGTGTTTTGAGTGTGAGCATAAAATATTTAATGCTTCAGGAGATCACTCTGGTTAGTGTGGTGTATCATGCAGAACCTCCTATAGACCAGGCTCAGCTTTTTCCTTCCTGAGTCAGCTGGCCCTGGAGAAATCCCTAGGAGTCTGTAAGTGGTATCACTGAGAGGAGAAGTAACAGTCCAGCAGGAACAGGCAGGGCCCACATGTTCCTACAGTCTGCTGCTGCTGCTGCTAAGTCGCGTCAGTCATGTCCGAGTCTGTGTGACCCCATAGACGGCAGCCCACCAGGCTCCCCCGTCCCTGGGATTCTCCGGGCAAGAACACTGGAGTGGGTTGCCATTTCCTTCTCCAGTGCATGAAAGTGAAAAGTGGAAGTGAAGTCGTTTACTTGTGCCTTTAGTTTCTGCTAGTCCAATCTTGTACATGTCGTTTTCACATGCCAGCTTTATGGCTTCCTGGATTAGATAATACCCAGTTCTTGATGAACAGTCACATCTCCTGTTACTTGGTATCCCAGAGTTAAGTCTCAGCCTGCACCAAGGAGCCAAGTGGCAAGAGAACATCTGTTTTATAAAAGGAGAGTGTTTATCCTCTTTAAGTGCGCTGGCATGTCTCCTAAATCCTAGAGGTTTGTCTGTAAATCTTCAATCAGGGCTTGCTGTTGGGTCCTTGCAACAGTTTGTTTGCTACAGATGTTTTGATCAACAGTCATTCTTCCAGATTCCCACTTCAATTGGTCGGTTATGAAATTGCTCATGCTGCAGAGTGGGTTAGCTGCAATATCTTATTGTATTCTGGCATCAACTTAAGATTGTCAACCTGGCAAATTATTTATTTAGTAAGTTGGTGGAGGAAGCATATAGAAAATCTCCCTGAAATGTTACATCTCTGCCTTAGTGATAAGCAAGCAAAATCCAGCACCTTGTCTTTCATTTGGAGGAGACAGTCATATACTGATATGTCGTGGACTCTGGACTCCCTAAAACTTCAGAGTTGGAAGGATGCTGACTTTCCTAGGAATAATCTCTCTATATGTCTAAAGTTCCTGTTTACACTCCTGCTAGCCAGATTCTGTCAGAATTATATCATCAATATGTGGGATCAGCAAGATGGCCTTTGGAATGGTGTGATGATATGAGTGTTTGCAGACTAAACTGTGGCACAGAGCCAAGCGTTGAGGAGAAACAACTATGATCCTAATCTCCTGCCCTTGCTGGCTGACGGAGAATACTTCTGTACCTCTGTGTGTGTGTGTGTGTGTGTGTGTGTGTGTGTGTGTAAAAGAGAGAGAGAGAGACTTGGAGTATACAGGGTACCAGGGGTCATATTGCTTTGTTCTAGTGAAGAATCTTCATGAAGATCAGCAACCATGGTTAGATTAACAACAGTCTTTTTTGATTTTTTCTAAGGAGTCAGTCTGTTATAAAAATGGGACAAATGGGCCAGTTAAATAGGAATGGAAGATTTACAATCTCAGTATTTTTCAAGTATTCAATGGAGGTAGTACTGTGAAATTTCCTCAGGAGTACAGAACTGATACTAACTTACTACTTTGGGAGAAAGGCTTTGTCCCTGAGACTTACACTTTGCTGTTTCTGTCATTATATCCTTTACTTCATAGTTCAGGATTCCAGTGTTATAACCCTGTCAGTTGCTGAGTATCCCTGTTCCAACTGAGCTTTCACAACTGAGGAAATGACCACAGGCATGTTCTCAGATGTACTAGGCCTATGCTGAGATGGAGTTGAGCCAAAGATCCAGTTATAAATCATCCCCTAAGTAAATCCTTTCTAACTCCTAGAAAACAGTGGCATCCTGGATCCGTGGGGGTTTATGTCATCTCAGAGGCACTATCCAGATGTTACTGGTAGGTATGTGTAGCTTCTTTCTTAGCACATTGTATCCCTGTGTGTTAGGGTTCTCCGGAGAAACAAAGGAAATCCATCCTGAATATCCATGATGATGAAGCTGAAGCTCCAATACTTTGACCACCTTATGCAGAGAGCTGGACTCATTTGAAAAGATGCTGGGAAGTTCAGTTCAGTTCAGTCCGTCAGTCATGTCCGACTCTTTGCGACCCCATGGAGTGCAGCATGCCAGGCTTCCCTGTCCATCACCAACTCTTGGAGCTTACTCAAACTCATGTCCATCCCATCGGTGATGCCATCGAACCATCTCATCCTCTGTCATCCCTTTCTCCTCCCGCCTTCAATCTTTCCCAGAATCAGGGTCTTTTCAAATGAGTCGGTTCTTTACACCAGGTGGCCAAAGTATTGGAGTTTCAGCTTCAACATCAGTCCTTCCCAATAATATTGAGGACTGATTTCCTTTAGGATGGCCTGGTTGGATCTCCTTGCAGTCCAAGGGACTCTCAAGAGTCTTCTCCAACACCACAGTTCAAAAGCATCAATTCTTTGGCACTCAACTTTCTTTATAGTCCAGCTCTCACATCCATACATGACCACTGGAAAAACCGTAACTTTGCTTAGATGGACCATCATTGGCAAAGTAGTGTCTGTATTTTTTAATATGCTGTCTAGGTTGGTCAAAGCTTTTCTTCCAAGCTTTCTTCTTTCCAAGGAACAAGTTTCTTTTAATCTTATGGCTGCCGTCACCATCAGCAATGATTTTGGAGCCCCCCAAAATAAAATCTGTCACTGTTTCCATTGTTTCCCCATCTATTTGCCATGAAGTGATGGGACCGGATGCCATACTCTTAGTTTTCTAAATGTTGAGCTTTAAGCCAACTTTTTCACTCTCTACTTTCACTTTCATCAAGAGGCTCTTTAGTTCTTCTTCACTTTCTGCCATGAGGGTGGTGTCATCTGCATATCTGAGGTTATTGATATTTCTCCTGACAATCTTGATTCCAGCTTGTGCTTCATCTAGCCTGGCATTTCTCATTATATACTCTGCATATAAGTTAAATAAGCAGGGTGACAGTATACAACCTTGATGTACTCCTTTCCTGATTTGGAACCAGTCTGTCATTCCATGTCCAGTTCTAACTGTTGCTTCTTGATCTGCATGCAGATTTCTCAGGAGGCAGGTCAGGTGGTCTGGTATTCCCATCTCTTTCAGAATGTTCTAAAACAACAGTTTGTTGTGACCCACACAGTCAAAGGCTTTCGCATAGTCAATAAAGCAGAAGTAGGTGTTTTTCTGGAACTCTCTTGCTTTTTTGATGATCCAGCAGATGTTGACAATTTGATCTCTGGTTCCTCTGTCATTTCTAAATCTTGTCATTTCTAAATCTGGAAGTTCACGGTTCACGTACTGTTGAAGCCTGGCTTGGAGAATTTTGAGCATTCTTTTGCTCAAATGTGACATGGGTGTAATTTTGCAGTAGGTTGAACATTCTTTGATATTACCTTTCTTTGGGATTGGAATGAAAATTGACCTTTTCCAGTCCTGTGGCCACTGCTGAGTTTTCCAAATGTGCTGGCATATTGAGTGCAGCACTTTCACAGCATCATCTTTCAGGATTTGAAATAGCTCAACTGGAATTCCATCACCTCCACTAGCTTTGTTCGTAGTGATGCTGGGAAAGATTGAAGCAAAAAGAGAAGATGGTGGCAGAGGATAAGATGGTTAGATAGCATCACCGACTCAATGGACATGAATTTGAGAAAACTCTGGAAGATGGTGAAGGACAGGGGAGCCTGGCATGCTGTAGTCCATGGGGTCACAAAGAGTCAGACATGACTAAGTGACTGAACAATGACAGCAACTGCAAAAGAAACAGAACCAATAGGAGGTACAGAAATAGGTATATACAATGAGGTTTATTATGGGAATTGGCTCACATGGTTATGGGCCTGAGATACGCCACAGTCTGCCATCTGCAAGCTGGAGCGCCAGGGAAGTCAGTAGTATATCTCTGTGTCCAGCGATCCTGGCTAACGGCTTGAGAACCAATAATACACTGGCATTCAGTCCTGGAGTCTGAAAGCCTGAAAAACAAGAACTCCAGTGTCCAAGGGCAGGAGAAGATAGATGTCACAGCTCAAGAAGAAAGAGAATTAACCCTCTGTTGACGTTTTTGTTTCTGTTTGGTCTTTCAACAGACTGGATGATGCCAGCCCTCATTGGTTAGGGCAGATCTTTTTTACTCAGTCTGTATGATTCAAATGCTTAACTCTTCTGGAAATATCCTCACAGAAACACCTGGAAAAATAATATTTTATCAGCTATCTGGGGATTCCTTAGCCCAGTCATCTTTAGATGTAAAATTAAGCATCACATCCTAACAAATGGTCCTATTCCCTTGGGAGTAGGCTCCTAGGAATCTTCTAAGAACATTTATACTTGTGGAATTATTCCAGGAAAGTGAAAGTGAAGTCGCTCAGTCATGTCCGACTCTTTGCGGCTCCATGGATTATAGCCCATGGAATTTTCCAGGCAAGAGTACTGGAGTGGGTTGCCATTTCCTCCTCCAGGGGATCTTCCTGACCTAGGGATCAAACCCAGGTCTCCTGCATTGCAGGCAGAGGCTTTACCTCTGAGCCACCAGGGAAGCCCCATTATTCCAGGGTCCCTCCTGAAATATACCTGGCCTCACCTTCATTCAGGGGCTGTGGTTGTGTTTGCTGACTCAGGCCTAAAATTGGATGAAAGACCTTAAGTCTTTTATGTTGACTCAAGTCAGGTCTCTGTTTGCCAGATATTGGTTTTGTATTAATGTCACATAAATCAAGCAGAACCTTACTAAAACTAGCCATTTATCTCAGTTCTTCACTCATTAGCCTATACCAAAGGTCCTTGGAGGTCAAACCATTTTGATAGTCACCCTGGCCCTACTGTCCATCATGTCATCTTGCCCGTCTTGCTTTTCCTGGTTAAGTGACATGCTTTATCAGCTCATTGAAATCAGAAAGACTAAATAGCAGCATCTTTTTATCTAGAAGGACAACTACTACAGAACTACAGACGTTTTTGGGGAAGATGGTGCTTCAGTCTTGACTGAATATTGTCTAAAGCAGTATATTTCTCAATAGTTTGGTATGGGCCTTATACTCTGAGCCATCTCAGGGGATTTAGTTAGGAGTTGATTGTACTTAATTAGTCTATCTCTTCCAACATTTCTGTCTTCTTAATCTTTGGATTTCTTGCTGAACAGTGTCTCAAGGATATTTTTTGCACACCAAGTTCATTTAATGAAAGTGTGACCTTATCTATAAATTCATCCTGGTCTATAATTTTGTTCCTCTCTCCATGGTCTAACACTTGTAGAATCTATTTCCCCAGGTTAACCACAATGTAGAATTAATAACAACATATTTTAATTACTTTGGTGTGTAACTTGTTCACTTTCTGAATTAGATTTTGTACCATCCTCACCATGACGTGTTTGAATTTAATTCTAGCTAACAATCTTGAGACAATGAAAGATGCAAGGAGTGGAACACAAGGAAATTTGTCATGCTTTTGAAAGGTTTTCTGCTCAGATGAAGCCATAGAGGATCGTAGGTCTGGTAGCTCTCTACTCATCAGACAGGGAAGAAGGAATTGCTTCCGCTGACCAGGGTAGCTCCCCAGGAGTTAGGGATCTGGCATATGCAGAGTTATCTGAGTCTGTCCAAGTGTCTCCCTTCGAATTACCAAGCTACCACTCTGTCCCAGACAATGTCCTGAATTTTCCAGAACACTCAATGAGGTTAAAATTTGACATATATTCACCATAACTTGAACTGGGAACTTAAAATCCTGCACTGGTTATTTTCCTTTTTATTAACCTCAGCAATGTAGTCAGAAGACATTATTGATGGTCCCCATGAACTTCACATTTGTAATTTTTGCCATCCTATTTTATTATAGCAGCCACTTGGGGCTTCCCTGGTGGCTCAGAGGTAAAGCGTCTGCCTGCAATGTGGGAGACCTGGGTTCGATCCCTGGGTTGGGAAGATCCCCTGGAGAAGGAAATGGCAACCCACTTGAGTATTCTTACCTGGAAAGTCCCATGGACGGAGGAGCCTGGTAGGCCACAGCCCATGGGGTCACAAAGAGTCCGACATGACTGAGCAACTTTGCTTGCTTGCTTGCTTGGTTTGTCCAAGCATTGACTCCAAAATGTGCCTCATTCTGAGTGATCACAGGTGATAATCTAAATAACTATTTTACCTCTGCATATCATGGATTTTCCTATGAAAGTTGCTCAGTCATGTCTAAATCTTTGTGACCCCATGGACTATACAGTCCATGGAATTCTCCAGGCCAGAATACTGGAGTGGGTAGCTGTTCCCTTCTCCAGGGGATCTTCCCAACCCAGGGATTGAACCTAGGTCTCCCGCATTGCGGGTGGATTCTTTACCATCTGAGCCACAAGGGAAGCCAGATTTTCCTAGATTCCACCATTTAGTTCTTGTAGGATATTTTCTCTGTTGAGATCTATTTAGATCATATAGCCCTGGATTTTCGTTTCTTTGATACTATGTTGTGGCGATACATAGTTGTAGAGGGCAGAATGTAGCCTGATTAATAAAGAGATGTATGTATATACGACAGGACTCAAGTGACTTAGCGTGCAGACACATACGTGGGTTACAGAAATATTGGAGGGGTTGAAGAAGCAAGTTTCAGGATGAACTTCCAGAAACAATTCCCAAAGCCACAGAATGCAAATGGTTGCCAGCATAGTTGGCTGTTGTTTAGTCAGTAAGTTGTGTTGAACTCTTCTGTGACTCTGTGGGCTTAGCCTGCCTGGCTCCTCAGTCCGCGTGATTTCTCAGGCAAGAATACTGGAGTGGGTTGTCATTTCCTTCTCCAGAAGATCTTCCTGATCCAGGGATTGAAGCCATGTCTCCTGGGTCAGCATATTCTTGTTGAAATGAGGATGCTGGGAAACTGTTGCTATGGTTGCTCGCTCCAGAGCCATGCTGCAGCTGGTATGACCCACACCAGCAGAAGATGTGCTTCATTCTGTGATTCTCTTCTCACTTCCTCAGTTCTGAATTCATTTCTCACACACACACACACACACACACTCACACTCACACACACACAAATGCCTCAGCTGGTGGAACCTAAATCATACTGGAACTTCCTCTGTAAGTTCATCTGGGAAGTATAGCTCTTATTTTTCCAGACTCTGTTGTACACTAGAGAAAGATCCAAATAGAGGTTGAGTGGATCAATCTACTATTAGTATGTTTTTCAATGGAGTTTTAATTGCCACACACTTTTCTTTCTCCTACTTTTTCTCTTTGTTGTTGTTGTTTGTATCTGTAATTAGATATTGTTATGGTTTCTATTTGTCTATTACTCTGTTTTGAATGTATAAGCTGTTTACTAAGAAAATCTGTGGAGACACGTGGGTAGCATGAGCTAGGGCAGCTGCCAGGGTCAGTCTGTGAGCATCATCCTGAGACATTTCTCACACAGTCCCTGCCTGCTCCTGGGGCACGCTCTCCTTCACTTGGACAAACAAGACAGAGAGATGCTATATCTATATCTATATATATCTCAGTGGCTTTCCAAATTGTGAATTTGTCTTTAGTTCTCTTATTAGCTGACTCTGTTATCTGCTGTAAATATGATTATACTTTTTGCTTCATCCCCACTCTAACTTCTGAGTTAGGAGGCTATATCTCAGGAAATATATGTGGCAAGTATTAATGGTTTCTCCTTTGGTCCCTTCAATTCTATGGTTCTATGTGTGTAGAACTGGGTGCCTGTAGAACTTTTTAAAGCAAGTAAACAATTGTTGATGAGGCTTCCTGGGCTCTGTCACTTACATTTCAAGAACTCCTTTTCCTGCAGGAACTCTGGAGAGGTGTAAGTTAGCTGTACATCCTCTCTGGATTTGGCAAATAGCCTTCACAATTTATGGCTTGGGATTATGACCATTCCTAGTTTTATCAGATTTTTCTATTCTGCGTTTTGTTCTTTGTTGTTTTGTAGGCTTAGCTAGCATAGTGTAATAAAAACAGCTTTATCATGACATGTCTTGGCAGAAGTTTGGGAATAGGAGAGAGAATGGAAGGAATATTTTAGATTTTTCTCTCTTTTAGAGTAGTGATAATAAAAGTCAAGTTCCTTTTTTAAATTGGACTGACTGCGCTGTGCAGCCTGCAGGCTCCCAGTGCCCGGAGCAGGAGCTGAGCCCAGGCCACGGCAGTGAAAGGGCTGGTCCCAACCATGAGGCCTCAGGGAACTCCCCTCAGGTTCCTTTTTCCTAATGTGCTTTTGACTCCTTTTGCATGTTAGTGCAAATAACATTTGCCTAATAACAACAACATAAAGAGAATAAATTTGGTAACTAAATGGATGATGATCTAGTTTGGGATCTAATTAATGGAAAATGGCATTAAGTTGCAACTGACAACTTAAACCACTTTGTATAATTCTCCCGAAGAAACTTCTTATCTGGGGATCCATTGAAAACGGTGAAATTTTGCTTCTTTGTTGACCAATCTTCCCTTCAAAACACCTTTGGATACTTAGAGACTCAACAGTATATTAAGAATAATTGGGTTCCCCCCGGCTGTGGAAGGGAAACAAAAGTATTATGGGTTTTAAGCCAGAGTAAAACTAGTAATATTTAGGTCATAAATGGAAATGTCACAGTGTTCTGGCAAGGTTTGCTTTGCATATTTATGATTTTAGTTATTTATACCCTACTTTGTTTTGAAAAGGATTTCAGGCAACTTACAAAAACACACAAAATAAAAACAAGTAAGTGGGGAAATTGAGATAAAGGGAAAATATTTTGGAAAAACAAGATGAAGCACAGGGGGAAAGAATTTAACAAATGCTTGCTGCAGAATTCTGTCTACTTGCTTAAAGAGGGCTAGCTGTTTGGCTCAGATTTTCTAGTAGCCAGTGGAAAGAAGCAAATGTAATTAGCTGCAAGATTCACAAACTTATTAAGATATAAATAAAGCCACTGCTCAGGAGACCTGTATAATATTCCTGGTACTAGAAAAACCTGATTAAAATGTAATGACTTGTTTTCCTAACAGCATTTGTAATGTAAGTAAAATAATTTTCACAGAGAAAATTTTGTGTAGCTTCTTTTAATAAAATTCTGTGGCATAACACCAAAAAGTAATCATATAAAATTTATTCCAGCAGGGGCTAGAATGAAGCAGTTCAGGTGCAGGCTCTTACTGGTTTGTAAAATTTGAGTATTCAGATAAATAGTATTTGTTGCAAAATATATTTCTTTCCATTTTAATAATTGTTTTAAATTTATATATGATATATGTATATAAAAAATTCAAGTAGTAAATTAAAACAAAACCCACTTCCTCTTTCCAGGAGGACTCATTGTTAAAAATTTGGATTTTTAAAATATAGAGTCAAATGTATCAATGTACTTGTAGTATGTTCATACACACACTTACAGACACATGAACAGAGTTACATCCTGATATCCACCACTCATAAATCCAGGTTTGTTACTTTTAAGTCATATGCTTTGGTGTAGGGTCCAGCTGATGGTCCATGTGGACTAATGGAATAATTTCATTTGGGAGGAGTGCTCTTCATGGTGCCAGGAACAGAAGCCAGGAGCAGATGTGTTCTGAAGGATATCTGCCAGGCCAGTTACCCAGGGATGTGCTGTGGAGTGGCCATGCAGGCAAGCTTTGGGTCTCTGCCTCCCACCACCCATTCCCTCTAGCCAGGCAGTGAACATCACATATCTTCTTCCAGGTCAGAGAAGTGTAAGTGAAAACTCAAGTAGAAAAGAAAAGCTCTTATCCTCAGTTCCTGCAGATGTCCTGGTGACAAAGAGCCAGTCAGGTCCCACAGACCACTGGTTACATGAAAGGGAGGTTGCAAACTCAAAGGGAAAGAGATTTAATAGAAATACTAGTTCAGGGAACTAAAATAATACCACATATGTCCTAAGAGTGATAAACAAAGCTATCACAGCCAAAGAATATGATTAGGGATTTACTGAAACAAGAGTAGATGGTAACAATAATGTTATATGTCAATTACATATCAATAAAAAAGAATAAATAGTAATGGCAAAATCAGAAAATATGACTTGAGGAGTATGGTATAATTATTAACATTAAAATCTCTTTACTTCCGGAAGAGCACAAAATCAAGCGAAGAAGAAATTAATGAGCTGGAAATGTGAGAAATGACATAAAATGGCACACAGCTAAAAGGGTTAAAGGAGCAAAAATGTAAGAGAAAAGTTGAGATAGGGATGATATTAAATATTCCAGGATCTATCAAAATGAGTGCCAGATGGAGAAAATAAAATAGACATGATATTTAGGGGAAGGGAAAGAGAATTTCCAGACAGAAAGATATGGTTACTGAAATAAAGAAAAACCCCAACCAATACAATGTTGTAAAGTAAAATAAATAAATAATTTTTAAAAATTAAATTAAAAAATATATATACTGACAGGGCCTACATGGGGGCTCATTGTTAAAATGACTTATTATGCTGACCTCTCAAACAAAGAATAAAATCACAGTGATCCTTGAGATTGAAAAGAAAAAAGAATTATTGTGAGGAGTAAATGAAATAATACATGGAACGCATTCTACACAGTGCTGAGCACACAGTAAACACTCAATAAATGTTAGCTGTACACATGTAAAAAGAAAGAAAAAACCCAAATCCTAAGCAGGATGTATTCAAAACACACACACACACACACACACACACACACACACACACAGATACATGGTAGAGAGGGTTTAGTACATGAGGAACAAAAAACCCTAAAACTTTCTGTAAGGAAAACAGACGATTTACAAGGAAATGAGGGTCTGATTGATACGAACCTTCTTACTAGCCACATAAGGCTGTTAAAAGGTTGATAAAATCAGAGGTGAAGAATGGAGACTGGAAAAAAAAGTTGGGGGGTAAAAATAAATAGATACCAAATTGTAGGTATAAAATGTTTTCAAAGTAAACTAGCAAGAAAATCGGAGAAGGCAATGGCACCCTACTCCAGTGCTCTTGCCTGGAAAATCCCATGGACGGAGGAGCCTGGTGGGCTGCAGTCCATGGGGTCGCTAAGAGTCGGACACGACTGAGCAACTTTCACCTTTCACTTTCATGCACTGGAGAAGGAAATGGCAACCCACTCCAGTGTTCTTGCCTGGAGAATCCCAGGGATGGGGGAGCCTGGTGGGCTGCCGTCTGTGGGGTCGCACAGAGTCGGACATGACTGAAGTGACATAGCAGCAGCAGCAAGAAAATAAAGATTAAATAGGTAAACTAATAACTTTTTAGCTAAACAATCTTGAGTTATGGAAAGCAAAACAGAAACAAAGCTGAATTTGTTTATTGGATGGAAAATATCTTCAGTCAGGAAAGAAAAGGGAAAGAGCGAAGGAGAGGACAGACAGACAGATGATTATATGTAGGGAATTCATGTCTTAACAAAATTTTGAGGTGGCTCTCCTGTTAGCGCTCCTGTGGAAGGAGCCAAGACTGCCGACTCTTGCGTGACGGCCTTATGCTGTAGCCCTTTCCTTTAAACCTGCAGGAAACATGTCTTTATTCATAATCTCAGTGGTAGTGTGGTTTTTGCTTTTTTAAATTTCAGACAGGTGCTAGTCGGGTGTGGTGTCTTGCATGACCTGTGCAGCTGTTAACGTCACCTCTAACACTTCCACACAACTTGAGTATCAGCGTGTTATAGGAAGTTAAAGAAAATCACAAGTATCCTTAGAACTTTGTAATTCAGGACAGAGGATTTCAATTCACCAGTGAGTGTAACAATGTATTAATTGGAGTTGTCTCTAAAGTGAACACTAGGGCAATCTGATTTGAATTTCTTACTTTAAAAATGGTTATTACTTTTTCTATATGTTAAAAAATTAAAAATTAAAAAAATTAAAATTTTTACTATATTATATTTTAATGTATAGAAGAAAGATAAGAATGAAAGAAAAGGAAATGAAGAGAGGAAAGGAAGTATTGGGCAATATCTCTTTAAGGCTTTGGTTCAAATCTATACATCTCTGTAGATAGTAAATTCCAATTTTTCTTCATGATATTCAGATTTGGAGACAACATTCTTGGGGTTATAATTATAACAGTATGCCGATGTTACTGCAAAATTCAGTAAACAACTGAAACCCCTATCTATGCTTGCTTCTATGAGTATCTGCTTCTTTTTCTTAAGAATTGTACGAAATAACACGAGAGAGTATTACACGAAAACCACTTCTTCTGGACTTGAATGCTGTAAAACTGGATAAGCTGCTTCAGTGAAATTTGTCGTAAGTTGGGCAAACCTAAGTAAATTACATCTGCAATTAAAAATGACACTTGATCATGCATGTTTGTGGAGCTCCGACCTGGGTATGATCATGTTTTATGATCATTTGTACTTTTAGCAACAAATGTTATATCTACTTTCCCATAGCTTTCCCTTCCTGTTAATGGAGTGAGAAATGAAATATGCTTTCTTAACTTCCCTTGGGCTTTAAGCAAAGTTAGACCATGACTAGGCAACCAGCAATGGGAAACAATGAGAAATAAATGACAAATTCTCACAAATCAAATCCTTTCTTAAGGTCAGCTATGCACATGTGTTGCACTGCAGCTAATAATAATACAGAAGAAATAAACAAAGACTTGTAACCTTATTGCTGTTTTCTCCTTCTTCTCCTTTCCACACCCCAAACCTAATCTCTGGTGTGTAGGTGACTGTCAGTGTCAACCTTATTTCGTAGGTAGAAACATGAAAACTAACATCAACATAAACTAATTTACTTAATTGTGAGTTCTTTGAGGACAGAAATTGTATCCTAATGGTACTTTGAATGCACAGGTAGAGAACAATGCCTAGCTTATGTCTGTTGCCCAAGAACAACATAATGTCACTTCACACATGTTTATGGCACACACAAAGGCAGTTCTGCCAGCTTCTGTCATGGAAAAGATAAAAATAGTGCCGTGAATACAGAACTCTGAACCCTTCATAAAACATATAGCTCTGCCAAGATGGTCTTGATTATTCGGGTTTATCTTTTTCACTTTATCGCTAGGGTGCGGAAACGTCTTGATTTTCAAGTGGCATAAGAAACCAGAAAGGTTTGTATGGAAACCGTGACATGGGACCATAAAATATCGAGTCAGGACATTTTGTTCTTATTATTTTATCTTTAACAGTATTTTGAGAATTAATGAGAACAATTTTTTTCAGTGCAGTTAATGGTCCATGAAAGGCAATGTAGAGAGTGAAAAAAGTTGGGAGTCATCTAATCAACTGATATTTACTGGATTGTCTATTATATGTCAAATCTTTGCTAAACTTTCACTGTCTCAAAGGAGTTAGACAGATATGGTTCCCTGTTCTCATTGAGCTGACATTTTAGAGAAAGTGTTAGGCAGAAAACTAACCAGCTAAACAAACGGCCGAGTGAACAAGTGTGCACTGGAGTGTGGGATGCCGGGGGAGCTGACTTCCCATTGGAGAGGGCACCAGTTAGGCAACACTGGCTGAGGTCAGGAGGAGAGTCCAGACCCGGAAGAGGGGTCTTTCAGACCGATAAACCACGGAAGCAAAAGCTCTGATTTGGGAAAGAATCTGCACCTGAGATCTAGGCTTGAATACACACACACTGATTTCTAAACACAAGTGGGTAAACCGTTTTACCTAATTTCACATTCATAAAATCAAAATAACAATGCGTGTGTTGAAAGTCAGGGCTTCCCAGGTGGCTCCAGTGGTAAAGAACCCTCCCGCCAATGCAAGAAATGTGGGTTTGATCCTGGATTGGGAAGAGCCCCTGGAGGAGGGCATGGCAACCGTCCAGTATTCTTTCCTGGAGAGTCCCCATGGAGAGAGGAGCCTGGTGGGCTACAGGTCACAGGTTGCCTACCTATGAGTTAGACATGACCGGAGCAACTTAGCATGCACTCACGCAAGCTGAAACCCGGTGTGAAAGTTAAAACTCTTCATGGCAAAGCACTCTAGACATTGTAGACCTTCAGAAAAGGCTGCTTCCCTTTTCTACCAACATTTTATAGCTTTAGCTGAATTATTTACAGAAGTCACAACAACAAAATGTTAACATTTCTGAAGAATAAGTGTCATTTTGTTCCAAGCAGCGCTTACTGGAAAAAAATTTTTAAAAACTCTTTTGGAAGCTTTAAACAAGATCCAGCAGTACCCTAACAACTGTGACAGTCACAGATTACCATACATACTTTTGATCCAAGTGTGTTTCAGTGACTGCAAAAAAATCACTATTGAAATGTAACAGACTGAAGTTCTTACTTGTTGAGTTTTCAGTGATAGATTAGAGTGTATTTAATCACCTTTTCAGCATGAGTTAATTTAATCTCTTTTACATTAAACAGACTCTTAAACAAGACTTTGAAATGCTGCTGTATTACACTAGGATTATTTTACTATATATAGACATTTTGGAGTTTTAAAAGCCCTACCGTAAAATGTATCTGTTTAGATGACCTTTCGTAACCAATTCCAGTTGGCTGATACAATTTTATCAGCCAATTGTAATGCTTGCTTTCTTAATAGACAAGTAACCTTCCCTTTCTTGGAGCAAGAATACTTGATACACTAAATGACTAGAGAAATTTAAGTCCTTAGTAAACTCTACTCACTAAAATATGTCCCTTTGAGACCAAACCACACCCATAAAATGAGTCACAATAAAATAATCCCTGGGATTAATATCTGATCTGTATAACCTATGTGTTCTGATGAAGAACAAGTTGATGTAGTTGTTCAGTTGTTATGTCCAACTCTTTGTGACCTTGTGGACTGCAGCATGCCAGGTTTCCCTGTCCTTCACTATCTCCCTGAATTTGCTCAAACTCACACCCATTGTGTCAGTGATGCCATCCAACCATCTCATTCTCTGTTGCCCCCTTTTCCTCCTTCCCTTAGTCTTCCCCAGCATCTGGGTCTTTTCCAGTGGGTTGGCTCTTCACATCAGGTGGACAAAGTATTGGAGCTTTAGCATCAGTCCTTCCAGTGAATATTCAAGGTTGATTTCCTTCAGGATTGACTAGTTTGATCTCCATGCTGTTTAAGGGATTTTCAAGAGTCTCCACCACCATCAATTTGAAAGCATCAACTCTTTGGCGCTCAGCCTTCTTTATGGTCCAGATCTCACATCCATACATGACCACTGGAAAAACCATAACTTAGACTATATGGACCTTTGTCAGCAAAGTGATGTCTCTACTTTTTAATATACTATCTAAGTTTGTCATAGCTTTTCTTCCAAGGAGCAAGCATCTTTTCTCTTCATGGCTGCAGTCAGCTTTCACAGTGATTTTGGAGCCTAAGAAAATAAAATCTGTCACTGCTTCCACTTTTTCTCTGTTTGCCATGAAGTGATGAGATGCTATGATCTTCGTTTTTCGAATATTGAGTTTTAAGACAACTTTTTCATTCTCCTCTTTCATTTTCATCAAGAAGCTCTTTAGTTCCACTTTGTTTTCTGCCATTTGAGTGATGTTATCTGCATATATGAGGTTGTTGATATTTCTTCCAGCAATCTTGATTCCATCTTGTGATTCATCCAGCCTGGTATTTCACATGATTCATTCTGTATAGATGTTAGGTAAGCATTGTGACAATATACAGCCTTGAGGTACTCCTTGCCCAATTTTGAACCAGTCCATTTGTTCCATGTTCCAGGTTCTCATTGTTGCTTTTGGGCCTTCATACAGGTTTCTCAGGAGGCAGGAAAAGTGGTCTGGTATTCCCATCTCTTTAAGAATATTCCAGTTTGTTGTGATCCACACAGTCAAAGGTTTTTAGCATACTCAATGAAGCCAAAGTAGAGGTTTTTCTGGAATTCCCTTGCTTTCTCTATGATCCAATGGATGTTGGCAATTTGATCTCTGGTTTGTCTGCCTTTTCTAAATCCAGCTTATATATCTGAAAGTTCTCAGTTCACATACCGTTGGAGCCTAGCTTGAAGGATTTAGAACACTACCTTGCTAGCATGTGAAATCTGGAACATTTCCTTCATCTCTCTTCAGGTGGCGTAGACCTCTTCAGGTTCCATTTCCCTCTCTTCTGGTGGCATAGACCTCAACCTGTTTGGTGGCTGTCATGATTGCATCAAGGATGCAATTCCATCAAGGATGGAAACCAGCTCTGAATTTGCAGTGGCTTGGATCCTTGGGCATTTACTCTAGCTTGTACAAGTAACCTGAGATGTGGCGAAAAGACATGTTTCTTCCCAGATATGGTCCACCTGCCTTGAGTGTGAATAGCAGGTGGCTTGTTTGTCCTGCTGCCACTGAGACCTCTAGTAGCAAGACAAGTGGCTAGGAAGAGCTAATGTGGGCGGGGCGGGGGGGGGGACATTTTCTACTCCATACAGGTTTTCAGAGAGGTGGAAAGAGCCATGTGGAGCTTATGATAGTGCTCATAAGGAAAAAAAAGAAAAACAAGTTTTCCTGAGGGAGGGCATAGAAACTCATCAGAAAAAAAAATTGTGGCATAGGTGAAGTGAAGCAAAGTGAAGTTATTATTGTAGAGAAAACTGCTGTGAGTCATCTGGGTTAAAAATTAAACCAACCAAC
This sequence comes from Cervus elaphus, assembly GCF_910594005.1. Lineage (NCBI taxonomy): Eukaryota > Metazoa > Chordata > Mammalia > Artiodactyla > Cervidae > Cervus > Cervus elaphus. Next base: position 6,669,754 of record NC_057831.1, on the reverse strand, counting down.
CAACAAACAAAAAATTCTAATTGTAAGAGAATGAGACAGGAATATTTTTTAGTTTTTTAATCTAAATTATTCCCAGGAGTGTAGACTTTCTTTCTGAGAATAAAAGCAGTGAAAGGAGATTTCTGTGGGTTGAGTTAATTTCTTCTGCTGGATACCCCTGAAAAATCATAACAACTGACTGAAATGAATCTTAGCTTTGCCTTTGTTCAGCCAAATTCATGTCTCTCTTTTCTCTTTATTAGTGGCCTAGAATACCTCCCATCTCTCCATTTACTTAAATCCCACAATATCTTGTTAAAAACATATCTTTTTTGTTAAGTTTCTCTCTCTGACCTTTTTTTCAGTAAGCTCTCCCTTCTCTAACTTTCCTGAACTACTCTTTTTAGCTTAACCCGAATAGGGCTTCTCCAATGGCTCAGTGGTAAAGAATCTGCCTGCAGTGTGGAACCCTTGGGTTTAATCCCTGGGTTGGGAAGATCTCTTGGAGAAGGAAATGGCAACCCACTCCAGTATTCTTGCCTGGGAAATCCCATGGACACAGGAGCCTGGCAGGCTATAGCCCGTGGGGTCGCAAAGTCGGACACAACAGAGCAACAGAAACACACACACAGAGAAGGGGAAATAGAGTGAGGCTGTTTGTGGAACTGGTAGACTGATGATCATTTCAGGGTCTATATGCAGGAATTGAGTTGTCAGTCTTTTTTGGGGGTGGCGAGGGGTAAGAAGGAGGCAAGTGTTTGTGGAACTTGGATAGTAAAAATATGATGCCAGTGTAGGGGATGAGGTTGAATTTTTTCTTTATTAGCTTTTAGGGTAGGTTTTGAGCTCCAGGGAGAGAGAGGTGAAGGCTGGAGGAATCATAGTTATAAAAGACTCAGTAAGACATTGAATAGAAGCAGTGCTGCTTCAGGACCCATGAGAATGCTAGCACAGATCTGATGAGAAGAACATCCCCAGCCCTACGTCTTCCCCCTCCCTTTTCACCCTAAGATTCGGGAGGCCATTGCTGTGAAACTTTTGAGCATGCCAGGCTGTGTTCCCACACATGGTTCCAGAAACAGAATCAATGAAGACGTACCTAGATGAAGAGGCCAGAGAGGAGGGGCACAAACAGAGTGATCACAGGAAAATGCAAGATAACACCCAAGACTCAGAGATACATCAGGGAGATTGTGAGACGGAGAAGGGGGTTAGGGAGGGGCTTAATTTCTGCATGAGCAGATGTAGGTCAGTATTCCTAACAGTCTGGCATAAGTGTCAATATGGTTTTATTCCTGCTCATAACATAGCATAGTCCCTTCCAGCTCTTTCGTTTATAGTGGTACTAAGTAATGCATTTCTTTAAAAGCTACTGGCTATAATCAAAAGTAGCCAGTGTGCATTTCTTTAAAAACATTGTATTTATGCCCAAGTTTTCACTACAGGTTCATTGAAACTAATTAGTGTATTTATTTGCCAGGGCTGTTATTATAAAATACCACAAATTGAGTGGCTTAACAACAGAAATTTATTGTCTCATGGTTCTGGAAGCTAAAAAACCAAGATGAAGGTGTTGGTAAGGCTAATTCCTCCTAAGGACTGTAAGGGAGAGTCTGTTCCGTGTCTCTCTCTAGCTTCAAGTGGGTGGTTGTCCATCTTTGGCATTGTTTGGTTTGTAGGTCTCTGCCCTCATATTCACATGGTGTTCTTCCTGTATGTATGTCTGTCCAGATATCCCTTTTTATAAGTTTATCAGTCATATTGGAGTAGAGACTCACTCTAGTAAATTGGGGTATATAGTCCCTTTGCCGGGCTTCCCAGGTGGTGCTAGTAGTAAAGAACCTGCCTGCCAATGCAGGAGATGGAAGAGACACGGATTTGATCCCTGGGTTTGGAATATTCCCTAGAGAAGGGCATGGCAACCCACTCCAGTATTCTTGCCTGAAAGTTCCATGGACAGAGGAGCCTGGCGGGCTACAGTCCATAGGATCGAAAAGAGTCGAATATGACTGAAGTGACTAAGCACAGTCCCTACACCAATTCCCTGGTGGCTCAGATCCGGTGAAGTGTCTGCCTACAGTGCGGGAGACCCAGGTTCAATCCCTGGGTTGGGAAGATCTCCTGGAGAAGGAAATGGCAACCCACTCCAGTATTGTTGCCTGAAAATCCTAGGAATGGTGGAACCTGGTAGACTACAGTCCATGGGGTGGCAGAGAGTCGGACACGACTGAGCAACTTCACTTCTATGCCAATTATGACCTCATCCTAACTAATCACACTTACAGTGACCCTATTTGCAAGTAAGACCACATAATGAGGGACTGGGAATTAGGACTTCAACATAAGAACTTTGTAGGACACAATTCAATCCATAACAGTTGGACATGTTGAAGACCTAGAGATGAATTAGAATTCTTGGTCTGAGAATCTGGGGCTATGGTGGGGGTAGTACAGCGCTGTCTTTGAAGATGAAGTGCTCTAGGATAATTAAGTTTTTGTCTCTTAATTAGCTCTGCTCTAGATATTCCTTTAACTAGTGGTGAGGGGAAAGAGTGATCACGAAGTGAACAGATGCTCCCCAGTTATAGTCATCATATATGTGACATCATATAATATATATATATATATATATATATATATATATATATTAATCCAAATGAGAGCACATGGTTTATAACAGACTAAGTGATGATTGATAAAGTATACAAAATTGGGGCCAGTCTTGGCCTCATTTGTGGTAGGCTATTCATGTGAAAGGATTGCTTTTGATCCATGGTATGGTAGGTGATCAGTACCTCAAAACATCTAACAACCTAAGTTTGTGAATGTATTTCACAGCAAAATGAATTTTTCAGATGTAATTAGGATTAGGGACCTTAAAATAAGGAGATTATGCTGGATTACCCATGTGACCCAGATGAGAACTTTATCTCAGTTCAGTTCAGTTCAGTCGCTAAGTCTTGTCTGACTGTTTGCGACCCCATGGACCACAGTACGCCAGGACTGCGGCACGCCAGGCTTCCCTGTCCATCAACTCCCGGAGCCTACTCAAACTCATGTCCATCGTGTCAGTGATGCCATCAACCATCTCATCCTCTGTCATCCCCTT